>NC_140521.1:17917418-18389918 GCF_964339955.1 Pipistrellus hanaki | reverse complement strand
CTCTCCAACTCTCCCTTCCTCTCTGTAAAAAATCAATAAAATATATATATATATTTTTAAAAAGAAACTAAACTTTCTCTCCCCCTCCTCCCACTCCCCAGAGGTGTCTGCGGCTCGGGGTCAGCGCTCCATCTCCCCTCCATGTGGGCTGCAGAGGACAGCCTCACCGAATGCGAGCAATAAATACAAAAGCCTTTTTTTTTTTTTTCCCCCTAAAAATCCCCGCTGGTTCCACCGTTTTGGGGGAGGGGGGGACGGAATTGCCCATAAACATGTGTACTTGGAAAAGTCGCCAATGCAGATTGGTACTTTGATGCACGGCTAGAGAATTTATGGAGTGTGTGTGCCACGCAAGGCAGCCTGTGTGCAGATCCGCATGCAGGGAGCGGGGCCGCCGGGGCCTGCACTGGGGCCAGCGGCGCTCCGGGCTCGGCCTGTGCAAGGCGCACGTCCATTTTTTATTTTTTTATCTCAATTGCTTCCTTACCCTGGCCTGCTGGTAGCTGCCGTGGGCCAGTGCCCCCAGCCCTGCCTCGGCGGGGCAGCTTGCTCTTTTGTCTCCCCCTCCCTCCCCGCTTTGGAGACTTTATTTATTATCTGTCGGCCGGTGTATTGTTTGGAGATTCTGGTTTTTATTTCTCTGCCGGTTTTGACAGATACTCAGGGAAAGGAGGGGCGCATTTGGTTTTGTTTTATGATATGCCGGGGAGGCGCTGCAGTCCTCAGAGGCCTCTGGCCTGCAGGCCCCGGTGAGTGAAAAGGCGGCGGGGATGGTCGGGGTGTGTGTGTGTGGGGGGGTGTCGGGGGGTGATGGGGGGGCGGGAGGACACAGGTGATGGAAATCGCAGGGCTGGGGTCCAGGTGGGGGCAGCTCTGGCAATGCTAATGACAGGCGAGCAGGAGGCTGAGCCCAAGGTGGGCTAGTGAGCAGGGCCTGGGGGCTCTGCCCTGAGACCAGCTGCCTTGCCTTTGACCCCGGGCTCTGCCACTGACTGCCTCCCGGTGGAAGCGGGGGCTCGTTCCTTGGTCTTCCTGAGTCTCAGTTTCTCTCTTCTGCAAAATGGGCACGATCATCAGAGCGATTGTGGGGATGGATGCAAAGCCCACAGCTCTGGGCCTGTATGCTTGGGACTACACTACACCCAGTGTTCCCTGTGGTTTACCTCGTCTGCGGGCGAGGCAATTTAACCTCTTTTTATGGATTAACTTTTTAAAAAAAAATGTTTATTGATTTCAGAGAGGAAGGGAGAGGGAGAGAGAAAGGGAGAGAAACATCCATGATGACCGAGAATCCTTGATTGCCTGCCTCCTGCTCACCCTGCATTGGGGATCGAGCCCACAACCCGGGCACGTGCCCTGACCAGGAATCGAACCGTGACCTCCTGGTTCATAGGCCGACATCCAACCATTGAGCCACACCAGCCGGGCTGGGTTAACTTTTATTCAACTATGGTACGCCTGCAGGAGAAAGCCAACTTCATCCTTGCTCTCATGAAGCCAACAGGCCCCAAACCAAAACCACCCCTCTCCTCCCTCGCGCCCTGCCCCGCCCGTGCTGCACCGACTCCCGGGGGTCCCTGGGGGGCACCGTTTACTCCTCAGCTCCAATGCACGGGAGCATCTGCTGCGGGTGTGTGTGTGTGTGTGTGTGTGTGTGTGTGTGTGTGTGGTAAAAACCACCAATGATGGGGGATGGGCCAACCTGCAGGTTTCGGTTGAGCTGAGCCGGTGCGGAGATCAAACAGCCGCAGCTCCGCGGAGGAGTCCAGTCCGGGGCTGGACTGCGGCTGATGCGGTGCCCAGCTGCCCAGGTGTGGAGCATGCGCCTTCCTCCACGCCTCCCCGTTCTCGGGGACCCTGCCAAACCCGCCGTCCGACCTGTCTAACCCGGCCCCCCACTCTCCATCCTTGGCCCCAGGCTGCCTGCCCGCCCGCTCCCGCTGGGAAGACGAAATAAACCTCCTCATTGGCTGCTGTGCTTTTAGTTCCGCCCTTGTCAACTGTCAATCACCCACCTGCCAGGGCTCCTTCCCCAGCAGCCCCCCACCCCACAGCCCTGAGCCCCAGGGCTTCTCATTGCCCGTGTGACCAAGTCCAAGGACCCAGCCTGACCCAGGACCCTTCCTCCGGGCTCAGCCTGCCTTCCCCACCTCCTTCCTGCCTGGACAGCCACGGTTTGCTCTGGCCCTTTTTATTTTGATTTTTTAAGAGGCAGAGAGTGGAAGGGAGGGGGAGAGACACACAGAGAGAAACATCGATGTGAGAGAGACACATCGATTAGTTGCCTCCTGCACAGGCCCTGGAGCTGGGGATGGAGCCTGCAATTGAGGTACAAGCCCTTGACCAGAATCGAACCCAGGACCCTACAGTCCGCAGGCTGAGGCTCTATCCACTGAGCCAAACCGCTGAGGGCTCGTCTTTCTAACACTGTCCATGTCCCTGCCTAACTGGTAAACTCCTGCACATGCCCCAGCCCTCCTACCCCCCGGGGCAGTACAGATTGCTTCCTGGGACACGATGGCCTAACGTGGTCCCCACAGTGTGGTTTTTATTTCCCAGCCTCTCCACCCCTGGGAATTCCTCAGGCCGAAGGACTGGGTCCCGCTCATGCACAGACTCATCCGTCACCCAGAGGAGCACTCGCCGAGCAGAACAAGCTGTATCACCAGCAGGTCGGACTCGGCGGTGAAGTCCACCTCCCAACGGCAGCCCTGCCTGCCGACCCCTGCCCCGGGTGGCCTCTCGCTCTCCTTCAGGGTCTTGCTTTTCCTGCCCTGGGATCCGGGCAGGCCGGTGACTGGCAGGAAAGATGCTGCGGCCTGCCAAGGCTGGGGCATAGAGCTGCTGCCACCACCGCCGCCTCCGCTCTGTTCCCTGGAACACCTTTGCTCAGATCCCCGAGGCTCCATCAGGAGGCTGGGGTCCCTAGCCAGGCACCAGACGTAGGGGTAAAGGAGCTTCCAGAAGATTCCAGCTCTAACCATCAAGCCACCTCCGGCCATTGGAATCCTCCCAGCTCAGATCTTGGGCGTGGGAAACAGTGATCAACCGTCTTTACTGTGTGAGTCTGAATCCCCGGCTCAGAATCCAGGGGCATCATACAGAAGTTCCTATTTAAAGCCACGGAGTCTTGTGATAGTTGGTTATGCAACAATAGTAACCGAAGGACTCTATTTTTTTTTTTTCTTTGTAAGATACACAGCCCTGTGCTGGTCTCCCTACTCCTCAGCCACCCCTAGCTGGTTCCCACCACAGGGCCTCTCTCCTGGCTGTTCCCTCTGCCTGGAACAGCCTTCCCCAGCTTCCTCTCCTGGCTGCCTTCTTATCAGCATTGAATGCATTCAATATGTTTTATATATCTATATACAAAAGCCTAATATGCAAATTGTTCCTGTGAGAGTTCTACCAGGAGACCAATCGCTTGCTATGACATGCACTGACCACCAGGGGGTGGAGTGGAATGAAGGAAGGCTCAGCCAGCAGCCACAGGCCCCGATCAGCCATGACTACAACCCTACCCGTGCATGAATTTCATGCACTGGGCCTCTAGTATGTTATATAATTATAAACATATGAATTATAAACATAAAATTAAATGTTTCATATAATTAGCTCCTGAAAAGATGCTCATTATCATAAATTATAGAGAAAATACTATTTAGTTACTAAAATGGCCAAAAGTAAAAAGGCTGACTATTTCAAGTGTTGACAAAGATATGAAACATCTGGAATGCTCATAAGTCACTGGCAGAAATACAAAGTGGTACAGCCACTTCGGGGAAAATTTTTTAAAAATATTTTTTAATTGATTTTTTTACAGAGAGTAAGGAAGAGAGATAGTTAGAAACATCAATGAGAGAGAAACATCAACAGCTGCCTCCTGCACCCCCACCCCCCAACCCCCATGGGGATGTGCCCGCAACCAAGGTACATGCCCTTGACCGGAATCAAACCTGGGACCTTTCAGTCTATAGGCTGACACTCTATCCATTGAGCCAAACTGGTTTTGGCATCGGGGAAAAAGTTTAACAGTTTCCTGTAAAGGTATGCATAGTTACCATGTAAGCCGGCAAGGATGTGCCTAAGGAGTTACCCACAAGAAACGATACATAGAATACATTTATACAATTATTAGAAGTTAAATAAAATGATATATACAAAATTATATAATTTTTAGAAATCATTCACTGTTATATGGAAAATAAAATCACATGTGAGATAATTATGGTGGGTGAGGATGCGTGTGTGTGTGTGTGTGTGTGTGTGTGTGTGTGTGTGTGTATAGAGCGATACAAATTTCAAAGCTGCATATATAATTGTATGTTTTATTATATATAACTTCAGAAGCCATTAAGCACCATGCAGAAAATCACACACAGGCACACGCACATTTAACGTGCTGTCGGTTCCTTCCCTAGAATGGATGCCTCTCCCACACAAGAATCACACCCATCCACTTCACGCTTTTATCCCCAGCTCTAGCACCCCGAGCGCACACAATAGAAGCTCAAAATAACTACTTCTTGAGTTCATCGGCAGGGAGACAAAGGAGCTGGCGCGAACAGATGGAGTGGCTTAAGTTGTGTGAAAACCCACATTTTGGTCTTGCACTGGGTCCCTGGGGAGACTCTCGGCTCACCCTCCACCCTCCACCCTCCACCCAAAGCACCCACCGCCTTATTGGAAGAGCCAACTGCCAGTGAGGAGAATTCCCGAGGGGCCAGGAGTGGGGGTCAGGGGGGACAAGATAAGCGCCTTTGGGTGGAAGAGCCCCCCACCTCCGGCCCCCCTGTGCCTTCACATATGCTCCGATCAGGTAATAAAAGCGCGGCCAGGAGGCTTGCGCCCTTTGGGTTTCATTTCGTTTTTATTTTATTATTAAAAACGAAACATGTGGAACACAGATAATTGGGTTCTGCAGGAGGCTTCCTTTGGCTCCCGCATCTGAGGGATTTAATGAGGGGGAAAACAGAGGGAAATGGAGACGCAGCTATTCGGTATATTTGGAAGGGTTGAAAGCGAAGTTGTACTTCAAAGAGCGATTAGGGTGACCTCTCTGGGCAGCTCGCGATCAGGAACACTGCCGGGACCGGCGTAGTGTGGGCTCTTAAAGGAAGCAGAGGGGCGGGCGCGGGGGTCGTAAGACTTTTTGTTTTTGTTGTTTTTAAATTAGTTTTCAAAGGAAGAGCACGGGGACGGTAGAGCCAAGCTTTTCTAACGACGCTTGTTGGAACGGGCAGAATTGAGTTTCAGGCCTTAACGTGCTCTCAGGGGCCGTAACGCGGCTGGAAAATCATTACGTTCCCAGCCCGAGCGCCCGTGCCCCTCTGACGGCACCGTCCGGGCCCGGTGAAGGCTCCACACACCCGGGCATGGTGCCCGGTGAACGGCTCCCTGCCCCTGCCGCCCCCGACGTGACAGAGGGGGGCGGGTCCTCTATTATAAACTCCCGGGGATCGTTCCAAGGCCCATAGGAGCAGAGCAATTTCGAGTCTAGCCTTTCGGGGTTTGAACCAGCGAGACGGAGCCTGGTTCAAGCCCGGTTTGTGCAGATCAGCTGTGCACAAACGAGGCGGCTGCTTTCCCTCCGTGTCACGGGAGGCGTCCACGGTGAGTCCGTGCGTGTGCACTGCAGACTCGTGTTCCCTTCGAGGAGGAATCGCCATGCACCGCTCTGTCCCGGCTGGCTGGGTCGTCAGAGGCTTTCTGCACGGCAGGGCCGTTAGCCACCATGCTGCCAGGGAGGTTCTGAAAGGCGCTGCTTGCCCGTGAAAACCCTCAGCTTCCTAACCCAAGACCCTTTGGGGGCCATGGGTGAAAGCTGGGGCCCCTGCTCCACATGCACAGACACCCCCGGATCTAGAAGGTCTAGGAAATGCAGACGTAAACGACATTGCACATGCATATAAGCCTAACCAGTGGCCATGAACAACGGGGGTGGGGTGGGGGTGGGGGATACGGGGAAGGGGTTTGAGAGGGAAATGAGGGGATGAGGACAATTATGTGATACCATAATCAATAAAGAAATTTAAAAAAACAGCAACAACACAGTATTGCACGTGGGTCTGGGAGCCTTGAGGAGGCTCAGGTGCACGCGGGGACCTGTAAGGGAGGCGGGGGGGGGGCAGCTGTGTCTTTGGAGGGAAGCAGAGAAGGGACTGAGGCTTTCCCTCCAAGTCCGCTCCTGCACGTCTGTGTTTTCTGTCCTCAGTGCTGGTCGGGTTCCAGCCCGGGGAGGGGGAAGCGAGAGGCGGGTCTCCCCGGCACAGCCCCAAACCCCGTGGCGCTCGGAGCAGCTCGCCGCCGCGCTGTGTTTGCGCCGAGGGCCAGGCGAGGCCGCAGCCAAGAACAACCCATAACTCTGCGCACAGCGGATTGGGTTTCGTGCCGAGTCTGCTCCCAGAGGAAGCGGCTGCCACGGCCGGGCTGGGCTGAGCACGGCCGGGCCCCGGAGAGCCGGTGGCTGCGTGTCAGAGTTCCACGCAGTCAGCAGCCGCCGTGGGGCCGGCCACGCCAGGACGGGCCACGCCAGGACGGGCTGCTTAGCCCTGGCCAGAGGCTCTCCGCTCTGGCGGGCTCTGCTCTGCCCCTCCTCGGAGTGTGCCCCTTGCAGAGGGGGGCGGGCAGCTGGCAGGACAGAGGCCATCCCCCCCCCCCCGGGTGCCCTGTGGTCAGGGTAGCCAGGAGCAGAGACGCCTGCCCAGTGGGTGTCAGCCTGGGCCCAGCCCTGCGTGTCGCCTGGCTCATCCCTGGGTGTGTTTCCCCACCCCCACGCCCGCCCTCCGCCTGCGGGCCGGCCCTGGCCTGGGCACCTGTCAGAGGGGATGTGGACGGAGCTCCGGCTTGCAGGCTGCGGTGCCTGCAGGGAGGGGTCCTGCTAGAAGCAGACGGGCCGGGCACAGAGGGAGGCAGGCTGTGGGCTCGCCCTGCGGCTCTGGAGCAGGATTTAAACCCTCCCGGGGCCTCCCGGGTTCTCAGGAAGACACACCTGCCGGCACGGGATGCGAGAACACGTTTCCTTAACACTCCGCAGCTGGGTCTGCAGAGCGCGTGGGAGCGTGTGGACCTTGATTTGCACACTGTCTGCCCCGGGGATGCCAACCGGGGGTTCCTTTTCCTCCCTGTCCCGGGGGAGGGGGTGCAGCTCAGAGGCAGGGGTGGGTGTTTGGGGTCAGGAGCTCGAAGGCAAAGATCACCACCCCCTGTAGCAGCTGCCAGGGAACAAGGGACTGTCCTGATGCCACCCTAGGGACCGTGCGCTCTGAAACTCTCCGGAGGAGGGAGGGGGAGGGCCAGCTCTCCCAGCTCCTGGACGGCAGGGAGCATGGGGTGGGAGGAGGGTGCCGGAGCTCCCTGTTCTGGCTCTGGCTCAGCCACTCCTTTCGGTGGGGTCCGTGGGCGGCTTGGCCAGCCGGAGGGCGCTGAGGCTCTTCCTGTGATCGCATCCTCTCTGTTTGTCTCCGCTCACCTGTCTCCACGCCCCTCCCACCGTCCAGAGCAGATTCCCCTCTCACTGCCTGCCCCCCTGAGCTGGCCTTCGGGGGCAGCCGCCCTCAGAGACCCCAGCCCTCTGTGTCCATTTTCCCTCCCTCCTTCCTGGAGCCCGGGCGCTGAGCTGCTGGGGTGTGAGGGGACAGAGGGCTGAAGCCAGAGCGCACAGGGTGGCCAGGCACCCACTTTCTCTGCCTGGCCCCCAGGGTGCTTTGCCAGCAGGAAGTCACCGGAACAGCTGTTCGCCCTGCAGGCGTGGCTCAGGGATTGAGAGACGCCTGATGAACCAGGAGGTCATGGTTTGATTCCCGGTCAGGGCACATGCCCTGGTCTCAGGCTCCATCCCCAGTGGGGGGCGTGCAGGAGGCAGCTGATTCTCTCTCCTCATTGATGTTTCTATCTCTCTCTCCCTCTCTGAAACCAATAAGAATGTATTTTAAAACAACAGTTAAAGGCAACTTGAACTCGGTCTGCCATGACTCCTGCTTCAATTCCCGTGGCCCCAGTGTCCCCTGGAGAAGGTGGGGCTCCCTGCCAGGAGCCCAGGCTGCGTTTGGGGGCTCCCCGGTGCCCCTCGCCTAAGGAGGTCCCTATGGGCACAGCAGGGTCTTGAGGAAGGGGATGGGGAGAGCCCCGGGCTGCGGTTGTGTGGCTCTTGGGGACCAGAGGAGAGGTCCGGGCGGCGAGGGCAAGGGCGCGGGGCGGGGTCTCCAGAGCCACCGGGGCTCCCGCTCCGGTCCGGCCTGGCCACACCGAGGCCCCTCCAGCCCCGGCCTCGTCTTCGCCCGAACGTGGCTGGACTTTTTTTTTTTTTTTTTTTTCCATTCCAAATAACTTTTTTAAATTAGGTCAAGATTACTCCAGGCAAACACGACGCGTCCAAAACTGAAGCTGGGGCCGGTTCAAGTCCAAAGCAAATGGCAGAGCAGAGAGGTTTGTAAAAACTTCCCTGAATTGCGCCAAAGGGTTCCGCCTGGCCTCCTGGAATCGCCTCGCAGTCCTACAGGGCGCCTTTGCGCAGGGGGTGGGGGTGGGGGTGAGGGTGGGAATGGGGGTTGGGGTAGGGGTAAGGGTGGAGGTGAGGGTGGGGGTGGGGATGGGGATGGGGTGGGGGTGGGGATAAGGATGGGATAGGGGTGGGGGTGGGGGTGAGGATGGGGGTCAGGGTGGAGGTGAGGGTGGGGTGGGGTGGGGATGGGGGGTAGGGGTAGGGGTAAGGGTGGGGGTGAGGATGGGAGTGAGGGTGAGGGTGGGGGTGGGGGAGGGGGTGGCGGGGCACAGACCTCATCCGCGTTTCAAAGAGCGACGAGGAGCCGCCGCAGCCGCCGCGGGGAGGGTGAAAAGGTTACAAAGGTAGGTTTTCAGGAGAAAAAAAAACCACCCAAAACCCACACCTCTGCCTGCCCACCTCTCATTTTCACCCCCCCCTCCCCCTCCTCGCCCCACCTCCTCTTCCCTTTTGTAACTTTCCTCTGACATTGCAAAGCCCCTCTCCTGGTTTCGATTTGAAGCTCCCGGATCAAATCGATCAATTTCAAACCGGGAGGGATCCCGGGCCTGGCGTTCCCGGTCCTCCTCCCCCTGGACGAGGGCGGAGCTCTGGCCAGAGGCCGGAGGGCAGAGAAACTTGGCTTGGGCACCTCATTTCCCCTCCTCCCCCCGCCCTCCCCAAAAAAGTCGGGGATCAAAGAGAAAGGTGGAACCTTCTTCTTGGCGCGCGCGCGCTCGAGCGCTGGCTCCCGGGGACGCGCGGGGGGGGGGGGCGCGGGGCGCGCGGCTGGGGAGGGCGGGGGGCGCGGGGGGACTGGGGGGACCGGCCCGCCCCCTCCGCCGCAGGAAGCGCCCCGATGTTCTACCTGCCGCCGGGCCTCAGGTATTCGGAAAAGCCGGCCCGGCGGCTGGAAGGGGCTGCGCGGTGGCCAAGGTCATAAACGGGGAGGCAGAGCGGCGCTTGGAGCGGGGAGCTAATTCCTGTTTTATTGATGGAGGAGCGCAGCCTCGATGCCGTTCAAAAACAAGACGGAAAGTTGGACGGTCCCGCCGGGCCCCGTGTTTAGCTCAGTCTCCTCTTCCAAGCGGCCTCTGTGCGGCTCACCCCGGCTCACCCCTGCGGGGCGCGGGGCGGGGAGGGCGCGGGGGAGGGGGAGATTTATGGCCGGGGGTGGGAGAAGGGGGAGCCCCCCCCCCCCCCCGCACAAGAAAAGCGAGGACTGAGGCCCAGGGTGGGGGCCCCGCGGAACCGCGCTCCGTTTGCCCACACTTGGAGCTGCAGGTGAGGGGAGTCCTGGCCACCGACCCTGTCCTTAGGTAAAACGTTGGCATGGCGTTCACGTTGGACAATTTTGTTTTTGCGTTCATTTTGATTTTTTAAAAATATATCGCGTTAACATACGATTTACCTGGGTCGCTGGGGGCTTGGCCCCCACCTCACCTGGAGCACCTGGAGCCTCACCGTGGCCTGGGCCTTGGTTGGAGACCATTTGGGCACTTAGAGTGGCCTGGGCACTGAGAAATAGAAGGAAAGTGGGGGAGGGGGCGTTTGGAGGGTGCTGAGGTCGCCCCTGCCCTGGGCCACTGGGCAAACGGAGCCTCCTGGGAGGCCGGGGGCTGTGACGGAGAGCTGGGAGAGCTGGGAGCCAGCAGGGAGAGCAGGGAGCCCTGACCGTCTGATGTGGGGTCAGCAGCCTGGACCGCGTTCCGAGGAGCTCCAGTCAAGCTCACTGTGTGGCCCGGGCGGGCTGGGCTGCGCTGAGCCTGTGGCCTCTTTGGGGGAAAAACATTTTTTTTCTTCATGGAAAAGACCAGCCAGATCCATCGAGAACATGTTAAATAAAACCGTTTTCCCCAAATGCTTTTTTGACTCGTTAGTGTTTTTCTTCTCTCTCTCTCTCTCTCTTTTTTTAATCCCAGAAAGCCTGTATTTTATGAAAAGGCTTATAATAATGGGGAAGATTTATGGGGCGTTTACCCCGGGTCAGACACTGTGCCAAGCACTTTCAAAGCATTATTCCTTTCCTTTTTCTTTTATTTAAAAATATATTTTATTATTTATTTATTTATTTTTTTTTTTACAGAGAGGAAGAGCAAGGGGTAGAGAGGTAAAAACATGGATGAGAGAGAAACATCCATCAGCTGCCTCCTGCGCCACCTCCCCCCCCGCCCCCCGCCCATGGGGATGTGCCCACAACCAAGGTACATGCCTCTGACCGGAATCGAACCTGGGACCCTTCAGTCTGCATACTGACACTCTATCCACTGAGCCAAATTGGCCAGGGCACATTCTCTCTTTTCATCCTCACAACAGGAGAGAGGGGCCCTCTTTTACCGTCATTCTACAGAAGGAGAAACGGAGACCCAGGAGGGGAGTCACATGTGTAAGGGCCGCACAGCAGCCCGAAGGCAGAGGGCAGAGACCAGGTGGGTTCCTCCAAAGACCCAGGTCTTCAGCGACCGGCCGCGGTTGTGTCATCGTGCTGCCTCTGTCTGCCCCAAGGGACACGGAAAAGCAACAGGCGGGGACCGGTTCAGAGAGGCGAGGCCACTTGCGTGGAGTCACACAGCGTGGGAGGCTGCGGAAGGAGCCTCCGGATCTGCATTGCTTTCAGACGGGCCTTCGCTGCCCTGCCCGTGTCCCCCAGGAAGAACCAAACCACCGTCCAAAAACAGCTGCCCTGCAGCCAGGAACAACCCAGGCATGCACTCCGGGGACTGGAGGTGTTTCAGCGAGCCGCAGAGCCTCAGGCCGGGAGCGAGGGCTCTGGAGGCCTGCAGCCAGGGGTGGGGATGGCGCAGGCAGAAAACGGAGGAGGAGAGCCTGGGGACAGACCAGGTCTGGATCCTGCCTGCCATTCCGGGAGAAAGGGACTCGGCGTCCGTGCGAGCCACAGAGAGAGAACCGGCTGGCTGGTCCCCGCCCGTGGCCGTGACCATCTCTGGAGGACGTGTCCTTGAAGGAGAAACAGCTGCGGAGGCACACACTTCCTGCATGAAGCAACCCCGCGCCCCACGGGAGCCGGGGACGTCTGACTTCAGTGTGTGGTGCCTTCCGTGCAGACGTAAACACAGCGAGGCTTTTAGCTTTTTCGTAACAGCCGCGCGGGAAAGGTTTTTTATTTTATTTTATTTTTATTTTTGGAGGTCAGGGACATTTGGGCTTCTGATTTTTCGGTTCACCGAACAAGGTGGGCGGCTGGAAATGGATGACCTAGGAAAAGAGGCTGAACTATTATTTCTCCCGGTGACTAATGATGACAGTCACAAGGATGCTCGTAAGGGTTGTGAGCACATTTGCTCCTTCGTCTCCGCTGCCCATGGCTGAGGGACAGAGAGCTTCGTGAGTCTTTCCGTTGCACCTGCGGAGAAACCGAAGCACAGTAAGATTAAGGGACTCCCCCAAGGCCACACAGCCAGCACCCGGAAAAGCCAGGACTCGAACCCCGTCTTTGTTGCACTCCGGGCACCATGCTAGGAGCCTCGTGGCCAGGGGCCAAAGCTGATGGAACACACTGAACATCCCCCAAAGCATCCGAGAAGCGGCGGCCGGAGCTTCAGGAGCGGGACTCACAGGATTCCTTCCCTCTGGTCTGGCCGGGAGGTGCATCCGAGAGCCGGAAGCTGCTGTCCAGGACACCAGAGACCGGGAGCGTGGAAGCGGGGGTAAGTGCTGAGAGAGGGGCTGGGATTCCCAGGAGGCACCAGCCCCCAGGACAGATGCCGCGTGGGATGTCCTGTTGGCTAGTGAGTGGCCAGGAGAGACGCATTATCCAACTTGTTCCGGCCAACAGAGCAGCCACCACTTGCCAAGGACCCGTGAGCCATGCCCACCGCAGTGGTAAATAAACACTTGGCAGGCAAGAGCACATTTTCTCCCCCCAACAATCCGGGGGTGAGGAGGGGCGGGGGGGGGGTAGGCAATGACTGGGCAACCGTGTGCAGCCCTGCAGATCACGCCCTTCGCAGCCTGGCCTTTGCACACTGGGTGTGTATTACAGCAGCATTCCAGCAGATGGCAGTAGAGTGTCTTGTTTTCGTGGCATCTGCACAGAAGTGAGGTGACTTTTGCTAGTCTTGCAAAGGCACAGTGTGGGCTAGCCGCCACCCTGGCCATGACCAAGCCTCCCATTGGCAGGTGGGCACGCTGAGGTTCGGAGAGGTGCATGGGGTCCCTGGTTAGAACGGAAGCCAGCTTTCAGACCTGGACCGCCTAACCGCAGCCTGGGCTCCCAGCTAGTCACCGGCTTAGGGCTCCTCAGACAGACGATGGGACATGTGTGGCCCAACAAGACGAGGACGAGGCACGAGAGGTGACCTCGCCTGAGGCTCCATCGGTGCTTCTGGAGAGACACGGAGACCTCATCCAAGCGGGAGCTCTGCTCCAGGTCTCCAGGTCTCCAGGCCTGGCCCCGGCCACACAGCACCGGCTTCTGACAGAGGATGCTCCAGATCGGAGTGGAGAAAACCCGCTGCGATGCCTGTTTGGGCTAAATTCCACAGATTTGGGTTTGACTGCCTTCTTCTCCTGCTTCCAGCTGTTGTGGCCTGGAGCAAGGGACCTGTGCCTCGGGAGCCTCGGTGGCCACATCTGTAAAATGGGATCACAGCAGTCCCTACTGCAGGAGAGGAGTGGACTGGAGCAACATGTTCAGCGTGATGCCTGGCATTTGAGCGTGACCCGGTGTGGGTGTGGCATGCGTCTGGTTTGCATGTGGTCGAATCGGAAGCTTTCATCTGTATTATGGACGGACCGCAGCCCAGCCCAGCGGGCAGCGTTAGGCCTGTGGGGGTGTTTTTCTTTCTTTCTTTCTTTTTTTTTTTAAATATATTTTTATTGATTTTTTTTACAGAGAGGAAGAGAGAGGGATAGAGAGTTAGAAAAATCGATGAGAGAGAGTCATCGATTAGCTGCCTCTTGCACACCCCCCATTGGGGGTGTGCCCGCAACCAAGGTACATGCTCTTGAAAAGAATCGAACCCGGGACCCTCCAGTCCGCAGGCCGACGCCCTGTCCACTGAGCCAAACCGGCTTCGGCTGTGGGGGCGTTTTTCCCCCGCTTCCCCGCCACCAGGCCTTCCTGGGAGGCTCTCTGACTTGGGGACGTGCCGTCACCCCTCCTGGGCAGCGTTCTTTGTCTCCCGCGTGCAGCTGGGGATGGGGAGCTCGTGGGGAGTGGGGGGATCGGAATGGTTTGTGCAGCTGTGGCTGCCCGGGGTTCCCTTATGGAGGGAGAAAAGGAAAGGGAGAGAGATGGTCCATCTAGGAACTTTCACGAAGTCCTGAATGTATTTTGCAAACGACGACGATGACTTTTAATAATCCAAGCCCCGCACCCTCGGCCCCGGGAAAGCCAGGGTGCCACCTCCGCCGGCACCTCGGTGACATTTGGAACCCAAAAGCCTGTCCTCTCACTTCGGCCTAACGATGTCACCAGAAGGCAGCGATGGAATTTCCACACCCCCCTCCACTCCCCCCGCGCCCCCCAAAATAAAGTTATTAAGCACGCTGGGGAACTTACAATTTTTAACATTTATTATATAATTGTTATGATTATTACCACTCTAATTTATTTCCCTACTTAAAAACGTTCTGGCAACTGTAACTCATTTTAGGCCGGTCGGTGCAGACCGGGAGACCTGGGGTTATTTAGAGAGAGAGAGAGAGAGAGAGAAGGGGGGGGTCGGGGGAGAGCATTTAGCCAGGTGTGTGAGTCTCAGGTTTCCTCAAAATTGCTCCAGGCCCCACTCCGTATAGAAATAAGCACAGAACAGTGTGTGCATTATATCAATATTATGATAATGTTCACCGAATGCGGATCCTAAGTGATTAATTCGGTCGTTTTCCAAAATTTATCCCCGGGGGTTCCGAGCGCCCCTAAGCAGCCGGTGAATGGACGCAGGCACACGCCTAATCCCATCTTCCGACGGCCCCTCGGAGAAACGCCGCGGCCGCGCAGAACGAGGGGCCCGGGACGGGTGGGTGCCGTGGGCAAAGCAGAGTATTCATTGTGGGCTCCGGCTTGTCTCTCCCCTGCAGCAGGGGAAGGGGAGGAAAAGGCGGGACTGGGGAGGCTGAACGCCGGTGAAATGGGCTGGAGCCTATCACGGCGGAGTCTTCCGCCAGTATTTTATTTATTATTATTATTATTATTTTTAAAAATACATTTTATTGATTTTTTTTACAGAGAGGAAGAGAGAGAGGGATAGTTAGAAACATCGATGAGAGGGAATCATCCATCAGCTGCCTCTTGCACACCCTCTACTGGGGATGTGCTCGCAACCAAGGCACATGCCCTTGACCGGAGTCGAACCCGGGACCTTTCAGTCCCCAGGCCGACACTCTATCCACTGAGCCACACCGGTTTCGGCTCCGCCAGTGTTTTAATATTCTGCAGATGAAAAGCTCTTCTGGCGAGAAGTTTGCCTCTGAGGTAAGTCAGCCTGAGGGTGTGGACAGTTAGAGTGCCAGTCGGCTCGTCATCCGTGGGCAGTCTGATGCTTTGGGTCTGTGTGGGGAGGGTGCCACTGGAGGTCGTGGTGATGGCCGGAAGGAGAGTTTATTGAGCACATACTATGTTCCGGGCACGATGGGAAGGCAGTGGTCTCAACGGAGGAGAACGAGACCCTGAGGGGACCTTTGACAGTATCTGGAGACTTGAAGGTTCCAACGGGCAGGACCAGGGCATGCTACTGGCCCCCAGGGGAGAGAGCAGGGTGCTGCCCGGCACCCACAATGCCCGGGACGCCCCCCCTCGGAGAACTCCCAGCCCCAATGTCAATGGTATCCACACGGAGACACCCTTAGCTCCAGGCTCCAAATGCATCAACTGGTTTGACCTTCGCTACCGTTCCTCAGGTCCAATGTCATTCTCCCTTTCTCCCGCCTCACAGATGCGAAAGGGAAGGTGAAGGTGCTAAGAGGACCGCCCAAGGTCACCCAAGGACGTGGCGCCAGGATGCCAAGCCGGGCGTGTGGGATGCGGAGGGTCCTACCTCCAGCCCTATGACAGACCGCCTCTCTGCGGACGCCCCGTGAAGCCAGTGCGTTGCTTACACACCCAGGACCTGCCCGGATGCGCCTCCATCCATCCGTGTTTATCTCGGTCGGATCACGACAGACGCTGCCACTCGTTCACCCGTGGAGCTCGCATCGGTTCTGTAATCGGGAGGAAACGGGGAAGTTTTTTAAAAATGCCAGGCACCCGGGCGAGCCGTGCATACTGTGTACACTTTGAGCAACGAAAGAGACAGGAAGCCAGGTGCCTCTGCGGCGGCTGCTCTTGACTTTGGGAGGACAGAAGCGGGATGCCAGCCGGGCCGCGGGCGGGCGGGCGGGCGGGCGGGCGGGCGGGCGGGCGGAGGGCACACGGGGGAACGGACCCGCCGCTCCGGTCTGAGGTGGGAAGTGGCCGCTCACCCTCTGTTTTACACGCCGTCTGTTAAATTGCTTTTTTCCTTTATACCCATAGAGCGTTTTTTATTATTTTTCCTTTTCCATAAATTACAGTGATTACAATAATAACCTGCAGTGCCCGTGTGGGATCGCTCTAAAAGCATCTATAACCCGTGTTTATGTAAAGGAGGGCAGACAGTTTATGTGTGTTTTTTTGAGGGGTCTCTCGTAGCTTTTTATAGGTGCGCAGAGAGGTGCAGGGGACGCCCCCCCCCCCCCAAATAATCACTGACGTCAGCACGTACGGAGCGCTGACTTGTGCCAAGAACCAGGCGAAGGGCTCTGCAGGCACCGTCTGTCTCAACGGGCCTCAGGGCCACCTGCACCCCCGTGGGATGGAGGGGAGATGGCGGCACAGAGAGGTTCAGTCACTTGTCTAAGGACGCACAGCAGCAGAGCCAGGATGGGAGCCCAGAGCCACCAGACGGAGAGCTTTCGTCATTCGCCTCCTAAAGACAGTGAAGCGGCACAGGGCTCAGTTGTTCCTTCCAGGTGTGACATTGGATTCTTCCCAAAGCGGGTTTTAGGAGCAGGCAGCATAGACCCCAGTGCCTCCACCAGGGACCTGGGGCCTATGTGCTAGGACACATCGCCTGTGCGGCCGCTGGAAACTGGGCAGAGAACCCATCCAGGGCTCCATAAGGCTCCCCGCTCCCCGGGGATGGGGATGGGGATGAGGATGGGGATGGGGATGGGGACGGGGACAGGAATGGGGGTGGGGATGGGTATGGGGATGTGGAAGGGGAGGGGGAGGGGGAGGGGGGAGAGGATGGGGATGGGAAAGGGGAGGGGGATGGGGAAGAGGAGGGGGATAGGGTTGGGGCTGGAGATGGGGAGGGGGATGAGGATGGGGATGAGGGTGGGGACAGGGACGGGGGTGGGGATGGGGACGGGGGACGGGGATGGGGGTGGGGATGGGGTATGGGGATGGGGATGGGGGATGGGGATGGGGATAGGGGCGGAGAGGTAGCTTCCACCAGCTTAGAAGGGGGTGGGAACCAGGACCCAGAGAGCAAAGGGAGGGGACAAGCACTGGGAATGGCGATAGGTATTTTATAAACTGTTGTTTTAAAAATATATACCTTTTTATTGATCTCCGAGAGGAAGGGAGAGAGGGAGAGATAGAAATATGGATGAGGAGAGAGAATCATTGAATCATTGCTGGGCTGCCTCTTACATGTCCCCCCCCACCCCCCACTGGGGATCAAGCCTGCATCCTGGCCGGGAATCAAACCATGACCTCCTGGTTCACAGGTTGACCTTTAACCACTGTGCCACACTGGCCGGGCAGCTATGAGTATTTTATTTTTTATTATTTTATTATTTTTATATATTTCTTTATTGATTCCAGAGAGGAAGGAAGAGGGAGAGATAGAAACATCAATGATGAGAGAGAATCATTGATTTGCTGCCTCCTGCACGCCCCCTACTGGGGATCGAGCCTGCAACCTAGGCATGTGCCCTTGGTGAGAATCGAACCTGGGACCCTTCCATCCGCAGGCTGACGACGCTCCATCCACGGGGCCAACCTGGCTAGGGCCGCTATGAGTATTTTAAAGCTGCTTTAAGAGCACGAGCAAAACTCAAGGCAGCCGGGGAGGGTGGGCCTGCCCCTCGAGGCAGCGGCTGTAAATAGTGTGTTGCCTGACTCCTAATTAACCACAAGCCACCGTGTCCTCACGAGGGACGGTCTCCCCTCGTGGCTCCCCGGAGGGTAGAGGCGGGTGTTACATACTTGCGTGCGGTGAGCGGGGACGGTGGTGAGACCTCCAGTGGGTTATTACCTGGGAAACAGTGACCAACTCTGGTTACCCCCAGACGGGGCAGCCCCAAGGCCAGGAGGAAGGTACTGGAGGGGACACGGTGCCAGCGGTGACTCCACACCCACAGAACGGATGGTGGGGGGGGGGGGGGCAGCCAGTGCAGTCAGCAAGGTGAACAGTATTTTTTAAAACATCAAGATGCATGCAAAATGGCCTGTGACTTTCAATTTTACTTAAATTTTATTTTATTTATTTTTAAATATGTTTTGTTGATTTTTTTTTTACAGAGAGGAAGAGAGAAGGATAGAGAGTTAGAAACATCGATGAGAGAGAATCATCCATCAGCTGCCTCCTGCACACCCTCTACTGGGGATGTGCCTGCAACCAGGTACATGCCCTTGATTGGGACCTTTCAGTCTGCAGGCGGACGCTCTCTATCCACTGAGCCAAACCGGTTTCAGCTACTTAAATTTTAAATACACACAAGACCTGACAGGTCTGGGATGAAGGTGAGGCCAAGTAAGACGCCATCTTTACTTAAAACCGTGGCTGAAGAATTTAAAAAGAAACCCCACCCGTGTGTAAGGAAGGTGTAGTCCTTACCCATTTCTGTCGGAATCTCCAAGTCACACGGTTTCTTCTGTGTGGTGGTGTTCATCCTCACCCGAGAATATCTCCCCATTGATTGTTAGAGAGCGTGGAAGGGAAGAGGGGGAGAGACACACAGAGAGAGACATCCATGTGAAAGAGACACGTGGATCAGTTGCCTCCCACATGCATCCCCAACCAGGAATCAAACCTGGGACCCTTCGGTCCAAGGGCCGACACTCTATCCACTGAGCAAACAGTCCGGGGCTTATGCACTTTTTTAACATCCATTAACAGCTGGCATGGATAGGATAGTAGCTTCAGGTGCACAGCTCGGTGACTCAGCATTTCTGTGCTGCAGGAAGTGGTCCCCGCCATGCGTCCAGCCACCATCTGTCACTGCAGAAGCTGCTCCGACGTTCCTGACCCTCTTCCCTCGGCTGTGCGTTCAGTCCCGTGACTTATTTCATACCTGGAGGTGTGTCCTTTTTAACCCACTTCCCCTCTGCTGCCCACCCCCGTAGGTGTGTTCTCCGCATTTATGAGTTTGTTGCTGCTTCATTTTGCCTGTTCATCTGCTTTATGGGATGTTTTACATCCTACACAGAAGTGCGATCAGACTGTCTTTGTCTTCCTCCGTCTGACTGACTTCCCTCCTCCCCATGCTCTCTGGATCCAGCCGTGTAGTCTCAAATGGCAACATTTCATCTTTTTTCGAGGCTGTCTAGTCACTATTTTTTATTTATTTATGTATTTATTTATTTTAAAAAATATATATTTTATTTTATTTTTTTATTTTTTTATTTCTTTTTTTTTTAAATATATTTTATTGATTTTTCACAGAGAGGAAGAGAGAGGGATAGAGAGTTAGAAACATCAATGAGAGAGAATCATCGATCAGCTGCCTCTTGCACACCCCCTACTGGTGATGTGCCCGCAACCAAGGTACATGCCCTTGCCTGGAATTGAACCCGGGACCTTTCAGTCCGCAGGCCGATGCTCTATCCACTTGAGCCAAACCGGTCCCGGCAAAAAAAATATATATATTTTATTGATTTTTTACAGAGAAAGGAACGGAGAGGGATAGAGAGTTAGAAGCATCGATGAGAGAGAATCATTGATCAGCTGCCTCTTGCACACCCCCTACTGGGGATGTGCCCGCAACCAAGGTACATGCTCTTGACCGAAATCGAACCTGGGACCATTCAGTCTGCACGCAGGCCGATGCTCTATCCATTGAGCCAAACCGGTTTCAGCTAGACACTGTTTTTTAATCTCAGGGTCCAGTGGCTTCTGGGCTCCTGCTTTCAAACGTGAGGCGCCTGAGTCATTCATTCTCAAATGACTATTGCACATCTGATGCCCCCATAAGGCGACCAGAGATGGTGAGCTGTGCCCGGCTGTGCCCACTGCTGTGTGCCAGCCACACCCACCTGACCCCAGCGGCTCGGAAAGCCGGGGCTCCTTCTGCCGGAGAAGCCTGGTTCCATCTCCAAGGCCCCCTCCTCGCCTGGCCCTCCCCACAGAGTGCGCCCGCTCCCGTGTATGCAGGAGAGCTAACTAGAACCGAGGGCGGGAGAGGAAGCTTTGGCTCGAGTTTAAACTTCAATTTCCAACCAGTCGGGAGCAGGTGGTGGGCCAGGCCGACTTCAAAGGTGAGGCTGCCCTGGGCGGGGGAGGCGCCAGGTGTGCGGCCGGAAGGGAGGCATCTGTGGGCCTCATGTGCGGGCGGCCCCGGCCCCCGGGAGCCTGGTGTGCGGTGAGAATGTCTAGCTGGGGACCTGGGGCGCAGTCCCCAGAGCCCCTGCCTCTGGGCAGAGGCGCGGAGGCCCCTGGACGGAGGAGCCCGTCCGGAGGGATGGAACCTGGGCGCCCGCCACCGCGGGGCGGGCATTTGGCACAAGGGCACCCACACATGTGCCTTCCTGAACGCCTCCTGGCGGTCCCGTGAGGCAGGCGGGATTCTTCTCCCCATTTTACAGATGAGGCAGCTGAGGCTCAGAGGGACGTTCACGCAGCCGGGAAGGAGCAGGGCCCTGGCTGAAGTGCCTTCATCTCGCCTCTATCCTGTGCCTTCCAGCCGAGACCTGGGGGGGAGTCGGGGAGCCGAAGCGGTGCTCACCATGAAGGCGGTGCTTCGTCCACAGGAAGTCTGAGGCCGGTGGGTTGCAGGGCTGTGGATCCAGCGGTCCAGGGGGCATCCAGGGCCCGGACTCCCTCCTCCTCCTCCCTCCACTGTCCTCGGAGTGTGGAGCTCGCCTTCGGCAGCAAGACAGCACGTGCTCCCTGGCCGGCTACATCGGGAGACCTGCGTTCTCAGCATCTCTCTCAGAAGGACACATTTTCCGGAGGCTCCGCTTCTGTGGCCTCCGACGGGGCTCAGCTGGCAGTTCTCACTGGGGTCTCTCCCGAGGCCGCAGTCAGAGGGCAGCGGGGGCCACCGTCCCTCAAGGCTCCACTGAGCTCAGCGTCCAACACACACTTAGTCTGGGAGGACTGGAGGAAGGGAGGGAGGGAGGCCAGGCACCCCTGTCCCCTGTCGCTGCAGGCAGCCTCTCCCGGGGCAGGGCAGAGCTCTGGTTGGGAGCGGCAAAGTTTCCTCAAACTGAGCCTCAGAACCACGCAGCATCCCTGAAAGCATCTCCTGGAGTCCAAGCCAGTCCCGGGGCCAGCCCACGTTCAAGGGGAGGAGACCCATCACCACAGGCCCCTTCCTCCCAGCACACCTGTCCTTACGTGTCCCTGGCCAGAGTCGGGTCACTGGGCCCTTCCTCCTGACAAGGGCCTTGGGGTTGGCCGTCCCATTGGGAACGTCCCCAATAAGGGCTCACCATCAGAGTGTTCTGGGAAGTCACCAGGGAAGGCTGGCCCTTGCCTCCCAGACACAGCTGTGACTTTATCGTGGTTGATCCTTCCCTGATCCCTTCCCCAGCGTCCAGGCACCTCCTTATCTCTCCCGAGACAGACCGGGGAGTCAAGAGCCGAAGACTTAGCCCGTTTCTAAACCGCTGCCCATCCCCTGTTGTAAACACACCAAGGCTAGCACAAGGCTCTCTCAGATGTGGTAAAAGTTCAAGTTGATTTCCGAGGGACACAGACCAGTGTGCTGTCTGTCGGGGGACTGTCCCGGTGCCGGGTTCAGGTTCTGGACTCCGAGGAAGCTCTCCTGCGTCCACAGTTGCTTCTCCATGAGCTGAGGGGGGAGGGAGGTGGCCTGGGGTCACAAACTGAGAACCGGACCAGTCAAGCGACCTGTCTGCCAGGAGGTCTGAGAGAAATGGCTTAGCCTCCGAGAGTTTGGGACTCCTCATCCATCCATGGTCATGATCAAACCAATAAAAACGGTTGTTGTGATGCCTGAATGAGATTTTTCCTTTTGTCTTTCTTTTTAAATATATTGTTATTAATTTCAAAGAGGAAGGGAGAGGGAGAGAGAGAGATAGAAACATGAGATGAGAGAGAATCATTGATCAGCTGTATCCTACACATCCCACCCTGGAGATTGAGCCTACAATCCGGGTATATGCCCTGACCAGGAATGGAATGGTGACCTCTTGGTTCATAGGTCAACGCTCAACCACTGAGCCATGCTGACCAGGCTGGATGGTCAGAACCAAACACACAGTAACATATAAACAGGGCGTCGCTGACCTCAACAGCATCATCCAGCAACTGATGAAATCAACAACAGTGACACACACATTCTTCACAAGCTCACACGGACACTCTAAGACAGATCTCAGTCTGGCCATAAAACACACCTGACCATGAATACAAGGATAGAAACCATATCATATATACCCTTAGATCACGTTAGATTAAACTAGAAATCAATGGAATTTAAAACTAGAAAGAAGGGTAGAAAAATCCCAAAATATTTGAAGACGATACAACACTTTCTAAACACACGAATAAATAAATCTAGTAATGGGCTCATCACCGTTCTTATGAGAGAATGGACCGAAGGTGAGGGTAGGATCAGAAGCCAGGACTTGAGCTCTATCCTTGCCTGGTCTTGTGTGTGTTCCTGGGAGATTCTCAATTTTCTTATCTGAACAGGATAGGAGGGTGGCCTGCACGTCTGTCTCACAGGATGGGGGGGGCTAGGCGGGGGAGGGAGGGCTGGGGGGAAGTTCAATGGAGATAAGAGACGTAGATGAGATTTGAAACCCATCAAATGCTCTGTTGATCATTATGAAAGAGGAGAGGAAAAAGAGAGAGGAGAGAAAAGCGAAAAGCAGGGTTTTTAAAGGATGGGGTTCCAGTAGCCGCCTGGCTCCCCGGGAGCAGATGCTGAGACAAGGTAGCTGACCGAGGAGGTGGTCCCCAGGGAACAGGGGAAGTGGGCAGGAAGGCAGGGAGTCAGTGCAGGGTTCGTCATCAAGCGAGTTACCCCTGGGAGCTTAGTTCACCGGGGAATTGTGGGAATCAGTATAGACCAAACACCCCAAAGCAATCCACCCTAGTGGCAAGAAAGCTGTAGTATTTATCCACCACCTTCCATTAGCCATTGACGAGGGCTGCCCTGGGGCAGAGGTGGAATTCCAATTGCCCAAGAGCAAGCAGGGCAGGCCCAACAGGCTAGAGCAGGTGCTCCGGTAAAGAGTCTCAGGGGCCTCCCACGGGAAGGTCCACCCTCGTGCTGAAAATGAGAATATGAACGGATATGGGCGGGCACAACTGTAACGGATGACCTCAGCTACTCCTAGATTCAACCTGCTAACTGGGCAGGACTGAGCGTGCCGCCATGGTCCGTGGCGAGGCCGTCTATGCTCATGGCGTATCATTCTGAAAATCCTCACGACCTCGGAGGCGGAGCCAGATGATTCAGAGTGCCCAGATGATTCAGAGTGCGTTGCGCTCTGGGTCTGACGTGGAGTGCACATTTGATTGCCATTAGGCATTGTCATTATTGTCACAATAAAGTCAGGGTCTCTCACCGAGAAGTGAAACTCGGAATCTCTTCCTCGGTGACTTTTTAGAAATGTATGTTTTTATTGATTTCAGAGAGGAAGGGAGGGAGAGCGAGAGAGATAGAAACATCAATGCTGAGAGAAACATGGATCGGCTGGCTCCTGCACGCCCCCTACTGGGGATGGAGCCTGCAATCCGGGCACAGGCCCTGACCAAGAATGGAATTGTGACCTCCTGGTTCATAGGTCAACGCTCAACCACTGAGCCCTGCCAGTCGGGCCCTCGGTGACTTTTGATGGGCCTCCTTCGACATCTGACTTCCTTCATCCTTGAGAGGAGATGCAGTCAGTGGGGTAATCAAGAGTGCTGGGTAGGCTGAAACCTGTGTGGCTCAGTGGATAGAGCATTGGCCTGCAGACTGAAAGGTCCCAGGTTCAATTCTGGTCAAGGGCATGTACCTTGGTTGCGGGCACATCCCCAGTAGGGGGTGTGCAAGAGGCAGCTGATCGATGATTCTCTCTCATCGATGCTTCTAACTCTCTATCCCTCTCTCTTCCTCTCTGTAAAAAATCAATAAAAATTATTAAAAGAGAGAGAGAGAGAGAGAGAGAGAGAGAGAGAGAGCGAGCTCTGGGCACTCAGAGTCTCTTAGCAGGAAGACCTGGGCAGCCAGAAGCTTTGAAAGGGCACCTTGCTCCCTCCTGGCTTAGGACCCTCTCCCTTTTCTCAAGGCTTGGCTTTCATGCATCTGGAAGTCCTTCTTATCCCACCCAATTACCCATAAATCTCTTTTTACGAGGCTTTTCCCACCAACCCAGTCACTTGACACGTATTAAGGAATCCATATTATTGAGGGCGAAGGAGGAAAGTCATTTTCTCCCTTCCTTTCTTGTGGGCCTACAAAAGAACTCTTTTCATGTGCGTTTCATAAGTATCAGAAAATGTGGGCAGGCGAGCGAGCGAGGAGAAGTATAAACACACTGACTGACCGAGGCACCCGGAGATAACCAGCTCCACGTATGTCTCTTTAAACATTCCTCGGTGCACAGACGCACCGCTACCCTCGGACTCGTTATCCTTTCATTCCCTTTCACAGGAAAGCCTTCACGTGGTTCCCATTTCCAAAGCTGGCCGAGAAGAAAGAGTGAAAAATCTACCTCCCACCTCTGTGCCCTCAGCTGCTCCCCAGCCCGCCCCCCGTCCGTCCAGCCATGGCCACGTCCGTGGGCCTCTTTCTTCTTTTGTCTGCACGGGGGCTCATACTGACCCACCGGGGCTGGCCTTGGCTCTTTCCTTAGCAATGCCTCTCAGAGATGGTTCTCCTGCTGAAGCCGTGGTAGAGCGTCGGTCTGCGGACTGAAAGGTCCCAGTTTTGATTCCGGTCAAGGGCATGTACGTTGGCTGCGGGCACATCCCCGGTGGCGGATGTACAGGAGGTGGCTGGTCGATGTTTCTCTCTCATCGACGTTTCTGGCTCTCTGTCTCTCTCCCTTCATCTCTGTAAAAATCAATAAAACATATTATAAAAAAAAAAGAGAGAGAGAGATGGTTCTCCTGCTCCTGTTCAGGGCTGTGCCATATTCCCCTGTGGGGATGAGATCACGATTTCTCTAACCCAGGGGTTGGCAAACTCATGAATCCACAGAGCCAAATAGCAACAGGACAAGATTGAAATTTCTTTGGAGAGCCACATTTTTTTTAAACGTAAGCTTCTTCTACCGCTACTTCTTCAACATAGACTCGCCCGGGGCCTTGGTGTTTTGTGGAAGAGCCACACTCAAGCGGCCAAAGAGCCGCATGTGGCTCGAGAGCCGCAGTTTGCCGACCACAGCTCTAACCAGACCCCCACTGCTGGGCATTTGAGATGTTTCCAATCGTATGTTACCCCAAACACGGTTGCAATGACTACCATGGTGGACATATCCGATTTGCAAGTTATGTCTAGAGATGGAACTGCTGGTCCAGAGAGCCAGGGCCCTTGTTATTTTGATAAAAACATTTTGGCATTCGGAAGAAAACACAACCAAACTACTTCGTCGCCTGGTTGGGTGTTTTAAAACTTTCCTGGAGGAGGAGAGAACCAAGATGACGGCGAAGGTAAATGCCTGTCCTCCCGGCCGGCCACAACCACATCAAAATTACAACTGAAACACAGAGCCGCCACCACCACCCAGAACCGCCTGGAAGCTGGCAGGCCGGGACGCCTGCAACTAGAGAAGCAAAGAAAGAAGCGCATTGAGGCCTAGGAGCAGCGGAGGCAGGGAGCGGGCTGGCCCTGCACCCACGTGGGCTGCTTTTTATATTTTATATTTTATTTTATTATTTTTAAAAATATATTTTATTGATTTTTTTTTTTTACAGAAAGGAAGGGAGAGGGATAGAGAGTTAGAAACATCGATCAGCTGCCTCCTGCACACACACCCCCCGGGAATGTGCCAGCAACCAAGGTACATGCCCTTAACCGGAATCGAACCTGGGACCTTTGACTCTATCCACTGAGTCAAACTGGTTTTGGCGAGTGCTGCTTTTTTTTAATCAGGAGGGAGCTCCGGGAGGGGGGGGGGTGTTGCTCCCGTGAGAAGCAGGGGTCCCAGCCACCAGCGGGGGTGGCTGAGTGACCCAGAGGCTGCTAGAAACCCAGGAGTCCCTCTTAAAGGGCCTGTGAACTTACATGATGTCACTTCCTCTGCGCTCCAGGGCTCGGTGGTGGCCTTGGGGGAGTCCAGGGACAAACAAGGAGGACCTGGACTGTGTGACATCGGGGCAGGACCTCAGGGACGGCTTTCTCCCAGACAGGGGTGCTCCCAGGGGTCACTGTTCCTCCCGCATCGCGGAGCTGAAGGGCAGCCATGTCTGAGCCACACTGTTAGCTCCGCCCTGCTGATTCCCTGAGTTCCCGCCCCATGCAATCCACAGCCCCACCCAACCTGCTCGCAGCGGCTTTTGCATATGAATGGCCTGTCCTGGCTCAGGCTTCAGACTTGGCTGAAATGTTTAAACCAGCAGCAGCTGGAGCAGTGTGCCCCCAACCATCCATAAGAGGCCCAAGACCCGGCACTGGCACCGGCCTGCCTTGTTCACAGCGGGGCCTCGCCTGGCCACCTCCAAGCCCAATATAAACAGGAGGAAGCTGCAGATCGCTGTGGCTCCTGCCTGGAGGCCTCAGGCAGTGGCTGGCTCTGCCCCTCCCCGGAGGCCCCAGCGCCAGTGCACCGGGGGGACAGCTTCAGACTCCAGCAGATTACAGCTCTACACGCCCCCCAGCGACACACTCAGGGGGCAGACGCAGTGAGCACCAAAGCACCCCTGAAGCAAGTCCTGCTCCACAGGGTGTCTCCTGCACAGCAGCTCTTCCCTTGTGGCCATAGCCTGTCCTCACAGCCAATTGGCCTGCAGGTCAATGCCTCCCAGTGACACCAACAGCAATCAAGGCCCAACGACCAGACTGTGCACACAGCCCACACAGGGGCGCACCCAGAGTGCCCAGCTCAGGTGACTGGGAAGACTGAGCCACCATAAAGATTAAAAAAAAAAAAAAAGTCTTGCCTGGCCAGTGTGGTTCAGTGGTTAAGCATCAACTTATGAACCAGGAGATCCTTATTCGATACCCGGTCAGGGCACATGCCTGGTCAGGGCACATGCCCGGCTTGGGGCCTAGATCCCTAGTTCCCAGTGTGGGATGCGAAGGAGGCAGCCAATCAATGATCTCTCTCATCAATGATGTTTCTAGCTCTCTCTCCCTCTTCTTCTCTGAAATCAAAAAAACATATTTTAAAAATTTTTCTTAGTGACGAGGAAGAGACAGAGATTGTGCGTGAGAGAGAATGCATGAACTCTAGAATGCATGAACTCTAGCTGTATCCCTGCTCACGTCACCTAGCTTCAATTTGGGAATGGTCCGACTGTACTGCCCTTTGCAGAATTAAAAACCATTGCGGAATTCGAACTGCTTTGTAGCCAAGGAGAAAGTCACTTCCAACCATGGGATTCAATGAGAAATATTGGAAAAATTCTGCTCATGCATTAAGGAGACCGAAAAGGATGAAGAAACCCAGGGAGGGCCCTGGCCGGGTGGCTCATTGGCTGGAGCCTCGGCCCAGACACCAGAAGGTTGTGGGTTTGAGTCCCAGTCAGACACACACCGAGGTGGAGGTTTGATCCCCCAGTCACATATGCATGGGAGGCAACCAATCAATGTTTCTCCCCCTTTCTCTCTCCTAAAAATCAATCAACATACACTCGGATGAGGATTTAAAAAAGACACACCTCGGGTTTTCTTTTCAATCAATAAACTATAGATCCCTTTAAAGTAGGTTTTCTTCAATAAGAATTCAATGCATGGGCAAATAAATGATTTATAAATGACATTCCTCCCTTTTAAAATAAACACCGCTGCGCCAGAAATTTAGATAAATAAAATGACATCTATTTATCAAACGGACTCTTCTGTGCCTCCTCACCCACGGCCTCGCTAAAGGAACGGTTATCTAACCGCCGGGTCAAAAGTGCAAGAGTCCAGACTTATTAATTCTAAGCCTCGCCAGGCCATTGATTAGCTCCGTGGGGGGAAGAGGGGGAGGGAAGGGCCCGTGGACCCCTCCGGCCCCCGGGTCTGCTCCCCTCCGGGGTGATACGGCTTTCCCGGCCTCGGCCTGTGTATTTAACAGTGTTTGCATAGTGCTCAGATAAAAGGCGCGGGGTGAGACTTAAGTGGTTGTTAAAATTGTCAGCCCCAAAGTCATCAGAATTCCAATTGATAACCCACAGTCTCAGTGAGAGGAGAATCTGTTTGCTTAGGGAGGCTGGCTTTCCCTTTTTAATGACCAGGAAACTCCCCAAGTCTGCCCTCATTTGGGGGCGTTCTTATCCCCAGAACCTTACATTTAATTAGTTAATTAATTTATTATGATGATGATGATTATTATTATTATTGTTATTCCTATAAGCGCTGAGCTGAGCGAGCAGGAAGGCCTCAGCGTGAGCTTGATGGGAGCTCAGAAAAGACAGGGTCCAGGACAGAGGGTCTCAGCGTGATGGAACCGCCATGGGACTGTGTCCCAGGGGGAGGGGCCACCTTGCTAAGGCACATGAGGAGCTGGGTACCTCTGCGTTCAAGTCCCAGGTGTCTGCACTGTTGATCCATTGCTTCTTTTTTTTTTTTTTTTTTTTTTTTTTTAAATTTCAGAGAGGAAGGGAGAGGGAGAGGGAGATAGAAACATCAACGAGGAGAGAGAATCATTGATCGGCTGCCTCCTGCACGCCCCACGCTGGGGATGGAGCCTCCAACCCAGGCATGTGCTCTGACCGGGAATGGAACCATGACCTCCTGGTTCATAGGTGGACGCTCAACCACTGAGCCATGCCAGCTGGGCAGTTACTCTTTTGCTTAATGGCTCCTTGCTGGAACCCTCTCAGGGGCCATCCCCCCATTTAACAGGTAGATAAACTGAGGAAGAGACCACCCCACAGAAAGGCAAGGCTAACAGCTAGAATGCCTGATGTTTGTTCTATTATACAAGATCCCTGCTCCTCAGAAACCTTGCAGCCCACTTCCATATTCTACTAGACCCGTGGTTGGCAAACTGCGGCTTGCGAGCCACATGCGGCTCTTTGGCCCTAGAGTGTGGTTCTTCCACAAAATACCACGGCTTGGGCAAGTCTATTTTGAAGAAGTGGCGTTAGAAGAAGTTTAGGTTTAAAAAATTTGGCTCTCCAAAGAAATTTCAGTCGTTGTACTGTTGCTATTTGGCTCTGTTGGCTCATGAGTTTGCCGACCACTGTCCTAGACTAAAGCTGGCCTCAGGTTTACAAATATCTGCCGTGGTAAGAGAATGGTCCGAGAGTCCTGGGCTCTGGCTACAAAGGCAGCCCACGTTCTTAGGGCTGAAACCCGCCATCGCTGCTCTGTGACCATGGCAAGTAAATCTCCATCGGCCTCGGTTTTCCCACCTATAAAATGGGGAGAGAAATGGGACTTACCTGGAAACGTTGTGAACGTGCAGTAAAACAATCCACGTAAAGTTAAGTTACGCGGATTAAATAAGAATTGCTATCAGTCTGGTGTGAGCACAGTGCCTGGCTCCCAAGATACCCCAACACCCGGTACTGTTATCTTTGCTGCTCCCGTCATTCCTGTGGAAAGGTCACGAGCCTGGGAGGCTGAGTCGCCGCCCGATGGGACAGTTCCTCCAGAGAGCAGGCACGCTGTTCACTCGAAGGTGTTGCTGGAGGATGAACGAGAGCACAGACACACAACTCTCGGTCACAGAACAAATCTGGAATAAATGGTAAGCATGATATTTACCTGTGGCACTTACCTCCAATGAACCCTACAGAAATGGCGGGAATGATATGTGTGATCACGTGACGTTTCACAACGTATTTCCCTCTCTGTGCCTGCAGATCTGCTTCTAGGAGTGACAATGACGCCCGTGGCAGAACGCAGACCGCGGGGGCGTAAGGAGACCCTGGGCTGTGCAATGGAGCAGGATAAAATCGCTGGTGCAGCCTGGCCAGTGTGGCTCAGTGGTTGAGCATCAACCCATGCACCAGGAGGTCGCCGGTTCAATTCTCCATCAGAGCACATGCCTGGGTTTCAGAGTCGATCCCCAGCAGGGGGCGTGCAGGAGGCAGCCAATCAGTGTTGATGCTTCTCATCAATGATTCTCTCTCCCCCTCTCCCTTCCTGTCTCTCTCTGTTTCCACTTCTTCTCCATCTTCTCCAAAGCCAGCTTGCAGGGGTTTTGTGGGCTTGTGGCTCCTAACACGGACTTCTGGCCATCCCTAAGGGTTTCGGCAAGGGAGGGCAGTCACTAACTTTCGCGAACGTGGCTGGTGCCAGGACCGCAGCCCATCATGAGGGACCTCCGTCCCCTCCCCCGGGGCTCGGTGGCCCCGCTGTCAGAAGTTTCAGAGGCCATTTGGAATCACTTAGCCCCAGGGTCACCGGGCCTCTCTCCAGCCCTCTGCGATGCCCAGCTTTGCCATTTTCTCCTTTCAGTTTCGCTGGGTTTGTTCATTCATAACAGCAACCAAATGTCCCCCAGGCCTAGAAGGCCGTCCTTCTCGCTCCCCTTGGCGACGTCAAGCCCCTCTGTGTCACCTCCCGGCCTCTCAGAATAGCCTCTTGCTGGGAACCCACCTAACGGACTCCACCCCTTTCCAGTCCCCTCGGGGCCGGCCTGGCCGCTCTCCATCCGAGGGGAATGGGCGCCTGGGAGGCAGCACCCCCGCCTTTCACCCGGGCCCTGCTCCGGTGAGCAGGACAGAATCCGGGTTCACCAACCCCCAGGATCCGAAACCTGTTCCCCAGCAAAGGAAGCTTAGGGAAAGCTACCAAACAAAAGCCCCCGGGGGTGGGTGGGTGAATGAACTTGAACTCTGTCGGTTGCACACGTGGGAGAGAGAGTGCAAGTATCTTACTGCTGAAGAGTTTCCAACATACATGGAAAAGACACTCTGCTCACCCACCAGGATGTCACCATCCAGCTTCAGACACAGACACGGCGAGGGAGATACAAACCTTCCAAAATACTGTAATCTTTTTTTAAAAATAGGCTTTTAAATGGATTTTAGAGAGAGAGGAAGGGAAAGGAGAAAGAGAGGGAAACATTGATGAGAGAGAAAACTATCCATTGGTTGCCCCCTGAATGCTCCCTACTGGGGATCGAGCTGGAGACCCGAGCATTGCCCTGACCTGGAATCCAACTGCCACCGTTTTGGTGCTCAACCAACTGAACCGTACTGGCCACGGCCAGAATTCTGCAGTCTTGCTGCCCAGTGTTCACATCTTGCTGTAAGCACACCATCTTTTTAACGCGTAGGTAATGTGCACACAGAGACACACACGTATAAGGAATACAGAATCATAAAAATGCATCCTACTCTCAATCTGCTTTTCTCACTTAAAATTGTACTGTTAGCAGCTCCATAGTATTCCATCCATAGACAAAGCACAATTTTACCGATCTCCTATTTTTTGCATGTCTGAGCTCTTGACTTTTCTGTTATTATACATTTCACTGCTGTGGACATTCTTATAGATAGTCCGGAGGCCCAGTGCGCTAAATTCATGCACTGGGGTGGGGGAAGGTTCCCTCAGCCCAGCCTGTGCCCTCTCCCAGTCCGGGAGCCCCACTGACCGGCATTCTCCCTGTGGAGAATGGACTGACCACCAGGGGGCAGCTCCTGCATTGAGCATCTGCCCCCTGGTGGTCAGTGCACATCATAGCAACAGGTCGTTTGGCTGATTTGCATATTATTAGCCTTTAATTATATAGGATGTGTGTCCATATTTCTGGTTATTTCTTTAGAAAATTTTTCTGGAAGGAAAACAGTCATGCCTGCCCCCTTCCAAATGAACTGCAAACTGCCAAGGCACCTTCAGCCAAGATGTTTCTGTTTATGATCCCCCCAGGACTGCAGTCGAGACTCACTGTTTCAGTTAAGATCAGGCCCCAAAGCTCTGGGCTGGAAGGCCCAGACACTTGGCACGTATTTCTCATTATAATTCTCCGTCCCCAAATCAGAGAGGCCTGAGGAGAGAGAGAAGGAGCAGTGAGAAAGAGGAAGAAGTGACTCCAGTGGGAAAAGGGAATGACAGGTGGGCGGCAGAAAAAGGGGAGGAGGGGAGAGAGGAGAAAGGCAGAAAGAGTGATGGAAAAATGGATGGATGCATGAGTGGATGGATGGATGGATGGGTGGGTGGGTGGATGGATGGATGGATAGGGGAGGGACAAAGGGAGATGGTTGAATGCAGGACAGAGGAAGGAAGGGAAGGAGGGAGAGAGGATCACACAGGGGCAGAGAAAGAACAGGAGTGAGTGTGGGTGGAAAGATCAAGAGGAAAAGAATGGGTTGTGCTTGGCTAGAGAGCTAGAACCAGTGGGACAGGAGACAGAGAGGGGCAGACAAACCCACGGTCATTATTCTAAACAAGGAACAAGACACTGGGACCAAGGACTCTTCCCAAGGGGGTGCACATAGCCTTGGCTCCTGGCCACCCCACCTCCCCTGAGCCAAGGCCACAAGCACTGAGGGTCCTTTCCCCCCTTCCCCTTACCCCCTACCCTCCTACCCTCTGCCACCTGGGAGCCAGTCTTCCCTCGGAGCTTCCCAGGTTTCTCAAGAACCCGCTCCGTGTTTAAAAACCATGTGAACAAACACTCAAATACCACTTGGGAAAAACCCTTTGCCTATGTGATTTGAGCCCAAATGTAGAAAAGGGGAAATTTATAAAAATTAAGTGGTGACTGTGTGGGGTGGGGTGAGAGATGCATGGACAGGACAATGCCTTAAGGTTCCCTGCGCCCCGGCCGTGGAGGCCACATGGACAGCCAGGACCAAAATAGGCCCGCCTGGCCCCCAGCTCCGGGCCCAGCGGGGCCCGCCGCCAGAAAAGCCTGCCCCTCCGCACGGAGCAGAGCGGCCAGGGCCGGCCGGGCCTCCGGGAGACCATTTAAGGCTTTGAAAGCCTCCTGCCCTGAGATGCAAGTCCAGCGACACCCCCGTGCTGGGAGCGGATGAGCATGTTTTGTGCCTGGGACATCTGCTATCTCTGAGTGGAATGTAAGAGATGTCTGAGCCTCCCTCCTCTTCTCCCCTCTCCTTCCCCGCCACCCTCCCCTTCCCTCCCGCCCCATTCTGTCCCTAAGCAGCTCCAGTGACCCTGAGCAGGACTTGATCCTGCAGGATCCCCAGAAAACCAGCCCATCAAGTTCTGGTTGGTTGGTTGGTTGGTTGGTTAGTTGGTTGGTTTGGCAGCATCTCCTACAGCAAATAGCGATTGGAAGGCCACACTTTCCGAATGCATCAGGGATGAACCACACAGTGAAAAGGCCAAGTGAAGAGCCATTCCGATTGTGAGCTGCCTTCGCAGAAAACAAAACAATTCACAAGACGCCCACCTGGATGCCTGTGGTTGAGGCCGGGGGAGCGGGAAGCAGAGAGGCACTAACTGGGGCCGTTGCTTCTGCTTTTCTCTGTTGGATTTTTTTTTTTTTTTTATCACATGCATTTATTATTATTAAAAAAAAAAAGAAAAAGAAAAAGAAATCTATAGTTGTTGCTGAAACCGGTTTAGCTCAGTGGATAGAACGTTGATCTGAGGACTGAAGGGTCCCAGGTTTGATTCCAGTCAAGGGCATGGTTGCAGGCACATCCCCGGTAGGGGGTGTGCAGGAGGAGGCAGCTGGTCCATGTTTCTCTCTCATCGATGTTTCTAGCTCTCTATCCCTCTCTCTCTCTTCCTCTCTGTAAAAAAAAAATCAATAAAATATATATTTTTTAAATCTATAGTTGTTGCGATTGTTACTGTTATTTAAAGTTTGGCAGGTTTGATTCAAATCCCGCCTCACCTCCTACTACTAGCTGTGGGGCGTGGACACGTGGCTTCAATAGTCCCCGGCTATAAAATGGGGCAATTGTATTGCCCGCCTCTTAGGGTTATTGCTAAGTAGGAGCGTGCAAGCCCCAAGCACCCAGCTGGCATGTGTGTGCTCACAAGGCCCCTCATCATCACCGCCACCACCATCATCATCATCACCACCACCACCACCACCATCATCATCATCATCATCATGTCTGGTGCTGGTGTCAGTGGCGGTGCCCCTGCCCCCAGAGAACCAGGCTGATTGTTTGCTTCCTGAGAGCCAGGAAACCCGGTAATATCGCCCACCGGCTGCCCTTTGAAGTAGGGCGGGGGAGCCATGTGTGAGGGTCCTGAAGGTATAGATCTTCCCCCGCAGATCATTAGGCCCGCGTCTGTCACATTTATTTTGAGGAAGCCGGTAGGCAGCGGGTGGGGGAGGTTAACTGCCCTGTGGATCCTGGGCGGCCCTGGTCTCCAGATGGGGGGGAGGGTCCGCAAAGCCTGGAGTGACCCCTGCGGAGTGGTGAGGCCTGAGGGCCCGGGGCCTGAGGCCTGATGAACGGAGAAGCTAGACTATCAGCCTGGAGGAGGCTGGCGCAGCCGTAGCTCTCGGCCCCGGACACTGGGCCACCAGGAACCCCCAATTCTCCCCAAAAACTCGGGAAGGCACCAGCCTTCGTCCTCGCCTGCGAGTCAGGCTGGCCTCCCTGAGCCTCACTCCCAGGGCCAGCCGAGGGCCACTCTGTTTGAAACCCAGAGGCGAGGATCCTTTTATGGGGCTCGTGTTCTTGGGGGTAGACGGCACCCCAGGCCAAGCCAGTGAGGGCGCCCCTCCCCTCCACCATTGGGCTTCTGACTCCCCACAAACCTGGAGGAGCAGCCAGAGGGCCCCTGGGGGCTGAGCTCCCTGCAGCTGTGAGCCGCCCGAGCACCAGTTCACCTTTCCCAGCCCCCAGTGACCCGTCCGAACGGTGGGGAAAGCAATCGTTACACCTCACAGACCTTTCTGGAAGGATTCAAACACACAATCGATGCTAGGTCCCTATGATTATTCCTCTTCCGGTGGCACAGGAGCCAAGATTAGCTTCCTCCTGAGAATCCTTTCCTGCCCCTTACCCTGCCATCTTCCGAAGGAGAAAACAAGTCCATCCATTAACCGGGATGCCTCCGCTCTGACCAGAAAATAACCTGGAACACACAGAGGCCGGGGCAGACTGGTAGAAAGTGACCCCCCCCCCCCCCCCGTGGATCGGAGAAGGGGGTGATCTCTCCACTCCACACTGATTTTCTGACCACCAAAAATACTCCTTTTTACAGACCCGCTGCGGCTCTGTAGATTAGCTGCTTGGCTCCGTGCTCAGGCACTCAGCGCCCACCCCCCAGAGCTCCCCGGCCCGGGCAGAAGGTGTGACTTCAGACATAATGGTAAGGATGGGGGGGGGGGGGTGCAGGCCTGTGTGTGAGGTGATTGTAACCAGAAACACCTCGGCAGGCATCTCGCTGCTGTCCTGAGCGGCTGCTGGCAGGCAGCCGGGCCGGAGCCGGGAGCCGGCCGAGGTGCCCTGGCTGGCCGCTGACCGCCCCTCCGGGCCGGCTGGCCGATAGCTTATCGGACCCACTCCGGGGCACCCAGTGCCGCCACTGGAAACGCGGCTGGTGGCCGGTGCATCCTCCATGGAGCCGGGCGCATAGGTCCCAGGACCCGGCTGCATCCATCCCCCGCGACTAGGTAAGGCTCCAGGTGGGTGAGGAGCGAGCAGCTGCCCTCTCACCGCCCTCGCCCTCGGGGCTCTGTGCGCGCTGGGCCGGGAGAAGGCTGGCATTTTGTGGGCAACAAAGTGGGGAGCGTGGGGACTGGGAGCGGAGGTGGGGGCCGCAGCAGAGATGCTGGGGCGCCCCGCGCAAGCTCGCAGCACGAGGGCTTCAGGGTGGGCATGATGGACGGGAGAGCAGGAGGTGCTGGGGCACAGGCTGCACACCCCAACTTGTCCGCAAAGGTGCGCTTGCTCGAAAGGTGAGCCTGACCTCCCCCAGAGCTCCCCAGTTCTGGGGTCCCCAGTCTCCCCGGCTCCGCGCCTGCGTCTGCGCCTGCGCTGCACTCGTTTGCTTCCACCGCTAACCCGCGTGCGTGTGTCCTGGGGTCCCCGCGTGGGGCAGGAAGGCCTGCCCTGGCAGCTGGTGGGGTGCATCAGAGAACGACAGGGTTTGGGGGCCCGGAGCCCGGGCTAGCCTCCACGTGTGCTGTGCCCTCCTAGACTGGCTGCTTACCCTCTCTGGGCCGGGCCTCCACCTCTTGCCGGGAGAAATCCTAACAAGGAAGCGGGTCCTTGGGGCTGAGTCAGAGGACGGTTGGAGGATGCTTGCGCCACAGAGAGCTGTAGTTTTAGGGTTCGTTATTGTTAGAAAAAACGTGCCCTCCCTTCGGAGAGTGCAGGGCAGCCAGCGGGCTGAGAAGCGCGCTCCCCAGAAGGGGGTCCGGGCCACACAGCCGTGCCACGGCCCCGCGTTGCCCCAGCAGGCAAAGACCGGTGGGCAGAGGGGCGGCGGGACCCCAGGATCCTCCCGCGAGGGTTGCAGGCATCGCGTTGGCCAGGGGCGACTCCCCAGCCTTTAATTAAGGGGCTCCGGTCAGGGGCCCCGGGGAGAGGGCGGCGGGAGCTGGGGCCCCAGCGCCTCCGCTCCAGCGCGCGCCCCGCTCACCGCCGCCCGGTGCGTGAGGAGTTCACGGGGACAGCGGACCCGCGGGCAGCCTGGCAGACAGACAGACGCCGCGGTGCCGGTGCCGGGCGGTCTCCGGTTGCGCCCGGGTCTGTGAATCAAAGGAGGGGCGTCCTCCTCCTCTCAGCCCCTCACCCTTCTCTGCGAGGGCTCTGGCCGGTGGGCTCCTGCGGCCGGAGCCCTTCCCTGGGGCACTGATCCGGACGGAGCTCCAGCTCTTGGCTTTAAGCAAGGGGCCTTCACCTGCTCAGGGGGCCCCCTCCCCTCCCGTGCAAAAGGGCCTAGTTCAGTGCTCTTCGTTTCTTTTCCGGGGTGCAGTAGGTCCGCTTTTCATAGGGCCCGCACTCCCCCAAAGGTTAAGAACCCCCGGTCCCCACCAGGAGCTCAAGGCCTTGTCCTTGGTGCCCAGTGGAACATTCCAGATTGTGTGTTCTTCTCTGACATGTACCCTCAGGGCAGTTGGCTGTTAGGGAAAAAAAAAACACACCTGCATGTGCGTACATGCACACACACACACACACCTCAGAAATGTCCCTCCCAAAAGGGTAAAGGGAAACTGAGGCCCAGAGAGGAGTGGCCACTGGCTCAGGGTCAGACAGCCCGGGAGAGGCCAAAAGCAACACCCAGGCCCCAGGGGCCTGAACCGAATGCTCCTACGAATCCTAAGGGTCCTGAGTCCAAAATGTGGCCCAAACCAGCCTCCAGAATGCCCCGGGTTAAGGTGGCGGCTTCTGGCGGTCAGTGGTTCCTGGCTCACTCTGAACTGGTTGAAGGACAAACCCTGGGCGCAGCGGGAGGAGGAAGGCCCAGCGTGGCTCTCTCCTTAACCTTTTGGGGGACAAAGTTATCCCGGGAGAAGCTGGTGCAAACTATGAATTTTCTCTAAAAAAATACACCAAAAGCACAGGATTCTGCAGGCAGCCCTCGGTGCTCTGCCGGCCACCGGGGCCATCCATGTGGTCACGGGAAAGGCCGGTTTGGGGAGCCCCTTGGGGGTTCTTTTCAGAACCCTGTCTTTTCAGAAGCTGTCGTGGGGAGTGTGTGGGGAGTGTGTGCACACACACACACACACACACACACACCCTCCATCAGCAGGCCCACTGGGCAAGCGGGCACTCGGTCCGCAGACCCCCGGGCTGGGCACCCGCAGCCTCGCCAGGAGGAGAGTTCAAGTCCCCAGCCCCCTCCCGGCTGACGTGGTCCTCCACACCCGGCCCCTTCAGCTCATTGTTTATCCATCTGAACGACCCCCCCTTCCCCCGCATGCTCCCCCCCCACTTTTCCGAGGTCGACTATAAAAATAAACTATTTTTCCTTGTTAATAAATCTCCGCCCGGCGCCCTCTTTTAAAGAACTCAAAAAAAAAAAAAAAAATCCCTGCGCCCAGCGCGAGCCCAGCAGAAAGATTAATCTGGAAGCAGGATTTATGTGGCGCGGGCATCCTCAAACAATTGGAGTCATAAAGTGAAATGAGATTCGGAGGCGGGTGGGGGAGGGGGAGGCCCCGGGAACCACAAACACGTTTGTGCAGCTAAACAATGTGGAAACTCTTAAAGACCCCTTTTCTGCAGACATCTTGCAGCCACGGCGCTTCCCTGTCAGCCCGCGGGAAAGGGGGAGAGATATATTAACTGAAGACACGATCTGAAATTACTTAGGGGTTTTAAACATGCGGGCAATGGGGGCGGGGGCGCCGATAAACTGTTGTCCATATTTCCTTCTCTCCGTGTATTATTTCCAAGCTATTTCACCCCCTTCCCCGTGTGCCCCCTCCCTCCCCGCCCCTTCTCTTCTCTCTCCATTCATTACGTTGACTGGTGTGCAGTGGCCGAAGCCTGGAGGGACCGGGAGGGAGGCGGGCGGGCAGGTCCCTGATGTGAACCGAGGCGCGGGCACGGTTGCTCGGTTGCTCGGTTGCTCGGTCTCTCCTGTGCGTAAAGACGCGCGGGCGGGGCGGAGCGAACCGCCTGGTAGGGGCTTCCGTCGGTCACATCCGCCCTTAGGGTGACCTTTCTCAGGACCCTTTCTGCCATAACCTGGGGACGCTCCAGGTTCTTGGGGGCTTTGGGGATTCCCGTCAGTATTTTTTAAGCGTGGCCCCGGGGCAGGGTCTCTTCTCGCCTGGAGAGGAAGGGCGTGTGAACACGGATCCCCAAGCCATTATAGGCCCCAGCTTGTTCTGTAAGCTTAGAGCTGGTTATGGCCGCCTCCCAGGCTTCCTCCCCGCTCTGCCTGGCTAGACTGCGGGGGCTCCGGATGTGCAGTGAGGGGAGACACAGACCCTCCGTGTAGAACTGTGAAGTCTGGAGAAATTGCCCCCCCCCCCCCCCCCCCCCCCGCACTCAGCGTGAGCGACCTTGGCATTCAGAGCACAGGACTCACACGGTCCTCAAATCCTCCCACGACGAACCAGGTGTCCCGAGTTAATGAGCGGTTTGGAGCTCCGGGTTGCCCATCTGTAAAATGGGGCCATCGCGGGGGCCGCCCCTTAATCGTTGTTGGGGAATTAGAGGTAAACCTTGGTGAAAAGCGTAGGTGGTCAATGAGTGTCAGATGTTATTGCGGTTATCACTTATTACGGCGGAGTGTGCGCGCCTGGCAGGCCCTGCGATTCGGCACAGGGGACCCGGGCCTGGGAGCGACAGGGGACCGGGAGCCGGGGAGCGACAGGGGGCTTGGCCAGGGAGTTCCGGAGGAGATTGTATTAAAGTGAGGGCGGAAAGCCTGGTTTCTGGACTCAGTCATTGATTCAATAAATAGTCCACGAGTTTCAGACCGCGTTCTGGGCCTGGGGGCCTCGGCTGCGACCAGGACGGTCCTCTGCCCGGCGCGCAGCCCTGCGATCACCAGAGAGGCCGGTTTTGGAAACCAAGGGGCGCCGAACCCCTGCCTGTGCCCTTCCTTCCCGTCTTCCTGGCCGCAGGCTGATGCAGTCGGGCATCAGCAGGCAGGGCCCTGCCCCCAGGGCCACGTTATGCGGGGGCACACGTACACCCCGAGGCAGAGGCGGGAGGCCATCGGCTCCACGGAGGCCGCCGGCGGGGCCGCGCAGCGCCAGCCCGGGACCCGCCGCGCAGCCCGGCGGCCGCGGTGGCCCTCGCGGGGCCGGCGTGTCGCCAAACGTTTCCAAACGTGCCTGGGCCCCAGCCGGGGGTGTGAGGCAATCCCTGCGGCCCGCGCCCCGCGGACCCTCCTTGTGAGTGCGTTTCCAGCCGGGCCGCGCTCGTCAGCGCCGCTTATGTAATCCTCCCGGTGCGCGCGGGCGAGGCGCTCTGGGCGCGCCCCGCGGCCCTCCTCGCCCGGCGACCCTCCCGCCCCGCTCCGGGGGGGCTCGCTCCGGGGGGCTGGGCCGCCGATGAAAGCAGGCCGCCGCGGTGCCTCCGAGTGTGGCGGAGGCGAAAACTCTCGCCCAAACCCCGCGTTTTTTAATTAAAACAAAACGAAAAACTCGACTCCACTTTTTTACCTTGACTCCGAATCGCCGCCCCGCAGATTCCCCCCATCACACGCCCCTGGGATGATCCGGACGAATTTGCCAATCACCCAATTGTTCTACCGACTACCCAGAAGGTCCTGGCGTTGGCCAGGCGGTCACATCTGCTCGGCTTGGGCGTTTGTCCCATCCGATCGATCGTCTGGCCAGAAGGACCCGCTCTCCCTCCGGGCGGCTCCCGCGTCCTCTGCACGCTCCGCAGGCCTGGCCTTTGCCGGATCCCCACGCCCCGGGCTGGGGTGGGAGAGGGTGAGGGGATGCGGGGGGTGGGGTCGGGCCTCCCCTCGGTCTGTTCTCGGACTCTGTGGGCTTCGGGGCGGCTTCCCCGCTTAGGGAAGAGCTGGCACACTGACCCCCAGAACCAGGAAATTAAACCACCGGGACACCGCCTCTCTAAACTGTCCCCCCAAACCCAGACTATTAAGTGTATATGGGAGAGGGGACGCTAGTGCCAACTTTTCCGGAAAACTTTCTAATTTTCTCTCATTTGCATTCTCTGGAGGAAGGTGAAGACGCACACTTTTGATCCTGAAAGGCAAACAAAACAAAACAAAACAAAACAAAACATCTCCGCTCTGTATTTGTTTGTTTTCAACAACTTCCTGTTGCCCTTGGCGACAGGGGCCCCTGCAGCCAGCGGGGTCACGGGCAGCAGGCGCGGGCCGTGCCCGGCCGGTGTGTGGACTTCCGCAGCCTCAGCCCGGTCCTGCCCGTCAGATCTCCCGGCGGATGTGGATTCGCCGGAGGCGCCACTCTCTGGCCAGGCCGCTTCCTGGGGAGCCTGCGGGAGGGGCCTCTCCGGCCTCCCGCGCCCTGCTGAGCCCTAAAACGGGGGCGGGCTCCCCGCAGCAGCCCGCGGGCGCTCCCCTGCAACTGGGATGTTTGGAGAGGAGCCGCGGGGCCGCCCGGGCGGGTGGAATAGCCCGGATGCGCGGGGCTCGCCTCCCTCCCGCGCCCAGGCCCCAGGCCGCATCTCTGCTTGGGGGGAGGGAGTCCGGAACCGCGGAGCAATCCCTTCCCCTGACTGCCCTCCGCTTGCCCGGGACATTTTTGAGGGCACAGGCGCCCCTGATATTTTCTACAGGAGAGGGGGGTGCACTGTGTCTTGTGTCGGCATCGGTGTGCGTCCCCTCCAGCTACGGGGAGAGGAGAAGGTGGGGTATGAGAACCCCCCCCTCCTACTCTCCTGTCCCTCTGTCCCTGACCCAGGCTGTGTGGCTCCGTGTCCCTGTCCCAGGCCAGGCCCTGGGACACCCCGGGGGTTCCAATGGCTTGAATCTGGGGTCTCCATCGCCTCCCTGGGAAAGGAGAGCCGGGTTGTTTCTTGCATCCCCAGATGTTCCTGTCACTAGACCTGGTCCCCACCCTCGGCCCCCACCCACCTGCCTTCAGCCTGCCAGGAACCCCACTCCTCGGAGGGGCTGCTGGGGAGGCCATTATCTGGAGCCCGGAGCCTGGCCGGTATCACTTGCTGAGTGACACTGGCGGGCGATGGGACCTCTCTGGACCGAGGTGTCCCGGGGAACCAGGCTGATATCAGCGCTTCCCCCAGCGGCTGGAGGAGGCCCCGGCCCCATCGGGACTGGTCTTTGCTGGGGCAGCCGGGGGTCTGTGCCCAGAGTCCTCCGCCAGAGCGCAGGCAGGCTGGCAGCTGCCCGCTCTGCTCCGCCAGAGGGTGCGAGCTTAATAAAATAAATAGATTGCCGAGCTGTTCCAGAAACTGCGGCGTGTGGCTCAGGGCCGCTCTGCCTGAGCTGTTCCGGTCTTGTGTGTTTCTGCCTGTACCGCCGCCCCCGAGCTGTGGGTTCCAATCCAAGCTCTGCCTCCTTGGCGTTGGGTACCTGCGGGCGAATGTCTTTCCCTCTCTGTGCCCGCCCCGGGCCCCGTGCACCGGGGGAGCTGGGCCCTGCAGGCCTCCGGGGTCACTGCGGCGGCGGGTCAAGCCGGCGGAGAGGCGCCTGGCGCCCGGAGTGAGACGGAGAGATACAATATCACCGTACATCGTAACAAACACATCAGCACAGCCCCGCACCATATACACATCCCCATGGAAGGCAAGCGCGGCATCGGATCCGGTATTACGACGTGTTATATTGTATTATAATTCTGGGCGCACGTGTGAGCGCCGGGAGGGGCCGACCGCCCCGGCCAGGACAGGCTGGGCCACTGTGTGCCCGGGGACACCCAGGGCTGGCCGCCCCACCGGCCTCGTTGGCGGGGTCGCAGCGCCAGCCCAGCGAGCGCTTCGGTGGAGATCCAGGAGCGCGTTCTTTCTCCGCGGGGCGCCGGGCTGAGCGGGCTGTTCCCGGCTCCAGCCGGTTTAGGAGGCTCTGGGCCCTGGGAGGCCCTGGCCAGGTCCCCATCTCGGTGGCGGTGGCGAGGAGATGGTGCTCGGAGGCCATGTGTATCCGGACACACACACACACACACACACACGCACACACGGCCGGAGGGGACCCCGCAACACCTCTCCGTCCGTCCTTCCTCCCTCTGCTTGTCCTTGGGCGCGGGGCAGGGGCAGAGCCCGGACCAGACACGCTGGCGCGGTGGGAAGCGAGACCAAAACTTCGCTCGGACCCGCTGCTGCTCGGGACTGAGCTGGCGTCCTGACCAGCCGTGGAGACCCGATCCGGGAGCCCTCTCTAGGGCTCGGCACAGCCACCCGCCAGCCGCCCGGTGCATGCGGCGGCAGGAACATCGGCGCGAACACCACGTCGCTTGCACTTTGCACGCGGAGCAGTTTGCCCCCAAGAATCATACGCACACGGAGGTGCTGGCGCGCCCCAAATTGCCCGGCACGTGGGCTCGGAATTATTCGCACGTCGATAATCGCTCACACATGGTGTTTGCCTTTTTCTGGGCCACGAAAACCTACGCGTAATTGTCCGCGGGCGGGCCGTCTTTGCGCGCGCACAGCTCTTTGCACGCGCAATCGGCGCGTCTACACTTCCTTGTACCCGCACCTCGGGGCGCCCCGGGGCCCTGGCGAAGCGCTTGGCTCACACCCACGGCCGCAAGGAGGGAGGGCGAAGTCTCCCATCGTCTCAAAAAGTCCCTCCCGAGAAAACCCTCTCCGGCCGCGCCGGCTCTTTGTTGTCGCTGTTGTTTTTCGGACAGAGGAGGAAAGGCAGACAGAGGAGGGAAGTCAGACAGAGGAGGGAAGGCAGACCAGGGTCCCGCTGGGCGAGACAGGGGGACAGAGGGCAGCCAGCAGGTCCCCGGTTTTAAACTGAGGCCCCAGGGCGGTTCCAGGGGGACCGGCGGCGGCGCACCCGGCGCGGAACTGTCCGCCGACCTCCCCGCCTCCCCGGGCCGGGCCCAGGTGGGGCCGGTGGGACCCGGGGCTGGCGCTCCGAGGGCCGGGGAGCTGTGTTTATTTTCTGGTTATTCTTGGCTGCCGTCCACGCCATTATTTGCAGCGGCGGCGAAGGGAACTTCTGGGAGAGCCGGGGCCTTGGAGGGTGGGGTGGGGGTCCCTCTGCCGGGCCCCACGAGTTTTATGGCATCGGAGCTCGGAGGGCGAAATTACAGGAGGAATCAAAATGTGTAAATTATAGGTTTGCGTTGTAAAGAGGCCTCAGCGCGGCGGCGCGGGGAGAGCTGGTTGTGGGTTCTAATGGGACCGGAGCCCTAGCGGGGCGTGCGCGCCCTGCGTCCCTGCAGGTTGCGACTCCCTCCCCGCGCCCGCCCGGGGCTCAGGGGCCCCGGGGCCCCAATCCCTGAGGCCTCACCAGCCAGACAGAAAGGGGCCAGGCCCGCGTCCCGGCCTCCTGAGCGCAAGGCCTGGGTCACAGGGAGTTGGGGCCCAGCGTCCGTCCCCCTTTTCAGCTCCTGCCCGCCCCGGACGCCTTCAGTTGGGCTCGATAATTAGGTTTAATTGAAAAATGCCTTTATATGCCTGGCCGTGAGCGAGGGCTTGTTTAAGAGGTTAGAAGCATGTGCTGCCGCCAGAGTGAGTCGCGGGAGTTTCCGAAACATTGCCAATCGGAAGCGGTGGGCCATTTCCCATCACCCAGCTTCCTCTCCTCCCGCAGGTCTCTTCCCCTCCCCCTCACCTCTTCATTTTCGTTCCTCCTTTCTTCCCTTCCTCCCTTCTTCCTTCTTTCCTCTCCTTCCCTCCTGGATCCCTCTTGCCTGTTATATACTCAAGTTTTCTTTCTTGTTTTCTTCTTCTCCTCACATTTGCAATATTTCACCCCCTCTCCCTCTTGCATTTTTCTCCAGTGTCTTTTCTGGTATTTACACTATTTTGCATTTCCCCTCTCCTCCTGCACCCTCCTCCTCTTTTCTGTCCCCTCCTTCCTTTCCCTCTGGACTTCACGTTCCCAGTTCTTGGCTTAGAAGGGGCAGCCGCTGAACGTCAACTTTCGTGATGATGGGAAATCCAACCCAAACAGGTCACAGGGCCCGTGGACAGCCAGGCCGGAGAGGGAGCATTAGCGCCAGCAGCACACCTCCTCCTGGGGGTCCCTCAGCCTGGCAGCCTGACCAGGGCTGGGTGTCTTGGAGTCCCCCCAAGAGACAGGGGCTGGCAGCCTGGCAAGCACTCACAGGGTCCCCATGGGTGAAGTCCCAGCTACCAGCAGCCCGCCCTGGGCACAGTGGCCCGCCTGTGCGTTCCAGGTCTGTGCGTGTCTGCTGCCCGCTCCATCCCCACCTTTGTCCTGAGTGCCCAGGAGGAAACCTTGCCAGGAGTGAGAATTTTGAGAGCAAACCTCCAAGATTACAGCCTGCTGTGCCCTGTGTGCGGAGAGCACCTTGCTCTCTTGGTTGACGGATTTCTCCCCCACCCCCACCCCCAGCCCAGGTCTCCCCCTTCTCAACAGCTGCTCCCCCATTGTTGTATTTATTAGGTAAATATAAACCACATAAATATACCTGAATGAAAAGCGTCATGTTCCCTAATACGCCGCCCAGAGCCGCCGACATCCATCTTCCCACCGGCTCACCTCTCCGCTTTGACCACGAGGGTAGGAATGCCACCCGCTTGCCCCCTTTGCTAAGTGATGAGAATATTAACATCTGACCACGCTGCTCCCAGAGCAGCCCCCGCCCCCCGCCACCTTCCCAAGCTTTCTTATTAACCAGAGGTCACTTCCTCCCAGGCCCCAAACCTCGGCCTGCCTGCAATCCGGAGCGGAGCAGACGGGCTGCAAACATTGACATCTCTGAGTGGGGGCAGCGCCAGGGTGATGCTGGCCTCGCGAGCGGGGACAGGCTCCCCGGGGACCCATGCCGGGGACCCCTGTTTCTGGAGCCGGAGGAGAGCCAGGCGCTCCGGCTCCCGTGTGGGGATCACGGAGGTGACTTGGGGAGAGAAATGCTGGTAGCTGGCGGAGTCACACTTCATTTTCCTGACCGCAGGCTCTCTGCTCCTGGCTGTTCTGGAATGACCCAGCAGCTGCCTTGTTTGTAAGCCACTGATCGCCCAGCTCCCTGAAGCTCAGAGAGCACTAAGCAGACTGGTAATGATGAACATATCCCATTAGCCCTGGGGAGGGTGGGGGAGAGAGGCGCTCTTGAAGATGGATTGGGAGAGGGTAAGTGGTTTCAACCAGTATGGGGCAATTGGGTGCACCCTCCTCCCTCCCCAAAATATAAGGCTCAACAATTTAAAAAATATATATTTTATTAATTTTTTAAAAATATATTTTATTGGTTTTATACAGAGAAGAAGGGAGAGAGATAGAGAGTTAGAAACATCGATGAGAGAGAGTCATCGATCAGCTGCCTCTTGCACACCCCCTACTGGGGATATGCCCACAACCAAGGTACATGCCCTTGACTGGAATCGAACCTGGGACCTTTCAGTCCCCAAGCCGACGCTCTATCCATTGAGCCAAACCGGTCCCGGCTTTATTGATTTTTTTTTTAACAGAGATGAAAGGAGAGGGATAGAGAGCTAGAAACATCGATGAGAGAGAAACATTGTGTGCTGCCTCCTACACACCCACTATCGGGGATGTGCCCGCAACCAATGTACATGCCCTTGACCGGAATCGAACCCGGGACCCTTTAGTCCTCAGGCCATGCTCTATCCACTGAGCCAAACCGGTTTCAGCAAGGCTCAGCAATTTTTGTCCAAGATGTTGATCCTACAGACCAGCTAGCATGGCTCAGGGCTTGAGTATCAACCTATGAACCAGGAGGTGCTGGTTGGATTCCCAGTGAGGACACATGCTCAGGTTGGGGGTTGGATTCCCAGTGTGGGGCGTGCAGGAGGAAGCCGATCAGTAGCTCTCTCTCATCATTGATCTCTCCCTCTCCTTTCCTCTCTGGAATCAATAAAAAAAAAATTTTAAAAAGATGTTACTCTTTCACATGCAAAATGACCTATGCAGGACAATTACTTGATGGAAGTAGCAAAGGGGATCTGGAGAAACGAACTCTGGTAAAAGGAGCGGTGAAATATTATGCAGTGATGAAAAAGAAGGAAGCCTTTGTATGGACATATAAGCGAAGATCTCTGGGATACAAGTGAAAATGACTCCATTAAAAGCAAGAAGTGGACCACTTTCTGGCATGTACAGAAGGGTGTACAACAAAACAACCAGCCCTGACTGGTTTGGCTCAGTGGATAGAGCGTTGGCCTGCGGACTGAAAGGTCCCAGGTTCAACTCTGGTCAAGGGTTGCCAGCACATCCCTAGTGGGGGGGCTGGGGGTTTGCAGGAGGCAGCTGATAGATGTTTTTCTTTCATTGATGTTTCTAACTCTCTATCCCTCTCCTATCCTCTCTGTAAAAAAAAAAAACAAAAAAAAACAACAATAAAATATATTTAAAAAAGCAAAAACAAAAAACAACCACCGGTCACCACAGTTACTTCCGGACACTAACGAAATAATTGACAGAAAATTTGACTCTTCGCCGTACACTCTTTCGTCCTTGTTCCGTTGACTGACCTTGGCCATCAGAAAGCTGTCAATGGTGACACAAGAATGGAAAATGGTTGTCTCCGAGGTCCTTCTCAGCAGCCCCCAGAGGGCCCCTTCTGTCTTCTCTGCCTTCCAGAGAGTACTCCGCATCTGAGGAGCCTTCACTCTGTGCCGGCTGTTTAAAAAACACGCCATTTCGTCCTCACCTCAGTTCCGCCAAGAGGCAGCCCCGTGTTACAGGTGTGTAAGCAGACGCTCAGAGGCTCATCTCTTGCCCAAAGTCACAGACCCTTGGGAAGATGCTTTTGAAACCAGATCGTCTGTTTCCCTAAACTAAGGTGATCAGACGTCCCGCTTTTGGCGGGACAGTCCAGATTTTTAACTATTTGTCTCACGTCCCAAATTGTTAAATATCTGGACTGTCCCGCCAAAAGCGGGACGTCTGGTCACCTTACCCTAGCAACTACAATCTCCCTGACCCCCTTTTCTGCAGCCTCCTCCTTTCCCATGTGTTTTTCTTTTTCCAAATCCTCCAGCCCCTCTCCCATCCCTCGGTTTCCACCCTGTCTCCCACCACTCACAGCTGAATAAGTGAAAATAAAATGCTTGAAAGAGAACAGCTGAGTCCAGACCGAGGCAGGTCCGCTGGTCGTAAGTGCAAAGGCACTTTGTCACAGACACGGCGGCAGAGGCACTGAGCGGGGGCCTGGGTGGGAGACAGAAGTAAGTCAGGCACGTCTCGGCGGCTCACGGGAGACCCACCGTGGGCGCGGTGCTTCCAGAAGCTTTGGTCCCAAGGCCTGCCCTTCTCTCCGTCTCCGACCACGGTTGCCATAAATCCTAGCGGGTCATTCCCGGAGCCGCTCTAAGCCCTGAGAGCTAATGGGGTGTGAGAACACGGCTTTGGAAAGTTTCTCGGTTCACATCCGACGTGGCACTCAGATTCCTGGGGGAGCCTCGCCGTGGGAGCTGGGGGTCCCCCGGTTTCCTCTTATCTGAGGACGGTGCTTCCGTGCTTCCGTGTGTGCCGCCTGCAAAATTCAAATGCGTTCCTCTCCTGCCTGGATGATGCCGGGGCCCTGCTTGTTGGCAGATGGGACCTCCTCGTGGCCAAGCCAGCAAATAGCCTTCGAGGGTCTCTAGGATGTCCAGGCCACCACGCATCCAAGATGCTAAAATGTGTGCTAGTTTCCTACCTTGCACGTATTGTGTACAAGTTAAATTCAAACCCTGTTTTAAATTACTCGGGGAAAATGTCTCCATCTGGGCCCTTTTTCCTCCCGTTTTCTTCTGAGGCAATTTTCACTCTGGCCCCTTACTTGTGTATTTCTGGGATGGAATCTTTGCATGGCTAATTGCTTCTTATCTGAGGGATAACCTTTGAGACACAACATATAGCCTAGTTACCGTGGTCGTCAAACTGTGGCTCGAGAGCCACATGTGGCTCTTTGGCCCCTTGAGTGTGGCTCTTGCACAAAATACCACAGCCTGGTCGAGTCTATTTTGAAGAGGTGGCATGAGAAGAAGTTTAAGTTTAAAACATTTGGCTCTCCAAAGAAATTTCAATCGTTGTCCTGTTGCTATTTGGCTCTGTGGACGAATGAGTTTGCCGACCACTGGCCTAGTGTGTGAGAGCTCAGGTGCCGGCATCCAGCTACTGGGCCGTGACTTTTTAGCTCTGTGACCTTGGGCAAGTCCCTCAACTTCTCTGCCTTGGCTTTCTCACCTGGAAAATGGGGCGATCACAGCACCTGCCTCAAAGGTTTCCTATGAAGCTTACATGGGACAAAACAGGCAAAGCATCTAGGATTGTGCCTGGCTATTGATATTAGATTGAATAATACATCATCGTGCTCCATTCTCTCTGTCTTGCCCCATTCTCCCTCCCTGACCTTGGCCATGGTGTCTAAGGCCAATAGAAAAAAAGAACCGAGGAATTTCGTTTCTACCACCAGAGAGTATCTTAAAACTTAGGACATTTGAAAAAGGGCAAAAATGCCAAACTTCCCTAAGCTTGGCTTCTTCCAAATAGATGCATGAGGGTTGTATAAAATAGAGCTGATCTTTCTGTTACGTGTATTTGCGCGCGTGCGTGTGTGTGTGTGTGTGTGTGTGTGTGATAGGAAGCAAATGCCTGAACCCAGAATCGGGCTATTGGAATGTGGGTAGACCTCAATAAGGAAGGAAATTTGCATTAAATTTGAAAATGTCTGTGGTGATATTGAAAAGCAGGCCGGTGCTTGCAAATCTCAGGCTGCTGCACACACCGTAAACTATCTGCTGACTTTGAAATGGATTCCTCTGGATGAAACGCGTTCCCGGCGATGGGCGTGCCTGAGCATTGTTTGCAGACGCTGGCTGCTGTGCTGGTGTGCAATGTCAAGGTGCTCCCTGCATGCGGAGAGAACCTGGGGTCCGTGCGGGGAACTCGCAGGCTGGGGCTGCAGTGCGGGCATGTGGCTGCAGTGCGGGCGTGAGGCTGCGTCGCTGTACTTTGTGGAGAGCGTGAATGCTGGGTTCTTCTTGGAGATTCTTTTGGAAAACAAATTCATAGTTTTTTGCAAAGATCACAATACAGTTGGACAATAAATGATGCTGTTTGTTTGTTTGTTTGTTTGGTTGGTTGGTTGATTGTGAGTACATAAAATCTGCCCCTTTTCCCTGCCAGGAAAGAAGCCAAAAAATAACAAGGAGAATAGCGAGACCAAGAATATGCTGGTGTGAGCTTCTCAGCCACAGAAACAAAAGTTGTGTGTGTTTTCTTCTTTATACTCGGAAAAACGTCTTTTACAGACAAGCACATAGAGTAACATCTCGAAGTCTGTGCACTTTGTCCCAGGAAAACCACCTATGTGGTCATAGCCACTTTAATTTTTAAAAATAACATAAGTAAAATGTCATAAAGTTGAAGTATTTTTTCCTTTTTGATGTTAACCCCCTCGCCCCCATCTCTTCCTCTCCTGGGGGTAACCACTACCATCATTTTGATAAATACCTGCCAACCACGTTTTTATGCTTTTATGGAAATATAGGCTTCTCTATCAGTGCTACCAAGTGGGGTCTGTATTTCTTGATTTGCACACGTATATAGTTCTACAATTGCTTTTTTTCACTCAACGTATTTCCGAGTTTAATTTGTCTTGGTAAATAGACACAATATGTCGTCACAAATATTATTTAACTATATTTCATTCATTTTAATTGCTATATAGCTATTTTTTAAAAAAATTAAAAAAACAGATATTTAGAGAGAGGTGAGAGAAATATCTATGTGAAAGAGAAACATTGATCAGCTGCCTCCTGAATGCTCCCTGCCAGGGATGGAGCCTGCAATCTGAGTATGTGCCCCAACTCGAATCAAACCGGCAACCCTCAGGTGCCCAGGACAATGCTCCACCATGCGAGGCACACCGGCCAGGGCAATATAGCAATTTATTACATAACAGTAACGGTAGCTAACACATCCCTATATATGCCAGCCACTGTTCTAAGCAGTTTATATGACAAATTCACTTACTTCTCAAACCTATGAGAAGGTTCTACTGTTTTCCTCATGATCTAGAGAAGGAAACTGAGACAGAGTTCAACAACTACCCCAAACCACATTGTCTCTTGATGGACATTTAGTTGGTTTCATTTTCCCACCGCTATAAACAACAATATATTGAACATCTTTGCTCCTGCTCCTTCACGTGTGCCAGTTCAACTCCTATGGGCAAGGGTTCCTCGCGAGTCAATGCCCAAAGGAATCTCGGGGACTCTGAGTGTCCACACTGCTCACTTTAGCAGCCATTTTCTTTTTCTTTTCTTTTCTTTTTAATATATTTTACAGATTTTTTACAGAGAGGAAGAGAGAGGGATAGAGAGTTAGAAACATCGATGAGAGAGAATCATCAATCAGCGGCCTCTTGCACACCCCCTACTGGGGATGTGCCCGCAACCCAGGTACATGCCCTTGACCGGAATCGAACCTGGGCCCTTTCAGTCCACAGGCCGACGCTCTGTCCACTGAGCCAAACCGGTTTCGGCATTACCAGCCATTTTCAAGGTCACAGCGGCACGTGGAATCTTGGGCAGACCTCGCCTCGCCGGTCCCCGGGTTCTTCCTTTGTGGAGGGAGACATAAAGGCTGGCTTGTAAAGGCCGAGGTGGAGATTAAAGGGGCTCTACGTGGCAAACACTCCATAACCGGGGGCTGTTCCCGGGCGCAGCCAGCACGTTACTGCGGCCTCGCACCGCGGCGATGCTGGCCAGGCTCTTATCGAGGACACACATTCCACAGCTGAAAAAGGGTCTTTAGGGCTGAGCTAACGATGCTTCTTAGTTGTTATGACTTTACAGGCTCGAAAATAAGCAACAGGGACTTCTGTTAAACTTTTATATCAAAACCACATCAAACAGGCCGGGGTGAGCAAAGTGAAGCAGAGACTTCAAATGGGATGGGGCCGTTCCGGGCCGGTGGCTAACTGCTGTGCGACTCCAGGCAGCTCCCTCGACCTCTCTGGGTGCCTAGATCTCGAGATATTTCATGGGAAAATGATTATATCTACTTGCCTTGCAATATGAGGCTGCTGCTCTGAAGAAACACAATTTACATAAAAGTATTATTTTTTTGTTAACCCTCACTGGAGGATATTTTACCAGTGATTTTTAAGAAAGAGTGGAAGGGGGAGGAGAGGCAGAGAGAGACACATTGATGTGAGAGAGACACATCCATTGGTTGCCTCCTGCATGTGCCCCAGCCAGGGCCAGGGATCAAGCCTGCAACCTCGATGCATGCCCCCTTGACCGGAATCGAACCCTGGGCCCTTCAGTCCGCAGGCCGACGCTCTATCCACTGAGCCAAGCCAGCTAGGGCAAGACATTTTCTGCATCTTACTCTGGCTGGGCATTCAGAAACCATTTTTCTGTTGCCTACGTGTCCCCAAAAGTTCAGAGACGTTTCTTTGGACTTTGGACATCGGGACATCCGGGGAACACGTTATATTGATGTGTGACGAACACTTCTCACTGCTCTGCCAAGTCCTGGTCCACGAGCACACGCAGGCTCTGATTCCCTGTGTAAACCCACGCAGGCAGTAGAACGCCGGGAGGGAGAGAGACAGGCGCCCAGCTACAACTCAATCAAACAGCTGTTTGGCAAACCATTGGTGACTTGATGTAATTCAATTAGTTGTTTTCAAAACAACTTGCCCGACTGAACTCCCTATCTTTCCTTTGTCTCGTTGCCATCCCTGCCAAGACGTTCGAGCCCCGCGCTGCGCCCGTTGTGTTTAAAATTTCTTCAATCAGTTATCAGCTACATTCAGCTTCTTTTTATGTCAAAAATAGCCCGCTGGTAGCCTGAGCGAAGCCAACTGGCTCCCCTTCAAACTGGTCCGTCTGAGGCTCGGGGCCACAGGAAATGCTCGGGTCCTGCTCGGAGCCGAGACCCCATTGATGTTGGTTGGAGTGGGGCCATTTTCATTTGCTAATAAAGCCGCAGAGTCCGCGGTGAAGAACTGATGAAAGATGCTGGCTGCCGCGAGCTGCAGAGAAACAGCGAACGCACCATGTCCTGGGGGTGCTGGTGGGGGAGGGAGGAAATCAGACAGCGAGCTCCACCAGGGGTCCCAACCGGCCGTCTCAGCCAAGTCCTGGGGGTACAGCGGCTGGCTTCGCTTTCCAACGGCTGATGATGTGGGGATAATGGGAATAATGGGGCCAGAGAGAGAGAGAGAGAGAGAGTAGGAGAGGGAGAGATGGAAGATGGATAATGAAATAGATCTTTTATTTGTATATATCAGCCCGGAGAAGAACCGAGAGCAGACAGCCCTCAAAGACAGAAAAGAGAGCATGTCCTCTGGTGGGGAAAGGGTTAGCCGATCGGTTGAATCCCAGGATGCACGGAGGTTGTATCACGTGAGGCAGAAATATGACTTTGTAACTGTCATTAGTTGGGGGTATGATGACATGGTTTCAGGAGATGCGAATGGGTGTCAGACTGACAACGCGTGGGCCATGGTGGCTTTATAATGTGTTTGTGTGAATTTGTGTGTTACGGAATCCATTGCCTCCCGCAATTCAGTCGTCGTTGGATTCTTGTCATCATTTCCCCCATATTAAAAAACTACCTACTCTATTTTCCTTTTTCGGCACAGTTCTGACCCTAAATATCCACGATGGGCTCATCCAAAGCAGCCATGCATTGCTGGGTTGGTCTTTATAAACATAATATACATTAAAGCGAATATGTACATTTAATTCTTTCCCTAACATCCGTCTGATTATACCTAACATCATCTCGAGAATGGCCAGGGCTTATGGGACACTGCAGGGGGACGGCTAAGAGGATCGGGGTTGGTGTTGGTCAGACCTGAGCTAAATCTCAGCTCCAGTTGTTAGCAACTGTGTCACTTTGTTCGAGTCCCTTCCCCACTGTTTCCCCATCAGTAAAATGGGGATGATGAGGCCACCTTTGTGGAATTACTGGGAGAATGAAAGAGATCAAGAGTTTGCAGGATGCCTGGGACCTAGTGAGTTCTTTGACAAATAAGTTAAAGCTTGTGCTGGGCTGAATTGTGTCCTCCAAAATGTCGATGTTGAATTTCTAACCCCTGGCACCTCGGGATGTGACTGGTTTTGGAGGTTAGTCTTGTAAAGAAGTGATTAAGGTAAAATAAGGACATACAGGTGGACCCTCATTCACTCCGACTAGTTTCCTCCTAGAAGGAGAGACCAGGACACAAACAAACCCAGACTGAGGAGAGACCATGTGACAACAAAGGGAGAAGGTTGTCTACAAGCCAGGGAGAGAGGACTCAGAGGAAACCAGCCCGGCCGACACCTTGATCTTGGCCTTCTAGCCTCCAGAATCACGTTTCTATTGTTTAAGTCGCCCCGCCGGCACTGCTGTGCTATGGCAGTGATGACGAATGCATACAAGGCATAGTGAGGGTGTGTATTCATGGAACGCCCACATTTATAGTCCTGGTGATTAGCCATATGCAGACACGGACGTGGGCTCTACTTGGATCCAAGATGATGACACAAACCACACACACACACACACACACACACACACACACACACACAAGAAACAAAACACAAAAATAGTGGAAACTGGATTGAGGGAGTGCCGCCCTTCTTGGCAAATTCTCTGCAATGCTGTCATCCGGGAATGTGGTTATCACGCAAGCAGGGTGACTAATCCCCAGGGATCGCAACCCGTCGTCATTTTTAGGTAAAGCTTCTCGGATTCGGGGAGAGGCAGTCGTGTGCAACCAGGCTGAAGTGCTCTAAAGAGCGCCTGGCCCACGGTCAGGTTCGCGGTGCGGTGCTTGTTGTCAGATGTCTCTGATGGGCTCCGAGGCCTGAGGAATTAATGTTCCCTAAGAATCTGTTTCCAGCTACTCTCCTTGGCAGACGGCATTCATCCCCCACCTCACAGCCACATGCTCTTCCAATCACCCACTTGGCTATTTATACGATTTAATGAATTCCAAAAAAACATTTCTTAATTATTATTATTATACATGCCAGGCTCTGTACATTTCATTCCCTGCCAGCTGTGGGTACAGTTGGCGGGCTGGGGTATGCAGTGTCATGTACTGTCTCGGCTTAAGTGGATGTTTGATGGTTGGTCTCTATAGCAACCATGATCAATGAAGGCTCATAAAGGAGGGTGAACTTGGGTTGGGGATAGGGGGAAGGAAGGAGAGGCAATTTCAAGCAAGGAGAGGCTGAGAAAAGTTGGGTGGCATTGTGTTGTAATAGTTTGTTGTATGTCTGTCTCCTTATTAGACCATGGGCAGACCATTGAGTGTAGGGACGGGGTCTCAGTCATCTTTGTGCACCTATTGGCTAGCATACTGCCTCCAGTAGAGTGGCCCTATAACATAACATCGCGATAATCACCAGCCTGTGCAATTCTTAATTTACTTCACTCAAGAGACGGGAACACAACCCTAACTGGCTTGCGCAGAAACAATTTAAAAGGGGAGGAGTTTATTCGCTCATTAAAGTTGAAATCTGAGGGCATGTTGGCTTCAGGCATATTTGGATCAAGGATCTCAACAAAGACTCATCTTCTTTTGGCTCCATTTTCCTCTCTGCTGGATTCCTCCTCAGATAAGATGTTTCCAGATAGTAGTCACTAGATGCTCTGGGCTTAGAGCCGACCAGGCTTATAGTGTACTCAGCCTTCTGAGTACACACACATAGACACACAGATATACACACAAATAATTTTTAGTGAACCCTCTAAGTTAGGAACATGGTCCGCTTTTACTCTAAACAAAACGATGTTCTCTTATGTAATCACAGCACGATGATCAAATAAAAAAATATATAAGGCTGAGTCAATACTATTACGACATCCTAAATCCCCATTTCATTTCCAACGGTTGCTTCACTAATGGTCTTCTAGATTGTCCTGCCCTCCTGCCCCAACCCATTCAGAATCCATCCCGGGATCCGGAATTCCATTTAGTCACCACGCTGCTCTCCTTGAATCTGGAAGCATTTCTTAGCTTTTCTCTCTTCCTTGAAGTGTGCGGGCGGGTTATGTTGGAAGAGGTCCCTCTCTCTGGGTTTGTCTGATGTCTCCATGTGCTCTTTTGCGAGCATAACGCTAATCCTTGGGAAGGCGATGGCTTTTTCATTAGACACCTCATATAACGCCGCTCCAAGCCTTCGGGTTCTGTGAACTCATGGACGTGGGCTTTGAAGGAAGCCCATCCAAGTTTCCTGTGTTCCTGGCTCGTGGTTTCATGATGCTCGTTGGCCAAGCTTTTATGGGTGCTGGGTGTTCAAAGGCCATGTGACCTTGGAGAGCTACCTTCAGCCCACAGCCCACAGGTCATCTTCGGCTCCGAGCGCTTCCATAAACCTGCTGCCAGATTTGGGTCCCTCTTAAGATTAGTTCAGGAAGGCAGCCTTCCTGTAAAAACATAGAAGTCTTTGGTCCCCTTTATTTAACCATTTACACTCAAACCATGACCATTGCTTCATATTCCAACCTGCTGAATACACTTCACACCCTTGGATTCATTCCAATAATTGAGGATTTACTCATGGGCTGCTCTGACACCAATGACAGCACAGCTATGAAGCCTTTCTTCTTTAAATCAAATCGCTTTTATTCTCTGAGCCCCAAGTGTTCTCATCCACAAACAGGAGATAATAACATTACCTATGTCCTAGGTTGTTAGAGGATTAAATTTGCGTGAAAGTCACACAAGGCTCAAATCATGTTCCGTATCTCCAATGTATTTGTATGTGTCCATGTGTCTCTAGTTGCCTCTCTCTATGGGGAGAGTTCACTCATTACTTTGCAAATCAACACCTGCCAGATTCTTCCTAAAACAGCATTTGAGAGAAAGCTGGGCACGAGGCGGCTAACGTTGAGTTGGGCAAGCCCCCTCTCCTTTGTGGTAGACCAGCAGGACAGTAGAGTATGAGCTTCTTGGGGACAAAGTTGTTTATTGATTTTGTGACTTCCGAGATGCATTATGGGCACACGTACCAATCTGCCCATATTTATTTAGATTCAAAGCCCCTCTTAGTAGCCCTGGAGGGTGATTTTTGAATAAGAGGGGGGCTAGAGCGTGAAATGGATTCCAGCTCCGAGAGCCCAGATCACTGCCTGACGGACCTCTCCGTCCATCCAGAGAGAGCAGCGGGCGTTCACGGAGCGCCCCTATTGGAGCTGAAAGGGGCGTTAGGGACACAGCAGGGAGCCGAGGCTGAGTGAATGAAGGCCCACGGGCTCTTGATCCGATTCACCCCTTCTGATTCCAATTACACGCCATCTCCAGCGATTGCGTTTCTCCCCGTGCCAGGCACCCCGCGAGCCGTATCTGTCATCCTGTCCGAGCCCTCCAAGGTGGGTGTTCGCAGTTTCATCTTCTCAGATAGAGTCATCGGGGTTGAGGAACAACCTCCTCAGGACCCACTTTCCTTCCCATTAAAAGGCCCGAGCGCTTTGTTGTGGGTTAAGAGGAGCAAGTTTTCTCAGCTTTACACATGGACCACAGAGGGGAAGCGCGGGGATTCCCACATCTGGTGGCCCGCTGTCGGTGTGCGTTAAGTGTTCGACACGAAGATCTCATTTAATCCTTTAATCCTCTCAGCAGTCTTGGGCGGGAGGTTCCAGGATGTCCATTTTGCAGGAGAGGAAACTGAGGCTCGGGAACCGGAGTGACTTCCACGTGGCCACCCAAGTCTGTCTGTCTAGGCTCAGAACCATGACGGCCAAACGCCCTTTACCAGGGTCCAGCCACTGAGCCACCGTGAACAGGTGCTTTGCCATGGATAATCCTCGCACCCTCCCACAAGCCTCGGCCAAGAGGGATGGGGTTGTTTTTACACCGAGAGCCACTCACAGCATCACGGTCCCTCTTCCTCCATGTCAATGACATGAGACATCAGCTGAGTGCCTGGGCCAGGAGCTGTTGCAATATCGGCACCTACAGAAATGTTCACTGATGAACAGAATAGATCCAGAGACATGGAAGCATGGAACAGACTGAGGAATCTCAGAGGGAAGGCAGGAGTGAGAAGAGATCAACCCAAGAACTTGTAATCATATATGCATAACCCCTATGGACACAGACAATAAGGAGGTGAAGGCCTGGGGCAGGGGATGTGGGCAGGCTAGAAAGGAGGTCCGGGGGGGGGGGGGGGGGGAAGGAAGACATATGTAATACTTTCAACAATAAAGATTTCATTAAAAAAAAAACAAAGACACGTCCACTGAGTGGCCGCGGGAATGCATTCTTCCAGGTGACTAACTGTCCAGGGCCGCTGAGCTGTAGAACGTGGCTGTGGCTGGCATGAGTGTCCACCAGCCTGGCTCCCCGGCCACCCACCTGCAAGCAGATGGTAATGACTTTCTCCGCCAGAACGTGGCCACGGAGATGAAAGGCTCTATTTAAGATTTCCCAACCCTTAAGCAAGCCACCTCGGCGCTCGGGCCACCCTTTGAACTGCCGTCATAATCGAGCGGGAGAGGAACTATAAGTCCGCCCCGAGTCAGCCGGCCCCCCATTAATGCTTAATCACCTCCCGGGGCCCTCTCGGGATATTGCATCCTCTCACGGTGCGCTCTCCTTTCAGGGGTGTGAAAGGGGAAACAAGGCTTTGATATAAATAAGCAGACACTAATAATATTCCCGGGAGGAGAGGATGTTGTTAGCGGGATCCACGCGGGCCGCGCACATCTCTCCCCTCGTCGGAACGTGGAGGGCGGCGGGTAAATGACGGAGGAGGCCTCGCAGGCCATGATGGGCCGACACCCTTCCCCTCATTGTCTCTTCACATAAACCCAGGCACGGCTGCTTTATGGGTGAGGGGGGGCGGGGCCGGGGGGGGGGGGGGAGCCGAGCCGGGACCCGGGACAGCCTACAGCTGCGTCGCCATAAAACGGGGCCGAGATAGCGCCAGGTGTTCCGGCCGACACCCTCGCTGTGGGCTTGGAGCGGCTGAGGACCTTTTACAATCTCCGCCTCGTCCGCTGCCCCTTTCCAGACGCTTTCCCGGGAACACGGCGGGAGTGGGTGTCTCTTTCCACAGAGACGGGTCCAGCCTCACCCCAGAGACGTGAACGGGGTGATCGCAGCTGAAATTTGGGGGGATTTTTCTCACTAAAGTCTCAGGTTCAAGGATGCACACCGCATATGTGTGTGTGTGTGTGCACATGTGCAGAATCTGTTCTTCAAAACTAGGATCAAAATAAATGTCCAGGGCCACAATGGTGTGTGTGTGTGTGTGTGTCTGTGTCATGGGGGTAACTATTAGTTATGGAGCCCTCACTAGGCGTCAGCTGCCTGGCACATCTTGTGGCCACTTACCTTCTCCCAGATCCACCGACGGGCGTCCTGAAGTTATCTTGAATGTAGACGTGAAGAAACTGAGGCTCAGAGAGTGGGTCAACCTACCAAGGCCACGCAGTCTGAACCTGTCAGTGCAGGGCCTGGGACCCGGGTCTGTGGGCCTGGAACCGCAGGACGGTGCTCATCAGGGACGTACCAGTCACCTTCCTGTGCCACGCGTGACTTCGTTTAACTTGTATCACGCCTTTCCTCTGCCGGCTGGCCCACGTGACGGCCAAGGACGTGGGAGCTCAGAGGGAGAAGTCATTCATTAGGGGTAGCGACAGGCATCAGGTCCTTTGCTGCCCCCGCTTTTTTTTCTTCCCAGAATGACTGTCACGTGGGCCTTGCCCTCAGAATGTCCCTCTGGCCCATGCATGGTTGTGGATTTGTTACCCGGATGCTGAAAACATGCCCACGGGTCGGGCATGCTCTGTGGGTGAGCACGGAGGGTACAATCCCCTTGCTATGGGTTGAATTGTGTCTCCCCACCCCCCGCCCCCTGCCAAATTCACTTCACACTTGGAAGTCCTAACTCCGGGAACTCTAGAATGTGACTTTATTTGGAGATAGGCCTTTACGGTGACAATGATGTTAGAATGAGGTCAGGTGGCCACAATGCAATAGGACTGGTGTCTTTATAGAAGGCAGAGATTTGCATATGGCTATGCACACAGGGAGAACTCTATGATGACAGAGATCAGGGCGCGGCGTCTACAAGGCAAAGAATGCCAGAGAGTGCCAGCAAGCTTCTAGAAGCCAGGAGGGGGGCATGGAACCAACCTTGAAGGAGCCAACCCTGCCCCACACTTTGGCTACAGACCAGCCGCTAACACTGTGAGATAATGAGCTTCTGCTGTGTGAGCCGCGCGGCGCATGCAGATGGTTACAGCAGCACCAGGATAACAACACGTCCTTGGAGGGAAGGGAGGCCGGGGATGGCCCCGAGGAGACACGTGTTCCAGCCGCAGCTGGTCCTTCTGCAGCGGCCACATCTGTGCCTCTGGTGGCCAGGGGCCGTTCAGAGTGGCTCCTTCTGAGCCGCCCCTCCCCGGAGCAAGCCAGAGGACATGCCTGATTGGAGTCAGGATTCTCCCCACTTGAAAAGAGCGGCGTGGGTTTTTACTAGCGCATCTGGGAGCATACGCCATGCAAGATGTTCACCAGCATCCGAGCGCACATGGAACGCATCACCGAGGCGCGCGCACGTATCTGCTCATTTCTGGTTGCAGGTTAAATAGCAATTACAGATCGCGGCCGGCGGTTGCACCAAATGAATCACCATAGCTCCCATGGATGGCTCCCTCGCCTGGTGCTTTCCCAGCATTATCTCATTTAAACCCTTGCAACAGTTCTGCGAGGGCCACCATTGTGGTCCTCTTTAGACACGCGGGAAAACGGGCTCCTCGGAATGTCAGACACTTGCCCGTTCGGGCAGGCTCTTCCTGGTGCAATGAAATGGCGGCCGGCAACACGAGGCTTTCCCTTCTTAGAACTCGAAGTCCACCGCTTCCTTCCCTACCTAAGGCCAGAGGTCTTCTCTCCCGTTGTGTCTGGCCAAAGTCCCCACAATAACTTATGATTGGGTAGAATTTGAACACGTGACTACTGTTGAACCAATCGTGGTGGCTGGGGCTGGAAGGTGCTAATTGGTCATCTACTGGGTAATGAGAGTGAGAAGGGGTTGATTCCCAAGGAAAACCAGGGTGCTGTAAGGGGAGGAGAAAATGGACGCTGTCCACTGGGACAACTTATGCCATGGAACCACCCCCCTCCCCCTCGTGTTTCTCAGAAGGATCGCTCATTCTGCTTCATAAAACCCAGGTCTGTGTGTTTTCAGATTAACCAGGACATTGTTTCAGTCGAGACCGGGCCCCATAGGGATTTCCCTCACTTCTTGTCCTCTCCCATTTCCATGGTTGGAAGTCAGAAGCACCCATCTATTTCTGATGCTTTAAAGAACCAACCTTTGAAAGTAAAGTCGGGGCCAGAACTTTTGCCACTAAACGCCTTAAAACTCCCTTTCCTTGGCCAAACCTGGGATGTGGGGATCGTCGGGGCTGGATTCAGCTCAAGGCTCTGTATTAGCTATCAACCGCCAGACTCATGCTGCATAACAAATAGCCAGGGGCTACAGCAACAGCATGTATTTTTGCTAATGGGGCTACAGGTTAGCTGGTAGGGTCTGCCAGCTGGGGCTTCCCCAGGTGCTGGTGATCCCCTGCAGGTCAGCTGAGCCGTCTGCACAGCATCTCTGATCTTGGCTGGGCGTTCTTACTTATCTCAGCCTTTGGCTGGGACAGCCCGGCTGACTCAGCTCCCTGTCACCCTCCAGCGGGCTGGCCCCGCTGTACACGGAGAAAAGGAAGGACGAGAGAGCAGAAATGCACGGTGGGTTTGGCCATGGGGACAGTAACTAAGTTGGTTCCTGTCCCATGGCCAAAGCAAGACACAGAGGCCAAGTTCAGAGTCACGTGGGAGGGGCTCCTCCAGGGTGTGGGCATGAGGTGAAATGACATACGTGGTGTCATTTCTTTTCTTTGTTTGTTCGTTAATCCTCACCCGAGGATATTTTCCCATTGATTGTCAGAGAGAGTGGAGGAGAGAGGGAAAGACAGAGAAATAGTGATGTGAGACAAACACATTGATTGGTTGCCCCCTGCACACGCCCCGAGCAGGGCATGAGCTGGGGAGGAGCCTGCAACTGGGGTATGTGCCCTTGAGGGAATTGAATCCTGGATCCTTCAGTCCGCAGGCTGACGCTCTATACACTGAGCCCAACATGACAAGGGTATGATATCATTTTTTAAAATTTTTTATTGATTTTCCACAGAGAGGAAGGGAGAGGGATAGAGAGCTAGAAATGTTGCTCAGAGAGAAATATTGACCAGCTGCCTCCTGCACACCCCTTACCCGGGATGTGCCTGCAACCAACGTACATGCCCTTGACCGGAATCGAACCTAGGACCTTTCAGTCCACAGACCGACGCTCTATTCACTGAGCCAAACCGGTTTCGGCATGATATCACTTTTATTTCCCCTCCCACCACCACCTGAGGCTGGTACTCTTAGGAGACCCATTGTACAGATTGAGACACTGAGGCTGAGAGGGGGGACGAGACGTGCTCAGTTTCCACTACCAGGAAGTGACAAGGTCTGGATTGAAACCCGTGGCGATGTCTGGGGGCCACACCCCCACCCCCAGCTTCCTCTCTAAGCCGTTCCCACCCCAGGTCTTTGCTCTCTGCGTAGCTCCCGGCCACAGGTTGGGTCTAGACCTGCTCTAAACATAATAGAAGTAACAGAACACAAGGAAGTCCTTCTCTACAAGCCCCGGAGAGAGGAGCAGCTCCCGAGAGGGCTCCTTTAAGCTGACGTTCCTCCGAGCTCCAGCGACTGTCCCTCCCTCGGAGCCCAGGTGCCCTCCCTGCTCCTGGGAGCCTCGGCCCAGGGGGCCCGGGAGGCCAGGGGCCGGGCGGCAGGCCAGCGGGATCAGCTAGAAACAGCTCTTTCTTTTCTGCCCGGGACGGGTCCACACCCTGGGTGCATAAATTCTTTCTTTTATTTTTATTATTATTACAGCTCAGGGTCTAGCGTGGGCCATAAATGGATTTAAGAGGCTGCTAGAGTATAGAATTTAATATAGTTGGCACCATTAAATAGTGGCACAGCGAACCCACTTGGGGAAATCCGGACCGCTCCCTCCCCACGGCCCCTCTTCCTCACCCCTCACCTCCCTCCTGATCACAAGGCTTCCTGGAAAAGGTCTGTGGGCCCGTCCCCACGGGGGAGGGGGGAGGGCGGAGACAGAGGGCAATAGAGCGGAGGGAAGAAGGCCAGGGAGAACACACCTTTCGCAGAGTGTCTGCAGCCCGGGGGGAGAGGGCACTGGGCAAAGGCCCAATCAGGGACACTTGGGAGGTGGGACAGACCTTTCTAGATAAGCGTGGCTTTTCTCGGCCTATAAAAACGCTGCTTTCACTTATCTGCCTGCTCCTTCTCCAGGCTCCTGGGGACAGACAGATGGAGGGGGACAAAAGAATGGCCCAGCCAAAACCGGTGTGGCTCAGTGGATAGAGCGTTGGCCTGCGGACTGAAAGGTACCGGGTTCGATTCCGGTCAAGGGCATGTACCTTGGTTGCAGGAGGCAGCTGATCGATGTTTCTAGCTCTCTATCCCTCTCCCTTCTTCTCTGTGAAAAAATCAACAAAATATATATTTAAAAAAAAAAAAAAAAAAAAAAAGGATGGCCCAGAGGGCAAGGGAGGGATAGCCAGGGGAGGGGGGAGGGAGGCACCTGGGGCAGGGACAGGAAGCAGCTCAGGCCTCCAGGAGCCCAAAGTCCAAAACCTGCCGCAGGGTTCTGTTCTCTCCAAGCCCATCGCCATTCGGACTTTTGCTCTAACGCAGTGTTTTTCAACCTTTTTTGGGCAAAGGCACACTTGTTTCATGAAAAAAATCACGAGGCACACCACCATTAGAAAATGTTAAAAAATTTAACTCTGTGCCTATATTGATTATATATAAAGTAATTCTCTTGAATAGGAATCAAATAAACACAAAGAAAGTATTTTATAATTACTTTATTATGAAATATTAAGTAAACAAAATAGTGAAAAATTATAAAATTCTTGTCTTGTCTGCACCTACGGCACACCAGGCAACATCTCGCGGCACACTAGTGTGCCGCGGAACAGCGGTTGAAAAACGCTGCTCTAACGTGAGGCACAGACGTAAGGCGGGTACTGCAGTGTCCAGCCTTTCACTGGCTCCCGATGTATGTTTTGACTGTGTCTCCACCTCTTGGGCTCTGAGCCCATCGGTTCTGATACCTTTATGTTTCACTCAGTAAATATTTATCTAGCACCGACTATGTGAGAGGGACGAACGCCGTGTCTGGCTCAGCGGATAGAGCGTCGGCCCGCGGGAGGACTGAAAGGTCCCAGGTTCCATTCTGGTCAAGGGCACGTACCTCGGTTACAGGCTCCACCCTGGCCCTTGTCGGGGCATGTGCAGGAGGCAACCAATCATGTGTCTCTCTCACATCGATGCTTCTCTGTCTCTCCACCTCCCTTCCATTCTCTCTAAAGGTCAATGGAAAAGGCACTTGGCGGCTGGACTTGGCCAGTGGATGGAGGGTGGTGAAGGCTGGGGGACTCTGTCGGGGGGGGGGTATCCAGCAGTCATGCAGTGTGGTCTACATGGGGCAGAAGATGGGGTTCCAGTCCCAGTTCTGTTCTAAAGTCTCGGGAAACTCTGACAGTGCCTTTCCCTGTCTGTCTCTGCGTCTTGAGGCCTCAGTTTCCCCATGTGTAACACTGAAGAGGTGGACTAGCTGTTGCTGAGGTTCACGTGGGATGGGTCTGCGTCAAAGCCCGGGGTGACAGGTGGCGAGGGGAGGGTTCTGGAAGTGGCTTCTCCCTCGCCAGCTGCAAAAACCCACACGTCCTTCCACCTCCTGAACCGGTGACTCGCAGCCTGGGGGGCCGTTGAAGGGAGGGGTTCTCTCCAGGGGAACCTCACCATGCCGCTGGTGAATAACTTCCAGCCAGGCTGCAGGAGAGGAGACGGGAGGGTCCAAGGGGCCGGTGGACTCACTGGCTGAATGCAGATCACCAAGGAGCTCTTGTGAACGTTACCGTGCAGAGGAGCACGTGTGTGCGTGCAGGCACACGTGGCTCATGCGTGTGACTCAGGATGAAGGCCTTTCATTGCGTGAGAGGCTTTCTGTGTGTGACTGTGGGCGGTGTGGCCGCTTGTGGTTGTGTGTGGCTGAGTGAATGCATGTGGGCAGGTGTGAGCCTGTAGGTGGCTGTGTGACCGAGGTGTGTATCTCTGACTCGGTGTGGCAGGTGGGTGTGTGTCTTTGTGAAATGAGTGTGTGTGTGTGTGTGTGTGTGACAGTCAGTGAGTGTGTGTATGTGTATGTGTGATGAGTAGTATGGCCAGCGCCGTGTGCCACAAAACCACCACACTTACATATGTGGGGGGTGGCCCTGATCGTGTGTGTGACAGGATCGCCACACAATCCGGTGACTGTGCATGGCTGTGTGTGCCCAAAGTGACTCCCTATGAGCCCAGGGCACCGTTTGACCTGTGGTGACCCCTTGGGGACAGAGGCTGTGAAGGGGTGTCAGCAAGGGCCCGGGGCACAGGGCCCAGGCCAGCCAGCTGCCTCCCGGCCCCAGGGCACAGGTGGCAGGAGGAATCAGGGCCCGGCTGCTTTCAGGCGGGGCTGGTGGGGGGTGGGCTCAGCAGCCCAGTGAGAGCTGCTCCCCTGGTCTCCCCCTGGTGTCCACACAGCCTGGTGTCCACACAGCTCACCCGGCCCACGGACTTGGGGGATGAGGCTGGAGGCTGTGTGGGCGTAGGGTCAGCAGCACCTGATTGCTTGGGACCAACTTCCCAAAGTAAACGCGGTTAGGACGGGAGACCACCTGTCCTGGGGCAGGTGCGCGCGCAGGGGATGCTGGGTAGTTGCTGGACATGCCCGTGCACTCACACTCACCACCCCTCCTTCACGCTGCCTCCTGTCTGTCGCGTGTGGATGGGGCCCTTTCCTTTCTTTCCGTTCTATTTTGCATGGGTTTCAGTGCACACTTAGCGGGGAGACAGCCAGACTCTTTACACCGTGAGTCCCTGGTATTTCCGCACCCACCTGGCAGCGGACATGGCTAAGGCCATGCTATTGACCTTCTTCCCCGGCTTTCCTGGCGCTTCCAGACGGTCAGGGTGTGGGGGCTTCCCCCAGTGCTGGGGCAGGGAGGGAGGGAGGGGGCTCTTCTCTGACGCCGTCTCCTCCCAGGCACCTTTCGCCCAGTTCCCAGGAAGTGGCTGTGGAATTCGTTTCCAAATATAGAGCCCGGTGGCCTGGGAGCCCGCAGGCAGCCCCCGTGGCCTCCCGTCGGCGCGGGGCGGCCCCGGCTGCCTTCCCGGAGGCCAGCCACCGCTGCCCGCGTGGAGCTGTCGGTAAAATAATAATCATAAAAGCGGCCAATAAAAGCCGAGGGGAGTTGAAGACGGGGTTACGGGCCCAGGGCACCGTCTGACCTGTGGTGACGTGTGGGCGGTGGCCGCCCTGACGCACATGGGCATTCCACAGCCCGACACGGACCCACACGGGCCCGAACTACATACACACACCCGTGGGCTCGCATGTACAGCGCAGACTCACGGATGTTTGTGCGTAAGGGGGCGTACAGGAACGTCCACAGCTATTTTCAATGCCCACCCTGGAGGAGGGACACACACGGACAGGCACACAGACTCCCACACAGCCCAGGGGCACCCCAAGTCCCTGCTTGGAGGCCGCACTGGCACCACAGAGGCTGGAGGACAGCGGGAACTTAAAAAATGTGCTTTATTCATTTCGGAGAGGAAGGGAGAGGGGGATGGAGACATAGTGAGGAGAGAGAATCACTGATCAGCTGCCTCCTGCACGCCCCACACTGGGGATCAAGCCTGAGACCTGGACACGTACTCTGACCGGGAATCGAACTGTGACCTCCTGGTGTGTAGGTTGACGCTCAACCACTGAGCCACGCCCACCGGGTGACAGAGTCATATTGAGCCACATGGAAGGAGTCACACAGCCGCCTCTCCGGGTGCTGAGCGGGGCCTGGAGCTGAGTCACAGGGTGGAGCCTGGGGCTGGTCCTGAGCTCGGGTTGGGTGCTGTGGGTCAGGCACCACGGTGGGCCTGGCACTCACCAGGGCGCACGTGAAATCGGTTCTTGGCAGAGCTGTTGTGGGTGAGCTGGAGTCAGAAGGCCCCAAACAGAATCTGGTGTCCTGGCCCTGGTGAGCCTGGAGATGGGGCAGCCTTAGAGGAAGCACGTTTTTGCATGGGGGTGGCGGTGAAGGTCGGGGTGGGGGCGGCGGTGGGGATGGGGTTGGGGGTGGGAGTCAGGAAGAACCAGCCCCTAGAAGACCAGCGCTGCCTGGCCCCTGGTAGAGGAAACCGAAGAGAGGAAGTGAAAGAGCGGGGACCCCTGGAGCCTCCGCTTGGGACCCTCCTCCCAGGTTTGGACCTCAGAGCTCCCCACTTTCCCTTCTTAACCTGGACTGTGGCAGCCAGCGCCCGGAGCCAGCGTGGGGGAGGTGTGCCCTGCTGCTGGACAAACACAACAGGAAGAAGAATCTAGAAGAGGGACAAACAGAGAACGTGACTGGACTGCAAGTCCTGAGGCCGGGCGCCAGGCACAGGTCCCTCTGGGTCCCCAGCCTGAGCCCTGAGGCTCTGGGACCTCCCCGAGGCCCACCACTGGGACCCTGAGGCCACCAGACTCCACGGCTCAGGAAGCGCATCTCAGCCCCGCCTGCTCCCTCCGCCCTGAGACCAGAGGCTGGGAATCAGCGCCCAGGCCCCTGCAGGCCGCCCAGCCCATTGCGGCCTCTGCACCTCCCAGCGTGGGCCTTTGCGGACCTTAGCAGGCTGAGCCCACCGCCAGCTGCCCACCTCACTGGGAGGTGCGGGGGTGGGGTGGGGTAGGGGGGTCTTTTTCAGCCTGTGACTAGTCCAGTCCTTGCCCTCTCTGATCCACATGAGCCAGTGGAACCCGCTGCCAGAATGTTAGCTATTATTGCACCTCCAGTGCTAACTGGTTGTTGAGCCTCAAATGCTCACATTCTCTTGCTTCCAGCTCTTCTGAGACTATGAATGCGAGGTGCGGGGAGGGAAGGGGACAGGGGTCTTGAGGTGGAGGGAGCCTCTGTTGGCTGCGGGGCAGCCCGGCCAGCCCCGGGCTTTGGGGGCAGAGAGGGCCCAGTGGCTGCAGAGGGAGGAGGCGAAGTGCTGTCTTTCCTGGCCAGCTGGAGATGAGTGGGGCACAGAGGGAAACCCGGGGTAGCCCCCCAAAAGAGGAGTCACTCCCACCCCATGGCCGAAGGCCTCTGCGGCACCGGGGCCAGGACCCCTGCGTCTGGTGCCCCCTCAGCGGCACCCTCCATCCCCGCACGCTAGTCCGCCTGGGCTGCTCAGCACCCTGGTCCTGCTCAGAGCTCGCCGCCTCCAAAATGCCAAGGGCATCGGCCACTGTCCGTCCCCAGAGAAGGGCCCGTCCTCCTGGTTCGAGAAGAAGGAAGTGCATCCCCAACACCCGCCCAGTGCTCCTCCCGCAGCCTCTCGTGGACATGCTCTCTCTAGAGGGAAATGGAGGAGAATTTATTAACAGACCTTGCAGACAGGGACGCCGCCAGACTCCCTGCCGACCATCCTCCTTCCCTTTAGGGGAGGTCACTCCGGGAGTCTGGGGCGGGTGGGGGCGGGGCAGGCCGTGCGATGAGATGCGGGGACTCTGCCATGGACACGTCCTGCCCGCCGCTGCCTGCACTGCCGCCCCCGGGTCAGCGCCCTGAACCCTAGGCGGGGCTTTCCCTCAGGATCCCAGCCTCCCCCAGCGATGGCACTAAATCTCCATTTTCTCCGCCGCTGAAAAAAGAGGGGGTTTTTCTGCCCCTGCCTCCTCGGGGAACCTCGGGGAAGCTACTTCGAAGGGCCTGGGGACAGCCCGGCACCCCAGGGACAGCGCCTTGCAGGCCTCAGGACGCGCTGCAAATGCTGCAAACGTGCATGCTGGTGCCTGGGCGCCTGGTTGCTGTTGGATGGGGCAGCTCTGGGGTTGCCATGATGGACAGCAAACCCAGAGCCCTCCCCGCTGCACCCCAGTGTTTCCCGGGTGTGGCTGTGGCCGGGGAGCGCGCGTCCGGAGTCCCCTGCTCCAGGCCTTCTGCGGCCGCTGCCCCCGCAGGACGGAGACCCGCACGCAGAGGCCGCGGAGGCCCGAGGCGGGTGCGCCCGCCTCATCCCGGGCTGAAAGGGAAGAAAAATTAGAGGTCTCGCCCAAGCAATCGTTTTGGTGACGGATCCCTCCAGTTTGGGGTTTGGCCGCCCTCCGCACCCGCACCCCCACCCGCCTCCCTTCACCTCCTGAACGTCATTACTAGAGTTTTCACTCGCAGCTCCGGGAGGGCTGGCCGCCTCCATCCGCCCCCTCCCCGGGCGGAGCGCACAGGGCGCCTGGGCTGGGCCTGCAGCCTCCTAACCAGCGAGTCTCTCCCCACAGAGCAGGGTGCGGGGTTCGGGGTTCGGGGTGCGGGGTGCGGGTCAGCCAGCAGGTTAAGCTGGCGATTCCGGCGTCCATACAACAGCCCCCGAGGCTCTCTCCACCCAGGGAGGCCCCAGTCCGAAAAGCCGGGCAGATGGCAGGACTTTCCCAAACCACGGGGCTGGCCCGTCATGGCCATGGGTGTCCCCTGAGCCCGTGGTTCCCGGGGAGACAGGGAGCCGCTCCGCACTGGCTCACAGGGGCCACGGCCTCGCCATCCGACCTCCTTTGTTCTCTTTGCCGCCCTGACTCTGCGGTGTAGACAGAAAGGAACCACGGCCCCCAGCCCCCTTACACAAAGCGCCTTATGAAACGTGGGATCGAATTCTCCCCGGTGGGGACGCCTCGCTGGCCTGCTCGCTCGCAGGCTGGGGCTGGCTGGAAGCAGGCCGGCGGGCAGCCAGAACTGGAGGCGCAGCTTCATCTCTGGTTTTGAATCCGGCCCTTTGAGCAAGCTTAACACGTGTGGATTTAATTTCCCTCTCTTTCTTGCTCGCTTTTCTCCCCCCACCCCAGCCCCTCCTTATGAGAGAACAAGAAAAATAGTCTGCCGTGTCGACAGCGCGACACCGTTCCCTTTGCCAAAGAAAATTTGTCTTTCCAGAGCCCCGAGAGCAGCGGGCTCCCAAGTTTCCATTGCACCCTCCCGGTGAGGGAGGGGGTCTCCAGACAGCCCCCCCCCACCTGCACCCCAGACCTGGAGTCTCTATCACCCGGGTCACAGCCGGGAATTCTGTGTCCCCCACATCCTGGAGGCCTTGGGGTGTGCTGGCCGCGCAGACGCGGTGGCTGCACCCTGAGGTCTTTCTAGAGGTTCTGGGCGGTGGATATGGCCGGAGTCCTCAGGCTCAGGCTCAGCACCCAGGACGGGCGGCCCCACGCTCTCTCAGCTCAAGACCCGCACCCTTCTCTCCCACTGGGGACCCCCAGATTGGAGGAGCAAGAGGAGCGCTCCGTTGCACCCCCAGCTCAGCTTGTTCGCTATCACAGCTGCCCTCCCCCCCCCAATCATGTTCGGTCTCCATTTCTCATTTCATGAACTAGATCAAGGGACAAAAACCTCACCCGCCAAACTTGGGGAGCGGGAGGCACAGGAAAACAACACCGACGTGCACGATGATGCTACGTACAATACGTGGGAGTAATTGTCGGTGGAAATATCGGGGGGAAATGGGTATTAAAATAACACCCACAGCCGGTCTCCTTCTCAAATACATCCGGTCCGAAGGGGGGAGGCGAGGCAGGGAATGAAACACTGGGGAGTCGGGACGGACACGGCAGCCCTGGAGAAAGCACAGGAGCCAGATGTAACTGGGCAGGAGGGAAAGTGACCCCCTGAGAAACCAGGGAAATTCCCACCCTCGGCCTGACCCTCGCTTTCAAAAAATGAGTTGGCCAAAGTTTAGTTTTGTCATCGTTTCTATTGTTATTCGGATGAATTTTCCCAGCCCCGGAGCGCACTTCTCCCTACTTCTCTCCTTCCTCGGAGACCTGAGTCAGGCGGGCCAGAGGGAGAGGCGCAGAGATGGGGCGGATTCTTAAGCCAGCTCTCTTTGGAGAGAAAAGAAGACCGTGACTTTCTTAAAAACAAAATAAACAAAACAAAACAAAAAAACAACCAGGCACGACTAAAGAGGAAAAAAAAAATAAGGCCAAGAGCAGTGGGTCCTGGTTTTTGTTTTCGTTTTGACGTTTTAAATAGGAACTCCCTTCTCCTGCCCGGGGCGGTGTTCGAACGGGGCAGGGGCGCTGAGAATGGGGGGGGGGGGGATAGATTTGGGAGCAAACGGAGCTGGCGGGGTCGGGGAACCCAGGCCTGGCCTGGAGGAAGGGATGTGAGCCTGGCAGGCTTTTCCAGTTACTGCCAATGCCTGGGGAAGAGAAGGAATATTCTCCAATCGCGCCCAAGTCTGCGCTGCGGAAAGGGGCCTGGGCTGAGCTGGGGGGATTCTTTGTGCATCTTCGGGGTGGTTTGGGGCCCCACACCGGGCATTTGAGAGAAGGGAAGGGAGTCTTATGGAAAGGAACTTGTCTCACTCAGGGTTTTGCCTTCCCCGCAGCGCCAGCGGGACCCAGGCCTCGGCTTCCGGCCCACCTCGGCCGGCCCTGAGGTCAAATAGCAACTCCTTTCCAGGCTTTGGGTTTGGGGCCTCGGGTGGCGATGCACTTGGCATCGGGGAGCTGCCCTGCACCCCCGGGCCTCGGACCCGGGGAGAAGACGGGATGAGTAGCTCGGGAAACGAAAGCGAAGCTCAGGGAAGCCGGTGCGGCCTGGCCGAAGCGCGGGCCCCGGGCGCTGCTGGCTGGAAGCAGCCGAGTGCGCGGCCCGGCTGGCCCCGGCGCCCGCATCCGCCGCTGGGACCGGCCCTGCGCTCTCCCCCTCTCCCCGCGGGCCTGACCTCATTAGCTCCGGGGGTTCAGTGACTGCGTCCCTGCACTTTCTGCCGCCGCTGCGGCCCCAGAAGAACCAGGCCTGGAGCCAGGCCAGGCTTCGCAAAGCCCGAGGGACTGGGGACGCGCGAAAGCCGGGACCGAACCCCGAAGCCGGGGGCAAGTCCAGCTTGCGAAGCCCGGCTCCCTCGGGGCCCCGCGGCGGGAACTTACCCTCCCGAAGGCCGGCGCTGCTCCGGGCTCAGGGCTGGGCAGGCCCGGAGCTCTCCGCTCCCCGTAGCCGCCGGGGGCGTCTCCGCAGCTCATTCCCGAGGAACCCCCGAGTTCCCAGCGGCTCCCAGCGGCTGCAGAAAGCTCGCTGCACCCTCCACGGGGGTGGAAGTTGTGCCCATGGATGGGAACAGAAATAACAACAAACGTTATTCCAGAACAAAATAGAGCCCCTGATCCCTCCGCAGGCCCCGGAGGGAGCTACCGTTCTCTTTGCAGAAATAGCCTCTCTCCATGCCCACCCATGCCCACCCGTCACCCCCTTGCACCCTGCTCCCGCCTGGCAGCGCTGGGCCGCCGAAGACCCCACAACTTAGCTAAAGGGCCTTTGGCAGAATGGACGATTTCTCCGCAAGAAACACTCAGGCCCGGGCTTTCTGTCTCCCTCCCAGCGCCTCTGTGTCACTTCCCCTCCACGATAGCCCCGTCATGACTCCAGAGCTGGCCTGCCAGGGGACCCCGAGCCACCCCGTCCGTCCGTCCTGTCCAGAACAGAACCAGCCAGGGAGACGCCCAACACGCCCTTGCCCGGAGCTCCTCCTCAAAATAAAAAAAAAATTATAATTTTTAAATAATTAGGGGACTCCCCTGCAAGAGACCTGTCTCCCCTGGAACAGCCAGATGGCTCTCGGAGCGTGGGCTGAGGTGGGCTCCCTCCCGCCTCCCTTCCCCAGAAGGCCCCCTCCCCCGCCCTAGGAAAATCAATCTTGGCTCAATTTGTGTCTGAGGTCCGCCACCCCCATTTCCCCAGAGGGCGCGGGGGTTTGTTTATTTCTTTATTTATTCCCGTGGCCCTGGCGTCCGGGACTGGTGGCTGCGCGGACCTGCGGACTGATAGGCGAAGATGGAGAGAAATTAACCTCCCGCCACTGCCCCCCAGCCGAGCGTGACAGCGCGGACCGGTTGCGTGACTCGTGACGTCTCCAAGTCCTATAGGTGCAGCGGCTGGTGAGATAGCCGGTATCGCCTGGTTGCCTCTTTATTTTATTGGGGTATGCCTGGTAATAAACAGTAATATTTAATTTGTCGAAGACCACAAACCAACCTCGAGCTGGGAGGTACATGCGACTCTTGACAGACGCTGGAAGAAGGTTTGGCCTAAAAGGAATATCTTTTGGGGGCCTTTTTTCAAACTCGTCACTGAGCCCCCCACCCCAGTGAGGCGTCACGCCTGGCTTTTGCACCGGATAGAAGAGGTGGGATTTTTGGAGGTGAGTGTCCCCCCCTGGAAAGCTCTGGGGAGGAGGGGGGGATAGGTTTCTCTTGCCTCTTCGCCTGTTTCCAGCCCCCCAAGCTTCCCGCCCCAGCTCCCAGCAGAATCCCCCCTCTCAGGTGCTAGCTCTCAGGGCCATGGGAGAGTGTTGGCTCTTGCATTTTGCCTTCGGGGTGTCACCTGGCAGGAACAGATCCCCCCTGGGGGCTTCAGAACCCCAATTTCGCCCCGTGGCCCGCACCCGTCTCTCCGAGCCACAAACTTCCGTGACTCTGGCCAAAGTTTGTGGCTCGGAGAGTCCAGATTTTCCCTCTCCAGAGGGGCCGGCAGGTTATTTATGGGAATTTATTTTATCCGCAAATCTCGGCGCATTTACGGGGATTGCAGAGGTCTTTCTGGATTTCCCTTTCCTTTTGCCAGAGATGCGGACTATCAGCCTCCTCCGCCTGGGGCCATGTTTGTTTCCCCGTCCTTGGCCGGGGGTCTCCTCCTCAGCCAGCCCCGCGTCCTGGGAGCTGACACTTCGGAAGAGCCAGGGTGTTTACACAAATAAATAAACAGCCTCGGTGACAGGCTGAGCGCACACAAACCTGGATGGTGCAGAGGGACCAGGAAGGAGCAAGTGTCCGGGCTGCTTCCCTCCGAGGCCGCCCGCCCGCCCGCCCGCCCGCCCGCCTGCCCTCCGCCAGGGCTGGGCAATTCGCTCTGCCATTCCGCAGCAGCGACGCATCAGGCCTGCCTTCCCCTCAGTCCCCGCCACGGAGGATCCCCCCCGGGGTGGCCGGTCTCCGGAACATTTCTCCTTCCTGAACCCCTCTACCCAGACCCTGGCCTGCAGGTCCCCGTCGCTTGTCAGAGTCCCAGGAAAGAACAGGGTGAGGGGGTACAGGAGAGGAGAGCAGGAACCCTGACAATTATCCCAAGCTCTTGGGCTCCAATCTGGGTCGGCTCAGACCGGGATACCGACTGTGTTTACGCTTCTATTGACCTCTTCAACTCGACCCTCAAAAATAAAATATTTGGGGGGGGGCAGGGAGAGAAGCCAAGGGGAGATGAAAACCCCAGCCAGCCCCCAATGACTGTTTGATTATTTTAATAAAACTGGGCATTGCCTGTGTACACAGCCAGCCAGGGAGGTCTGGTGGCCCCGGGGGTAGGGGGCCAATGGTGATTTCTTGGCATCTTTGATCTCCACCCCCATCCCAGCACACCTTCACCCTGCCTTCACCCCGGAGTCGCTGAGAGTCTGGGTGATGAGTGGGGAGGGGGAGAGATGTCAGGGCCGCTAGCTGCCGGCTGGGCCAGGCGGGGTCACGTAGCTCTCCCTCTGGAGGTCAGCGCTGGAAAGAGAACGCGGGTGAGGCTGCAGAGGAGGCGCCGGGCGTGTGTGTGCACGAGTCTTGTTGCGTTTAGACTCCGTTTAGACTCCGCTCTCTGCACGGCCCCCGGCGCGGAGATGACTTCCCGGGCAGAAGCCGCCGGCTGGTTTGCGATGATTTGTGCAGGAATTTTTGCAGCCACCGAGCCGCGCTCGGAGCAGCAGAGATGGATGGACGCTGGGAAGTGGGTGGAGAGGAGGGGGTGATCTCCAGGTCTGGGTTTGAGAGTCGTGTTGTGATGTGAGTGTTCGGGAAATCTAATGGAAAATGTGGTTGGGGGAGGGAGTGGGAAGGGATAGGGAGGGAGGAAGGAGGGAGGCAGAGGGGGAGAGAGAGAGAGGGAGGGAGAGAGAGGAGCTAGTTGGATAGGCAATTCCAGTACTTTGTAAGCACCAAGGCAGCCCAACGTCACTGAGCTCAGCTGAGTCGGCTTGTATTTCTGAGAGAGAGAGAGAGAGAGAGAGAGAGAGAGGAGTATCTTACCTCGGATTCCGGAACTTTAACCCTGAAAGCGGCGCTCGGCGAGGACTTGGACCATTCCCACGGCTTCCTCGGGTCTCCCCACGTTCCCTCCCTGGGGCTTGCAAGGAGGAGCAGGCCAAGGGGCTTATCCTTTGAGCCCCCCGCCCCCCGCGCTGCTGTTTTGCGTTATTCGGAGCCCTTCTGGCGCCTGACAGCTCGGGAGTCTGTAGGGAGAGCGGCGGCGGAGGTGTGTGCGGGCCGTGGCTCCGAGGCTGCAGCGCCGGGCGCCCTGGTGCCTGCAGCACAGCCCCGGTCCCTGCTCAGCCCGGAGCACCATGCCGGCGCCCCCGCCTCCCCGCGGCCGGCTTCCCTGCTAGGAGCACCGGGGACGCGGTGAATGCACCGGCTTCACCCAGTGAGGTAACCCTGCGGGCGGCTGGCCCGGGAGGGAGCCCAGGCGAGTGAGCTCCGGGCGGCTGGCCCGGGAGGGAGCCCGGGGTCCGCAGAGTCCGCATCTCTCAGCGGTTCCGCGGGGCCGGTGGCCGGGCCCGGGAGCGGGGAGCGGGGAGCCGGGAGCGGGGCGGCTTCCGGGACGCGCGGCCTGGTTCTGTCAAACTGCATCTAGCTCCCTCCGCCCGCGCCGAGCTCCGGTCCCGGCGAGGGCGCGGGGGTGGGACCCTCCCGCGGCCGGAGGTGCTGGGCGCGCACGTGGGTGACGCGGCCCCGTTATCTTTTGTTGTGAGCGGACCGCGGGGCTCCCCTCGCCGCCTCCTGGACACGCCAGGGCGCGGAGAGGGACGGTCTTGGGAGTGGGGCCTGGGCAGCAGTCCTCCGCCCGTTTCTGGGTCTCCTCCGGTCGCTGCGGACGAGGATGGGAGATTTGGCTTTTGGTTGGAGAAGCCGCGGAGAGTGGAGGGGCGTCCCTGACGCCTCCTTCTGCCCTCCCGGGTTTGGAGAGAGGACATTCCTACTGGGGAGATCGCAGGCGCTCAGAGCCGGGACAGGCCGGCTCCCCGGGGCTTGAACAGCTCCGAGGCCGCGGTTCTGTGCGTCCCAGCCTCCGATGCCCGCAAGCCCGGATCGCGCTGCGCGTTGCGTGGGGCCGAGGCGGCCGATTCCACGGCCGAAGACCCGGTGTCGCTGGGGCCCACGTTGCCCTCGCCAGTGCCGGGCTTGGGCCTGCGCTTCCCGAGAGCCAGGCCCGGCTGAAGCTCGGAGAAGCTCCATTCGGCCTGGCCGCCGGACAAAACGCCCGGCCCCGGGCTGGGCTGGAGAGCGGAGGAAGCCAGCGAACGCGGGCTGCCCGCACCCCGGAGCAGCGCGACCCCCTCGGAGCTCCTTGTTCTTAAGGTTATTGAGGTGGAGGAAGACAAGAGGCCTCTAACTGCTCCAGGACTGGTGATTGTAAGGCCCGAAACGGATGAAGGATGAACGCGAATTCTCTTTTCCTCTGCAAACCTTCCCCCTCTGGAGTTTCTGATTTTGCAAGAGGCGGGTTGCTCGGATGTGCTGCCTGCGGCCGGCCGGGGACTGTTCGGGTTTTCAGAAACACGGCGCTGATGACCTCCTGCAATTCGACGAAGGAAAAAAAAATTCTCAAAAGGACACTCGGTTTTTGTTTTGTTTTTGGTTCCTACCCAATGGCTTCCAAAAATACCCAGGCCTTATCTTTATTGGCTCTTCCAGAAGTCCGGACAAATTTGACGGGCAGCTGGCTTATCGAGGGGAGCCTGCGCAGGGCAGATGCGGGCTTGTCTCCTGCAGGTCAGACGCGGGCCTTTGGAGAGAGGCCGTGCGTGATCATAAAGCAATAATAACGATGCCAATGAGAGGACCTTCTGCAGCCTCCTGCCGCCAGGAACGGAGGCGCTGGTAGCTGGAAAGTGGGGCCCAGCAGCCCCCTTGCCACTTGTACTGCACTTCCAACCTTCTCTCTTTCTCTCTCTTTCCCTCTCTCTTTCTCTCTCTCTCCCTCTCTTTTTCTCCGTCTCTGCTTCCTGTCCGCAGCAAAGGACCCCACGCGGTCACAGGGCCCCGGGCACACCATGGCCGACGCAGAAGAGGGCTTTGGCCTGGCGCACACACCCCTGGAACCCGACTCCAAGGACCTACCCTGTGACCCAAAGCCTGAGAGCGCGCTGGGGGCCCCCAGCAAGTCCCCGGCGTCCCCGCAGGCCGCCTTCACCCAGCAGGTAAGGAGACCGAGCTCAGGGGCCTTCAGCAGGAACCAAAGCCCGTTTTTAAAAGGAGAGGGGCAGGGATGGGTCGCCCGCTGCCTCTAATTGTGCCCTTTCCTTTCGACCCCCACTCAGTCACACCTTCCTCTGCCCTGCCTCCCCCACTACCAGCTTATTCCAGTCCACTCCATTAGGAAGATTACCTTTATGGCAGGAGGGTTTGGGTCGTCAGAGAAGCCTTGATTACCCAGCTATTTGGGGCCAAGGAACAAGAACACAGACCCTTTGCGCTAGGTGTAGGCTGGGCCCCGAGCGCCTCATTAAGGGCCAGGTCAGCGGCTGCTTCAGGCCAGCATGAGCGATGGCTTGACCCCTCTTCAGATCTTCCGCAGCCTTAGCCTCCGCCCGCCTCCCCGCGCCGCCGCCCGCCCGAGCTGCCCCGGAGCCAGTGGCGCACCATTTGTCTTGCGCGGGGCCTGGCTGTGCGGGGAGGGCAGGAGGGCGCAGGGAGCCCCGGACTCGGGGGCTGGGAGCTCGCCGGGGCCCAGGTAGACCTCCGTGATTTTAAACAAGCTGTCGGGGGCCACAAAACGAAGTGGCTTCCCCAGAAAAGGCACTGGACAGGGCGAAAGCCCTGCTGGAGATGCTGACATCCTTCCGTCCTTCCCGACTAGCTCGTCGCCCCTGTGCTTTGCCCTTCACGGGTCTCAGGAAAATTCGCCCGTTGGTAGAGTAGCGGTGAGAACCGGGCATGCGGTTTCCGAAACCCCCTCTTTACAGAAAAGCAAATCTGCTCACGTATGGATTATTGCAAAACGAGGAGTTTGTATATAGTTTTTTTTCCCCCCGTCGCTTTTGTGAAGTAACTCTTAGTGGAGAGCGGAAATGTTAAATGGCTTAAGAGCTATGCTCGCAATGAAAACAGCTTGCGGGAGGGAAGCTGGGCGCGCAGAGGGCCTAGGTTTATTGATACAGACCTTGGAAAATTCATCTTTGTTTTGGACGGCGGGTACCTGTGACAGTCTATAAATATTTTAAAATTTAAAACCACACCGTGTCTCTATCTGTCCTGCTTGGCGGTGAGGATAAACACGCACCTACAGTGTCTGCGTGCTTGTAGGCGTGCCTGTGGGCTCCTGAGCCCCCGTGAGCAGAGCCTGAGTGGGTTTTCTGAGACGAAGTGGTTTCTTTAGCTGCATCCTCAGCCCCGGCCCCCATTGGGCATTCTGGAGCACCCCCGCCTGGGTTTCCCCTCTGGGCCGGTGTAGGTGACATGAGATGGAGCCCCCACCCCTGGGGATTCCTGGGGGCTGCCTGGTGCTCCCAGCCAGGGGCTGGGGACAGCTTCCAGCCTCGGAGCCCACTGGCTCCGGAGGGAAGGAGGAGAAGTGTCGGTGTTTGGGGCCAGTTTGGGGAGCGAAGGCCCACAGTCCCCGGGCTTGTCCACTCGACTTTTCTCTCCTTCCTCCAGGGCATGGAAGGGATCAAGGTGTTTCTCCACGAAAGAGAGCTGTGGCTGAAATTCCACGAGGTGGGCACGGAGATGATCATCACCAAGGCCGGCAGGTGAGCCTCAGGGGAAACTGGGAGAGATGGAGGAAAGATGGCGGGGGAGGAGGGGAGAGAGGGAGCGAGGGAGAGTGTCTGCCTGAGCAGGGAAAGAGGCAGGGAGAGTTCCTCCAGGGGCCTCCGTCAGCCGGGAAATACCCGGAAGGCTCCGCTGCGGAAACAGGTTATTTCTTCCGAGGCCCATTTCCTCGCCTCTTATGTAAGGAGCAGCGAGGCGGAGGAGGCTGTGCTGGGGGATGGAGGAGAGGCGAGGGGAGCGAGGGCAGGGAAACCCAGGTGCAGGGAGGACTCCGAGATGAGCCCGGGTTTCAGAGCGGCTCCCTGGCCTCACCCTCCTTCCCACCCGCCCTGACCTTGGAGAGGGTCCAGAGTCCCCCCGCGGCCGAGTCGGAATCGCTGCATGTATGTGGCGCTGCCTCCCTCATTGTTTACAGAACGCAGGCGCAGCCTTTGAAACTGAACCGGGGCTCGGCCGGGCTCTATATACAGACACCGATAAACACGGCCTTTCGCCCGCAGGCCCCGAGACTCGCCCCGCAGCCCCCTTTTAAAGCCCGCGGACTTTTAGGGGTTTTAGTGGGAATGCTCACCCGGGGGGAGGGGGTGGGAGAGGCGCGCGGAGTGAGATCGCCGTGGTGAGAGCGCCCGCCCGGGGGTGCCCAGGCCCGGGGACAGCCTGGCCACGGCGCCTCCCGCCCCGGGCCGGCCCCGGGGGTCCCCGAGGGCAGAGAGCCCCGCGCCGACCCCGAACCCGGGCGTGTGCAGCCGGGGAGGCCGGGAGGCCCGAGCCGCCGGGTGTGAGAAGGGGGAGGGCGGAGCCGCCCCTCCAGACGCCCCCGGCTCTCCGGCCCGAAGCCTCCCGCAATAAACTGACAACGGTGACATTTATTATTATTCGAAATTAAACAATGTCTGCTCCCCCGCTCGGCCCGGGTGAACTCGGAGGCACGCTCTGTTTATACCAAGAACTGAGGTTTTCTTCCCATTCCGCCGGGAAGGGAAGGAACGCCTAACCCAGCCGCTGCCTCTCCGAGCCCAGCCGGAGCCCCAGCATTTAACTATAAAAGGCCGGCTGGGCCTCCCCGCTCTGAGCGCACTCCCTCCGCCAGATAAACACCCGGCTCCCAGCCACGGCTCCCTTCCCGCCACCCCTGAGCCACCTCGGATCCAGCCACTGAGCCCTCTCAGGCCCGCGAGCCCCGAGAAGGCTGACTTTGGGGCGCACTCTCCCCGAGGCGGGCCGGAGTATGGGAGAGGGCGCAGCGCCCACAGTTCTGGGACACAACCGCCCGATCCTCTTTCTGAAACCAAATCTGGATGGATTTTTAATTCCTTCGCCGAGGGCCCGCGAGTTTAGCTTCTCCCAGGAAGAGAGTCCTGGAGAAGTTGTGGGGCATTTAGGGATACGTTCCTGCGGGGGCTTGTGTTAGGGGTCCCCCACCGAGCTCCCCTCTGGGGGACCGGGCCTGGGTGGGCACCCACCTGTGTCCAGTCCCCGGGGCGCACACACTTCGGTGCCCACGTGACGTGGCGGCGCTGCCCGGATGGGCCAGAGCACCTGGCTGGGTGGAGGGGGAGACCGGCTTTTTACCTAAAAAGCCTCCTCCTGCCCCTACTTTTTTAAAAAAAAAAATAGGTGTCTGGCTCTGAAAAGAGCAGTAAGCAGGAGTGGGAATGGGGGTCCCACGCTGGCCGCCTTCACACCCCGCTTGCTCTCCAGGAGCCCGGCCTCCTGCTTTCTATTTTCTGCCCAGACTCAGTGGCCGGCCAGCCGCTTCCTCACCCTTCCTCCTCCCCGCAACTTCCAGGGAAACCCGGGATGGATCTCGGCCAGAGCGGAGCCGGGGCCACTTTTGTCTTTCCCCGTTTCTAAAGGGAGCTTCCACTGAAATTTGTGGACATGCTCTTCATATGAGCTTTAACTCATTTTAATCCATATCCTTTCTCTCCCCCCCCCCCGTCTCTTTTTCTCTCTCTCTCTTCCCCTCCTTGCTTTTTGCTTTTTCCTTCCTTCACTTTCCTTCGGGATTCTACCTCCTTCCCCTCTCAGGCGGATGTTCCCCAGTTACAAAGTGAAGGTGACTGGCCTCAATCCCAAAACGAAGTACATTCTCCTCATGGACATCGTCCCCGCTGACGACCACAGATACAAGTTTGCGGATAATAAATGGTAGGCGCCCATTTATGGCGGGTTGGGAGGGTGCTCCCCGCCCCCAGGGACCCAGCTGCATTGTCTAAGGTCCTACTGTGCACAGAGGCTGCTGCTGCCTTCCTATTGCATTTCCTTGACCTCACTCCAAGGGGCCAAAGAGCAGCGATCAGCCCCCATTTTAGAGATGAGAAAACTGAGGCTCGGAGGAAGTCACGGGCCTATGTGTACGGCTGCACCCGCGGGTTGTGGGTTGTGGATTTTTCAAAAGGGTATTGTTACCAAGCGCTGGAGGTATTTTGGGGGCATAAAACCATTTACAGTTACTTTTTATGAGTTACCCGCTTTGAACACGCCTTTTTATGAAATTGCAAAATCGGCCCATGGTATTTGAGTAAAACAGGCAAGAGCGGAGAGCGAGGCCCATTCCGTGGGCAGATCTCTCCGCAGCTGCCAAGAGTGCAGAGGCCCGAAGAGGAAGCCCCCTTTGAGAGCCCTCGAGGAGTTTTCCGAGACTTTTCCGCACGCCCAGGCTCCCAGATCCCCGGATTGTTTGTGGGCAGCCAGAGGCTGCGGCTGCTGGGCCGTGCACTGATGCGGTGGGAGAAAAAGAGCCAGGGAGCGAGACCTGAGGGTCAGGCCATTTCCAGATCGTTCTCACGCTCAGCGGCCAGGGCCTGGCGTAAACCCGCCTGCACCGCGTGCGCTGAAGCCGGTTCCTCGGTTTAGGTCGGTGACGGGCAAAGCGGAGCCCGCCATGCCGGGCCGCCTGTACGTGCACCCGGACTCGCCCGCCACCGGGGCGCATTGGATGCGGCAGCTGGTCTCCTTCCAGAAGCTCAAGCTCACCAACAACCACCTGGACCCCTTCGGGCATGTAAGTACCCGGTGCAGCCCAGCCCAGCCCAGCCCAGTGCTCAGGTCCATCCTCCTCCTCCTCCTCCTCCCTCTCCTTTCCTTGGCTTCTAGAACCCACCCTTCTCCTTTCCAGGCTTCGTTTATTTCACCCCTTGGTCCCCCCGACCCCCTTTCTGGATCTGGTCTTCCTTTCTCTTTTTCCTCTCTCATTTCTTGCACCTTCCGTGTTCTCTCGCCCCTCTGAGCGCCCATCGCTCTCCCCCAGACGTTTGCCCTCTGCAGTCCTCCCTGTGATCCTCCATCCCACGCTTTGGCCCGTTTTCCCGGTGGATGGAGGTGGGGCCTGGGGCTCTCATTGCGTCCCTGCCCCCAGCCCGGCCTTTGCTGAGGAGCAGGGATCTTGCTGTGACTGAAGCTGCGCATTCCGGGCCTGGACGCAGGGGCTGGGAGCCGGCCTGCACCCAGTCCCATCTGTGAGGAGGGTGGGGGTGGGGTGGGGGTTTCAGTCCCGCAGGAAAAAACAAACCATGGTCACACTCGCCCAGTGGGCACCCAGCTCAGTGGCCAGACCACTCCTCCCCCCTCCACCCCCCCCCCCCCCCGCCAATCCTGCCTTAGTGTTGGGATGGTCCAGCCCAGAGGGAGCCCAGACCACCTGCCCCCTCCCTTACAGCCGGCAAACCCACCCCCAGCGGTGGCCGCTGCTGCCCCTGCTCCTCTTAGCATGAGGCTTCCCGGCAGACCTGTATCTCCCCCACCCCAACTTCCAGCTTCCCTCCTCCCCAGCAATGCCCACAGCGGGCAAACCTGGACCGGGCCCTAAACCTGGAGTCCCATGGGCCAGAGAGAGGGGCCTGGCGAGCCCCTGGAACGGAGTACAGGAGACCCCACCCTCCAGGAGCAGTGCAGTGTGAGCCCCGGAGGGCGCCGCCCTGTCTTCCCCACAGAAAAACAAGTGGAGGACAAAACACTGATTTTTAGAAAAACGCCCCTAAACTCCTCGTTGAAAAGAATGCATCACCAGGACAGAACTCGGGCTGTGAATTCAGTATTTGCAACCCTCAGGCTGGTGCTGCCACCATACATGCGGGCTCCTGGGTCCTGGGGCCGTTAATCCTCAGAGTAGCCTGGGGAGGGCTGAGGATGGAAGTGCACGAAGCCTGTGTGACCGGGAGCCCGGGGAGGGGAGGGGAGGGGATTGCCAAGGTCCTGCGGCTGGGATTTGGGGGCAGGATGTGAGGCTGGGTCTCCATCCCCAAAGTGCCCCCTGTCCCGCTAGGTTTCCTTAGACACAGGGGACAGAAGCGTGGCCCCGGATTGGGGGGCGGGAGGGGCCTGGGTGGCATGGATTTGAGCGGAGGGAGGCTGGTTGCTGAAGATACAAATGAGAATCTCCCGTGGGCGCAGGCGGGAAGGGGCAGCAGGCCCCTCATGGATGGGCTCAGCGCCGCTCTCTGCGTGGCTGGGGGCAGATTGAACCGGCCCCCGGGGCAGGGACCAGGGAGGCTGGCCCTTCTCCGCGTGGTGGGGAGCCCTGGGGAGCGTGCAGAGGGGTGTTTTCACCAAACAGCGCAGTTCCCCTCCCGTGGAAAGCGGGTGCTTTGTCGCCAGCATCCATTGCACTGCTTCCCCGAGAGCAGGGCCGATCTGAGCTCGGTGGGCGTTGTGCCTGAGGGTACAGAGCCCTTCATTTAGCTGGGGAGAGCGGGGCTCTTTGTGATGGTCCCGCATGCACCTTGCATCCCCATGGAGCTGGGGCCCTAGTGTGGGGACCTGCGTGGGATCCTGGTGGCAGGAAACGGGACTTCCTCCGGCCCCAGCTGGGCTCCCAGCCTTCCCTCTGCGGCTCTGACACGCCTTAGGGTCGGGCTGGGGTGGAGGGGACCCCTGGGTAGGGTTCAGGGCCCTCCTCCACTCGGGGCATCCTGGGAGTCAGGTCTCTAGGAGCCCGGAAGAGGGAGAGAGCACTCCGCAACTGCCGCAAACCCAGGCTCCCAGCCCCGCTTCTCGCCGCCGCCCTAATGAAATTAGGGGCCATCAGATCGCCCTCGCGCTGCGTCTCCGCGCCGCCCTGGCCGTCAAAGCAATTTGGCTAAGCCGGGCCGATGGCCGCGCCGGCGGGGCTACGCCGGGCCCGCTGCGTCTCTCTGTCGCCAGGCCGCCGGGCTGGCGTCGCTATCGGCCAGGCGGGCGGCCGGGCTGCGGAGGCCGAGATTAGAGCCGCTGGGCCCGGACCGGGAGCCGCGGGGGCCCTCCCCCTCCTCCAGGCCGGTCTCCAGCGATGGCCCGGAGCGGGCTTCAGTGCAAATGATCAGAGACCCCCAGACCTCTACCTCCCTACCACTGTGGCCTGCAGCTGGGGAAGAGCAGGCCCGATTCTCGGCCCTCGCCCCGTCGCTGCTGCGGGTGGAGATCAGAAGGTTTTGGTAAAGATCGGGCGTTACCAGCCTGTGGAGCAGGCGGACTAGTTAGCGCCTTAGGAGATGCTCCTCTGGGGAACGGTCCCAGCGGCTGGAATAGCAGCGCAGCCACGTCCCCCAGACCCCGCTAGTCCCTGAGGGCTCCCCAAACTCGGAGTCCAAAGGAAGGAGAGGGAACGCGCCCCAGAAAGCCGAGGCCGTTGCTCTGTCTGGGGCCCCGTGGAGATAATCCCGGTTGCGGACCCTGAAATGTTGATAGAGTCGGAGAAGGAGAACCTCGGGGCAGCGGGTGGGACGGTGAAGGGGGAGGGGCTCCCCTATCTCGCCGTCCTTAGGGTCCCCCACCCCATCTTCTTCTTTTTTCATTGACTCACACTTGGTACGTTCTCCTCAGAGCCAAGCCCGATTTTTATCCCGGTTCTGCCAACAATTCTTGTCTCTTCTCTTGCATCTTAGAGTTGTTGTTGTTGTTGTTGTTTTGTTTTTTTTTTAAAGGGGGGGACAGTTATTTGTATGTTTGATTGTTTATTTCTTCTCTCCTTTAATTCCAAAAATTGTCACCAGGCGTTGGGGGGTGGGGGGGACACAGTTTTTTGCTCCCGTTGGGGGCAAAAGCGCCCTACGTAGGGAGTTAATTTATTAAGCAAACTTTATTAAGAATTCTGATTTACTGCCGTGTGTGCTTTGGGTAGATTCCTGGAATATTACCCTGGCTTTTTCGGTTGGAAATTGTCATTTTTGAAATGTTTCTTTTTAATGAAATCACTGGACCCTTTTCAAAACAGGAGGGGGGAAAAATCGGACTATTTTTCGAGAGCCTCTACGAGGAGGCTCATTCTGGGGGTAGAGTGCGGGGTTTTATCTGGAAACAAAGGGGTTTTCATTTTTTTCTTACAATCTCATTTTTCTGTATTATTTCTAGATTATTCTAAATTCCATGCACAAATACCAGCCCAGATTACACATCGTGAAAGCGGACGAAAATAATGGATTTGGCTCAAAAAATACTGCTTTCTGTACCCACGTCTTTCCTGAGACTGCGTTTATCGCGGTGACTTCCTACCAGAATCACAAGGTAAGTCCAGTAGTCCAGTGCCCGGGGCTGCGGCTCGGTCCCAGGACCCTGCAGGGTCTCCGGCTGGAGCTGCAGGTTCTGGGCGGCTCCGGTCCTCACCGCAGGCCCCAGCGTCTACTCCAGGGGCTGGGCCTGAGGCAGAGCCATGGCCTGAGGGTTGTAGCTTTTTTGTACTATCTTCATGGGTTTGGCAGACTCCTTTCTCTCCCTCCCTCTCTCTCTCTCTCTCTCTCTCTCTCTCTCTCTCTCACACACACACACACACACACACACACACATATACTCAAAGAGGAGACACCTCGCTACACCCAAGACATTTTCAGGGAGCAGAAAGGCCACCTCGCCCATGACTGATGCTCTTGGGTGGGGCCGGGGCCGGGCTGCCCCTCCTGGGGCCGCGTTTCTGTGGAGACCGTCTCCTGCTGCCCGCCCTCCCTCTGCCGTTTGGATGCATTTCAACTCCAATCCGGGCAGGTGGCAAGGTTGCCGGAAACCTTGCGCTTGGGTTTTCCAGATGCTTCTCTAATTGGTTTCAGCGATTTCTGCTCCATGCCCCTCCCCCCCACACACACACCCCACATGCTAAAGCAAGGTTTGCATTGCTACAAAAACAAAAACAGAAACAAAAACCGAGCAGGCTCTGCCACCAGCGCCTGGACCACCCTCCCTGGACTCAGCTAGGATCCTGCAGAGCCACAGCTTGGTGAGGCGGGCAGTGGTCAGTGCGTGGTTTGGGAGAAGGTGGCTGTAGCTCGGGGCGGAGGTGGGATGGTGCCAGCCCCCACAGCTGTTCGAAAGCCAGAGTCTGATGTGGGCATTTCAAAGCCTGGCAGTGACATTGGAACAGAGCGCCCTGTAACCGCAGGTTGGGGGAGCATAATCTCTCCTTGCCCAGCAGTCAGGGCTGTCTTGACTTGTCTGGGTTCATGTCTGTCCTTTAGAAACCTGAGGGAGCGGCGATTCATTATATTGGGGGGCGGGGGAGGGGTAGGATTGAACGATTCCTAAGACTTATTATGGAAAGATCTGGAACCTGAAGGCAAGATGTGGGTTCTGGGAGGGGCCTCAGCCACTGCGCCTTGCGGACTGTTAAGAGTATTAAGCAGTGATTTGGGGTTAGAGGGCTGCTGTAGGGGAAAGTAGAGGTTCCATATGGGATCAGTGAGGGTGGGTCACGTGAACAACTTAAGGAGATGAGCCCGGGAATGGCCACACCCCTCCCCCTCGCAGGTCCTATCCCCACCTGCGAGGTAAGGACGTTACAGGGGCTGTGGGACCAGGCGAGGGAGGCCAGCAGGGTGAGAGCACCCTGTGTAGGTCACTCAGTCCTGGTGTGAGGGGAGCCCCGGGGAAGCAGGCAGTTAGAGAATGCTGAGGGTCAGCTCCCGATGCAGAGTGTTGGTGACAGGCTGGCTGTGACGGATGGGCCCCTCCAGGCCACAAGGCCGGTCTGGGAACCCAGGTCCGGGGAGAGCTTCCCTCCCGAAGACAACTCGCTCGCCCCCCAAACGCAATGACTTTTTAAAAGGGAAAGAGGATTTGACTGAGTTCTCCCCATCTGTTGAACTGACAAGAGCCAAAACGTTAAGACTAAATACGCTGAAAGCTGCACAACCCTTTCGGGCGAATTGGAGTCTGGCTGCTGGGGACCTGTCGCCCAGTCGCTGCTGTAAACCTGTTTAGCTTGTGGTGATGGTCACAGGGAGAAGAGTGGGAACAGCAGCAGCCAGGATGCTCCTAGCCATATATCTATATTCTTAAAGGCGCCCGGGCCTGCCAAAGGGTCCAGAAATATATAAAAGCCCCACTTCTCACAGAAAGGAAGGAAGGGGTGGACACAGGACAGTGACCTGCCAGAGACACGTGGCTGGGCAGACCCTCTGGGGGAAATGCCTCAGCTGTGTGTAGTCACCAGCACAAAGGTACATCAGGGGGATTTTCTCCGTTTACAGTTTTACTGAGGCAGGATGGCCACACAATAAACTAGAATATGGCAAGTACACATTTGATTAGTTTGACACCTGTATGTACCCAGGAAACTAGCGCCATAACCACTTGTGCCTATACCCTCCCCCCAAATTTCTATTTTTCTCATATGTAAAAATTAAATTTATTGGGGTAACATTGGTCACTAACATATAAACTTTATATGCATGATGCTATAATGTGGTATCTGTGTGCCCTGTAAAATTTCTACTTAAAAGAAGTCTTCTCCAACGAATGTATTTGCTGATGTGCCTGCATGCAGGACCTTGTCCAGTGGGGCCTGTGCGTGTGAGCGCGGAGTGAGTCTAGGACACGGTGTGTGTAAATGCTCACGCATCTCCAGACAGGCGTTCGGGTGTTTCTGAATTGGTGACCACACACAGGAACCGCTTCTTTTCTTTATTGGTTGGTCCAGGGAGCCCAGCTGCGTTGTACATGTTAGGCCTTTTCAGCCAGCCTGGCGGCGGGATTCGGTGGGAGACAGCTTTCTGTCACTCTCCCTGCGGGGAGGTCTCCCCCTCTTCAGTTGTGGGGAGCGCAAGGCACCTATGTTGTCTGTCGGGAGGAAGTCCAAAGCAGCCCAGTTTTCCAGGCCAAGTCCGGGGCCGCTGCGGTGTGACTTCACTCAGCGGGCCAGGCGGAGTGTGATTTGTGGACTCTGTGGCTTTACGGGTAGAAGCCGCCTGAGCCTAACCACTGGCTGCATCGGGTTAAGGTGGGACTCCAGAGGCAGACGGCTGGGTCCACTTTACTCTGAGCAAGTTACTGAACTCAGCTTTCCCCACCTATAAAATGGGGACAGCAGAAGATTTTCGTGTTCTCGCTGTGAGGATTCCACGAGAATCCAGGGAAGGGTGTGGCGCAGACGCTGGCACAGGGTGAGTGACAATTCCATTGACTGGCTCCGTCGCTGGTCAATAATTCCCAGCTCCATCCAAAAGGCAGGCTCTGGAAAACTCTTTCCTACGCTATTTTATTATTTTATTTACTATTTATTTTTTATTTATTTTATTTTTTAAAATATATTTTATTGATTTTTTTACAGAGAGCAAGGGAGAGGGATAGAGAGCTAGAAACATCGATGAGAGAGAAACATCGACCAGCTGCCTCCCGCACACCCCCCACTGGGGATGTGCCCGCATCCAAGGCACATGCCCTTGACCGGAATCGAACCTGGGACCCTTCAGTCTGCAGGCCGACGCTCTATCCACTGAGCCAAACCGGTTTCGGCTATGCTGACTATTTCAGAATCCAAAAGACTAAGATTTCAATAAGTTCTTATTATCGTGGTTGCCAAACCACAAACGGTCAGTTTTGGGGGCTTCGTTCGCCCACTGATTGTGTCGTCAATTCCAGGACTACCTCCAGCATTATGCTCTGATAAGTGAGTAGGGAGAGAAGAGCAACCGTGTGACTGATTTGGCAGGGCAGTTTGGGAAAACAGGAGCCCCCATTTTATTTTATTTTATTTTATTTGTGGCCCAAAGGGCTCAGGTACCAGGTGGAGGCGGGTAGGTGACAGGGCCCGCGTCTCAGGCTGCAGCCACGCCCCGGGTGCTCACGGGCCCGCTAACGACACGGATGTATTTCCTCGGCCCAGCTGCGATCCCGAGCTGGATTTGGGAGTTATTTCCCCAGATGGCTGACAGCTTGAGAAAGATATTTAAACAACTCGAATCTTCCCCAGCGACGCTCGCTCCGTGAAACACGTTTTTGTGAGGTTTTTGCTGGGGTTGTCAGCAGCTCCGGGAGCAATCCCTAGAAATACTTAGGTGTTAAAAAAAGGTCACGTGGGCATTTCATTTCCCTGCTGCTGCAACAATGGCCGTGTATGCGCGCACGGCTGTCCCCCGATATTAACTTACGTGGCCATTAAAAGGCATTTTCCTCCTGCTTAAATCATTGTGTAAGGAGCCTGTATTTATGAGGTACGAGCTTGCTGGTCGGGACCAGGAAATGAACCCCTAATAGAGAGACATAATTAAGATTTTTGGCCCTCGTGAGAGTTTTTTCTTTTCTTTCTTTCTTTCTTTTTTTTTTTTAAAGCAAGAATTCACAACAATTATTCTCATTAATTTTTACAACCTCTGTCTCACTGGTTGGAGCTGGCATTTATATCTGGATTTCCCCCCGCCCTCCAGCCCTCCCCCAGATATCCGGGTCTACGTTCACTGCGGAGGGACCATGGGAGTGAGTTTCAGGGGAGCCTTTTGGTAGAACTGGGCATCATGGTGTATCTGGTCGTGTGTTTGTGCGCCCGGGAGTGAGCTGGCTGCCAGGTAGAACACTTGAAGGCAAGTTCAAGGCCAGGGTTATTGTACGGACGAAATAAAGAAGACATTGTTCTTAGGAAGTAGTGTTGACCTATGGGAAATAAGACGGACATTCTCACCTGAGCTAAGCTGGTCTGCTAACATCCCTCAGGGGTAGTGCTCACATGCATAGAATCTATATTCAGTCTCCAAAGCAAGATATACGCAAGATCAACCCACCTTAGTGTCTGGGCACCATCTGGTGCTTATCCCATGCAACCGCATTTTGGAAGCAGTGGTGAGAAGCACAAGGATTAGGTAGAAGTAAACTGAGGGGCAAGAAATGGGTTTGAGCAAAATACTTTGGTAAACTATCCAAATCCACCCATTTCTTTTTCTCTCAGGTGATACTTTTGTCCTGAGCTCCCAGGAGAGAGGTGACATCACGGACTGGGCATTCATTCAGAGCTGATGCCACATCCATGTGTCCTCCGTCCCTCAGGGACTGGCTTCAGGGCCTGCAGGGAGGGGCACAGGGAGAGGGGCAAGATCTAATTTTCTAAGTAGATCGTCAGTGATGGGATTTTTACTTAACTTTTTTGAGAATCTCCCACCCCCCTCTAAAAAAGGAATTTGTGGTCTAGTGGGCTATATTTTATTGTGACAAAACCTGAAAGGGAAAGAAAGCCCCAGTAGGTGATGGGCTTTTAGACTCAAAACAGAACTGGACTCAGGAGTGCACATTTTAAAGACAGTTGGTTTTTTGTTTTGTTTGTTTGTTTGGTTTTTTAAAAAATATGTTTTTATTGAGTTCAGAGAGGAAGGGAGCGGGGGAGAGAGAAACATTAATGATGAGAGAGAATCTTTGATTGGCTGCTTCCTATACATCCCCTACTGGGGATTGAACACCCAATCTGGGCATGTGCCCTTGACGTGGAATGGAACTGTGATCTCCTGGTTCATAGGTCGACGCTCAGCCACTGAACACACTGGCCGGGCTTAAAGACCATTTTTTAAAAGGGATTTTGTAGACTCTGAAGAGTCAAGTCAAAATCAGAAAGCTGCAGGAATGGGTATAATTTTTTTTTTAAAAGATGAGGCGATGTGTATGCACATAAATAAGCATACATACATATTAAAAAATTTTTAATAAATTTTTTTAGAGCAGTTTTAGGGTCTCAGGGAAGTGAGTGAAGGGACACAGATTGGCTGCATTCCTCCTGCCCGCCCCCACCCCCATGCACAGCTGGCTCACTATCAACATCCCCACCAGAGGGGACATTTGTCACAATCGGCGAACCGACACTGACACATCACCACCCCAAGTCCGGTTCCCCCTAGGGCTCACTCTCGGCGCTGTCCGTGCTGCGGGTTGGACAAGCGTTCAATGACATTGCCCAGCACCACAGATCACACAGTGTCCCTGCCCAATACCCCCTGTGCTCTGCCCACTCGTCCCCGCCCCCTCTCTACCCTGGCAGCCACACTTCCTCTTATTGTTCCCATAGTTATGTCTTTTCCAAATGCCATAGGATTGGAATCATATAGCATGTTTTTAAATATTCAATTTGCATATGTTTTTATCATGAACACACGCATATACATTCATATCATATTGCTCATGATAGAGCGTTGGGAGTTAGAAGCCCTTACTAAACCATCTTTTGTGGAAAACAGGACATACCAGAATGTCTGCCCCCAAATGCACTATTAGAGGGCGCCTTCATTTATCACCCCCATGAGATTCTGAGCATCTGTAACTATACTATGGGGGTAGATTGAGATGATTTGGGGGTTACGTGAAAATGATGGAGTCACGGAAAGTTGTTCTCTTTTGATTATCTTTATTCCACCATCAGGGAGACACTCTTAGTTTAGTTGGTACTCTCTTGTGATTGAAAGGTGTCTAATCTCCCCTTGTAACAAAGAGAAAGCCCGCCTTGCGTTTAGAGCTTTCCGTGTGTGCCAGCAGAGAGAATGGAAAGAATTGCTTTCTTTCTGTGGAATAGCAAGTGATTCTGGTTTGACATAGACACGATATAATATTTTGTACTAAATACGTTGAAGTAAAAACTGATTAGCTTTAAGTAAAAATATTAAACAGACCAGTGTACAGGTGTGATTTAGAGATGACAACGACCGTGAAGGTCAAGCTTGAGTGACTGAACCTCGGTGTCCATAGAGCGATTTGATACATATAAATTAATTCACACCCAGCTGTCAGGAAATACTTCTGGCAAATGCCCTCTCATCTGGATCTGCTACTGTTCACTTATCCTCATAGAATGTGTGTTGATGGTTGACATGGAAGTTCTGGGCCTTTCCGTGTTCTGGGCCTTTTTCTATGACTAAACTTCGTACATTCCAACAAAAGCATCCAAGAAGAGGGCTCTTTCCCCCTTGCCTCAAAAATGAAAGAGGTTTGGTAATGGTTCCATAGCCATTATATGTGCTATAATTCTATCCGCTGGTGCTTATTTGATTAGACACCATTTTCCACCTGAGCTAGCAGAGTCTCCCCGGAAAACAGAAATGAACACGAGACATTGCAGGACGTGGAGCAGTAAGCGAGCCCTCCCGAGTGGAGGCTGCCAGCTGTAGGATGGGTGGCACCGTGCCAACGCGCACACCTTTCCGAAGCGGAGGTGGGTGCCGGAGAGGCCCAGATGGTGTTTGGAGCACAGAATGCTAAGAGTAAATCAGCAACAGCCACCACATGGCCACAGTGATGCTGAGTACGACTCGAATTAGGTAATGGGCAAAACAAATCCGGTTATTTCTCTGTTTAAAAGGAGTCTGATCTAGGATATTTTTCAAAGCTTCCGCCTGAATCAAGTTATGGGTCCCGGTGAAGCTTGAGTGACTGAACCTCAATGTCCACAGAAATATATATATAGCAAAATATATATATAGCAAATTAAGCTATATATAAATATATACATATATATACCTTAATTTGTCATATATATATATTTCGTTGTTGTTGTTGCCAAAGGCTGCATTTATGCAGCACCATCTGAGCTCATGTCCAAGGTCGTCTCATAGCAATCACGCTCTCTCCTTTCTTCAGATCACCCAGTTAAAGATCGAGAACAATCCCTTCGCCAAAGGCTTCCGGGGCAGCGACGACATGGAACTGCACAGAATGTCAAGAATGCAAAGGTAAGAACGTGGGTTCCTGAGCTCCCTCCTGTCCACGTGCCCCCCAAACAGCCCGTGTGAGCCACCGGCCACAAGGCGCCTCCCTCCAGCAGCCCACCGCGTACAGAGGAGCGTCCTTGAGTCCTATTTACTGATCAGCCTCACATGTGGTTTCCTCCGTCAGGCAACCGGGACAGTGTGTCTGGAAGCGTGGGGGTGGGATGTTCAGAGATCTCGGCCCCCTTCCTCTGCCTAGGGAACGAAAGCTACCATTTGCTCCTCTTCCTTTGCCGTCTCTCTCCTCCTAGCGGAGTCCTCTCTCTCTGCTTCCCCATCAATCACGGCTGATGAATGATTTTCTTTTTGGCAACAGCTCTTGGTCAATGAAAGGGAAGTTAACGACTTGATTTCCTGGGGCTGAAATACAGACAAACTCGACACCACGTGGTGTCCAGGGCACCGGGGGATTGGGAGATGGTGATAAAAATCACTCCATACGTTTACATATCCTGTGGTCGCAGTCGCTGATATGATGAATAGATGGGGCTGTACAAATGTATATAGTGGGAATTTGGCCTGATTTGAAGGGATTGCCAATTTCGTCAAACACTCTCTCTACCTCTTGATATGTTTCCAAAATAAGTTACCAGATGGCAAGAGAATTAGAAATACATCTTGATCCCTTTGACCAAGAAAGTGTGTTTTTTTCCCTTCCCCTTGTGGTGGGTTTCGTGTTTCAAAATAAAATGAGATCATTTAGGAAGCTTTTCCTTATCCTCTCTGGAAGACACAGAAAGGGGGAGTCAGGCAGATGGACAAACATGCTCAGTCAGAGGGAGGCAGGGGACTGGAGAGAGAGAAATGCCGTAGCGATGTGGTTTGAACGCTGGGTTGCTGTGGGTACTGATCTTAGATAGCAGGCCTCCCAGATCTAATTTTGCATACTTTAAAAAATAAAGGGCAAAAGGACAAAGGGTAATGAAAGATGCAGATTTCCAGTTTTAAAAGAAATAAGTCTCGGGATGTCATGTACAACGGGGATATTGTCAATCATATTGTGATAAGCTTTGATGATGGTTATTAGACTTAATGTGCTGGTCACTTTGTTAGGCATATTAGTGTTGACTTTCTGTATACCTGACACTGATGTAATATTGTCTATTAACTGCATTCAGTAAACATAAAAATGTCATTATCTTCACGTGTACACATGGACACTACCCTCAGATCTTCCTGCCGTCATCATTGGTTTTCTTCATGAGCACCGATTAGTATGATGTTTTTTTGTAGCTAAACATTTGGCATTAAGCACATCTCCATTTTGAAACTGGAGTTGGATTTAGTCTCTGGTCAGTAGAAAAGTTGACAACAAATACCACATACAGCTGAGAGGGGTCAAACTCCCCGAGGCCTAGGCCCCGAGGTCGTTTTTATTCCGACCATGTCCAAACTCCCAGCCCCGACTGCAGGTTCTGCAGGTTCCTGCTGTTCAGGCCGATTGACCATGGACAAAGGTTTGTCTCCAGCAGGGAAGGGTCCAGGTTGTGCGGTGGGGACTGGGTTTAGGGCACCCAGTTCCAGTCTGAGATCTCAGGGTTTTTCCAGCCCCACTTCCTCCCTCCTCCCCACAAACCAAGGTGCTTTGAATCAACTCCTCAAATTTCACCAGTTCCCAGGTCCTGCTGATTCTCCCTTCTTTCTTTTTTCTTTTTCTTTTCTTTTTTTTTTTTTTTTTAAATATATTTTATTGATTTTGTACAGAGAGGAAGGGAGAGAGACAGAGAGTTAGAAACGTCGATGAGAGAGTCATCGATCAGCTGCCTCTTGCACGCCCCCTACTGGGGATGTGCCCACAACCAAGGTACATGCCCTTGACCGGAATCGAACCCAAGACCTTTCAGTCCCCAAGCCGATGCTCTATCCACTGAGCCAAACCGGTTTCGGCTGATTCTACCTTCTTAACGTAGCTCAGAATTCTCCTCCCTTTCTCTGTCCAGTCTGTCTATTCTAACCACCACCGCCCCTGCCGGCGCAAGCCTCCTCACTTATTTAGACCTGCTTTCCGCCCTGTTCGCCTCCCAGACATTCTCTGTAGCTGCTGAAGACATCTTTGCAAAGCCAAAGTCAGACTAGGTTACTTCACACCTACAACATCTGGCCTCCCCTTGTTTTCAGTGTGACGCCCAGACTGCCTCACGCGATTGACAAGTCCTATGGCCTGGCTACTCCCCTTGCTCTGCCTCTCTGCTTCAGCCTCGTTCCAAACCCACTTCTTTTGGCGGCATTTGTCTCTCTGAACAATACGTTTGGTCTGCCTCAGACTTGTCCCTACCCGCCACTATTGCCACCTTGTGGCTTTCCCTTCCTCCAAGAATAAGGTGACCAGACGTCCCGCTTTTGGCGGGACAGTCCCGATTCTTAACAATTTGTTCCATGTCCCGCGGCGTTTTAAAGAAGTCCCGAAAACCTTATCCAAGAAGCTTCTCCTGGTTGCAGGCTGCGTACTCCCATCTGCCCCCGGGACCCCTCACTGCTTTCCCGGGTCAGGCCCGGCCCCTGCACGTGGGGAGCTGATTGGCAGGTGGTAACGGTGGAAGGAGAGGCAGGTGGGAGGTGCAGGAGTTTGAGCTCAGATGTCAGTGATCCTGGGGACTCTCCCTTAAGTTCCAGCCACACGGGAAGAGATTTAGGCAGCTGACTCTCCTTTGGTCTGAACGGGCTGTCCTAACCAGCCCCTGGCTGCGGTGGGTTGGGGAGGGTCTGGGTAGGTGACTTTCCTGGTAGGCCCTGCAGATGGGCGGCGGGAAGGGGTGGCTGGTAATGGACAAACCTCTCAGCGAGAGAGCCACGCGGGTCTCTGTGGCTGTGTGAGGGGCTGTGCTGGGAACAAGAGGGCTCAGCAGTGAGCAGGTGGGGAGCGCACAGGGCCCCGTGCCCCGTTTTCCCTGGACGTGGCCTGTGGGAAGGACAGGGGACTAAGCAGCGTGGCTCCAACAGGAGGCTTTAGAGTCAGACAGACCTGGGTGCATCCTCACTATGCACGTGACCTTGGGCAAGCGGAGCCTCAGAGCCCTCAGCTGTGCAGTGGGCACAAGTGAATGTGGCGCTCGCTTTCCAGGTTCTTGGAGGAGTGATATGAGACTGTCTGGGGGGGGGGACTGGTCCAGCCTCCGTAAATGTGTCTGATCTGGAGACTCCCCACTGCTCCCAGTTCGCCCTTGCTCAGAGTTCATTCTGAGCTGTGGCCCCTACTCCCAGGTGGCAGCAGGTAGTGACGAGTGTCCCAGCAAGGTGACTGTCCGGAGGCGGCTGGGTGAACAGCCAGGCGGCACGGGCAGGCTCCCTGTTAATCTTCTAATCCTGTTTCCTGCTCCCCGCACACCCCGTGACAGCCGCGGGGAGAAAAGCAGGAGGGGCGAGATTTCCTCCAAGTTCAACAATCGGAAGGAGGGCTGAGCGTGAACTTGAAGTCAGCCCACAGAAGTCACTCTTGGATTAGCTTGTCCAGCGCCCGGGCACTCACCCCACTACCTCTCCTCACCTAACTCCGTGTTTGGGAGAACACAGACGGCGCCTCAGTGACCTTCCAACGTTCATTTATAGTTTCTAGTTACCGAAGCAGCAAGTGCTTCGTATAAAAATGGGAGAGCACGAAGAAGAAAGGAAAATCATTTACAATATGCGCCAAGGTTATTCTGAAAGGTCCGTCTATGGCTTACAAAGCATCTAATCCTGAGATCCAGTATCCCCCAAATTGCAGTGCCCCTCCCTGGTGACAAAGGAGGTGACCGGAGAGGGTCCACAGAAGACAGGAGCGTCAGCCTGACCGCATAGACATTGCTTAGAGCGAGAGGAAGGCAGGCGGGAAGGAGAAGAGGAATTAACTTAAGGTTGATTATTTAAGGAAAAATATTAACTAAAAAGCAGTAGGGCTGATTGGGTGAACGTTGTCCAGATGCTATGAAAATGGCGGAAATTTGGGGAATGTACCTAAATGCTCATCTACTGAGAAAGGTGTGGGAGCTTCGCGCTGTTTGGAATGGTCTAGACCAGTGGTCGGCAAATCGCGGCTGGCGAGCCACATGCGGCTCTTTGGCCCCTTGAGTGTGGCGTTAGAACAACTTCAAATAGACTCACCCAGGCTGAAAACCGACTTCTGCGCATGGGCCATGAAGTTTCAATCGCACTGTACGTGCATGCCTGCACGTGGTATTTTGTGGAAGAGCCACACTCAAGGGGCCAAAGAGCCACATGTGCCTCGAGAGCCACAGTTTGCTGACCACTGGTCTAGACTCTGAGTGTTCATAGGACATGGCTTTCTTCCAACTGTGCTGCCCTGGAAGATGCGCTCAGACAATTGCTGAGGAGTCCAAGATGCCGGGACCAGTGGGGTGGGGGTGGGGGAGACGGGCGGGGACAAACAGACAGACATCTTTACGGAGAGATGGGCCCTAGGCCTTGTAGGGAGAAGGGGATTGGAATCCGTTGGGGAGAAGGGCTGTCTGGTTTGAGCAGAGGAGAAGTGGGCAGGGTCAAGAAGCCTTGGGGTGTGGAGTTGGGGTCAGATTCTAAAGATTTCTGCAAGCCACCTGGAGAGGCGCTGTGACAGGGTGCCACTGGGGTGCTAGAGGGAGAAGGGACCACGGGAGACAGCATCCACCTCTGCCGTCTACGCCCTCTTGCAGAAGGGGAAAATGAGGCAGAGACTCGTTCACTTACTCAGTTTCTGAGCTACTGATGTGTTACTCAGCTAGCATGCATTAAGTGCCTACTGTATGCCAGGCACTGGGCTGCAAAGCTGAATCAACACGCAAGGAACAGGACCCACAGATGAAAAGCAGGCTCTGGAGTTGGGTCCGGACTACCACATGGAGTTCCCTGACTCCCTGGGCCGCTAGGTCCTCACCTGAGAAATGGGGATAATGATGGAGCTCCCGCAGGGCTGCTGCGTGGGAGACATGCCGTGATGCATGTCCTGACTGCAATCCCTCCTCTAGAAGGAAGTCAGAGAGTGCCCGAGTGCTGTAACACGGCCCTGGCAGGCACGGGAGCCCTTGGCATGGTGTCTGCCCAGAGTGAAGCTGGACCGATGGGTCAGTGCCCTGTGAAGCCAGAGGCCAGGCTGGCATGCCCAGGTCACACGGCTGTCATGCAGAGGCTGGCTTCCTTAGGGGGAGCCGATCCCCCTTCCGCCCTCCTCCTCTCACAGCACACCCGGAGTGGGGACAAGCCTCTCGGCCTCGCACTGAGTCTGCAGGCCCTTCTGCCACACACTGTCCCTATGGGGCATCACTGGGGCCAGCAGATGGTGGCCATGCCCCACCTGGCCTTGGCGATGTCTTCAGAGCTCCTCACGGAGGGCTGAGGTTGCCTGTACGTCCTCAGTCTTCTTCTGGGCAGCTGCTGCTCTGGGAAAGTGGTCTCCGGAGTGGGGGGACCCTGAGGCTCCGCTGTGGCTCGCCTGGAGTTTGAGCCCCCGAACTAGAGAGCGGTTAGGAACACCTGGAGCCCCTGGTGCCCTGGCTAGACCGGTCCAGGGACATCCCTACACACCCGCATTGAAATGGACCATTCTCCCAGCCTCCAAGATGCTCACGCTCACCTCCTCCATCTTCTCCCTCTAGGGTGTGGCGTAAGCGGGGTCTCAGACCCCCTTTGAAAATGCAATGAAAGCAAGGGACTCTCCGAAAAACTCAATACCTAAGTACAAAAACCACTGAAAAATTTCCTGGGCTTCAGGGGACCCCTAAAAAGTGACGTCCTTCTGAGAGAGCCTTCCCACCTCCTCCAGCCCTTCCTTCCTGATCTTAAATTCACGCCCAGCTCCTCAGCTCAGACGGCTGCTTTTCAAAGGGCAGACTCAGTGCTCTTGTATCTCTTGCTTGTGGTTGAAGGTAACCCAAATGCCCCGTAATGAGGATGGGTTTCCAGGTCAGAGTTCCGGAGCGCGCTGTTCTCGGTGTTGCTGCACTGTTGACTAGCCATTGGCTCCCAAGGGCGGCGTGGGCTGATCTCAAACGAGAGAGGCATGCGTTTGGGAAGCAGAGCAGCCTCTGTCGTGAAACTGAGGTTTGTCCCGGGGCTCCATGTTGGCTCATGGCTGTCCCATCGAGGATGAGGATGCTCAGAACAGTCCTCTTCTCCTTTTCCAGTTATCTGCATCACTGTCTCCACCTTCTCCACCCCACCCCTGCCCAAACATACCTGCTCATCCATCCATCATCCATCCATCCATCATCCATCCATCCATCATTTATCCATCCATCATCCATCCATCCATCCATCCATCCATCCATCCATCCATCCATCATTTATCCATTCATCATCCATCCATCATCCATCCACCCATCCAACATCCATCCATCCATCCGTCCATCAGTTATCCATCTGTCCATCCATTATCCATCCACCCATTAATTCATCTATCCATCTATCCATTCATCCATCTTATTTCTTGATGCATCTCAAACCAAGTTGCAGACCTGCGTACTTCCCATCCCTATAGACTTCGGCATGCCCAGCATTAACTAGTAGGATTCCATTGTTGTTCACAATGCTTCACTTCAGGTGAAATTTGCACACAGTGAGCTGCAAAATCCTCACGTGCACCATTCACGTTCTGACAAGTGCACATACTTGTGCCTATACCCCCCAAGTCTCCGTCATCAGACAGCACCCCTACACCCCTGAACTTCCCTCACACCCCATCCCAGGGAATGCCTGCCTCCGTCTCCCCGCAGAAGCAGCCGGGGTTCTGAGTCTCTTTCATGTTGTAGGGTTCAGTGTAACTGGCATAAGGCTGCTTTTTCTTTGGAAACACCTGATGTCATGGTTGCACTCCAGAAGGCAAAGATCAGAGTCTCTGGGGGCGAGCTCAGGAGTTGGTATTTAAAAAAAAAATCCCAGGAGATTACAGGTATGCAGTCAAGTTTGAAACCCACTCCCCTGAAGAGATTTCCCGCATCTCAGCTCCTCCCCACTCTAAGCCCTGAGCCCTAAATGTCTGATACATGGGGGAGGAGGGCTGTTCATAGACCATTCAAAGCCCTTGCAAGATAAGAACTGCTTCAAAATACAGTAATGTGTGATTTATAAGGTGGTGTTTATTGAGCAGTGTGTCCCAAATATATGCCAAGCCTTTCTTTTTTTTCTCCCTCAGCTAAAAATATGTTTTTGTTGATTTTAGAGAGAGGAAGGAAGAGAGGGAGGGAGGGAGGAAGGGGGGGACAGAGTAAGAGAGAGAGAGAGAGAGAGAGAGAGAGAGAGAGAGAGAGAGACATTGATGTGAGAGAGAAACATTGATCCATTGCCTCTGGTACGCACCCCAACTGGGGACTGAATCCCAAACCTACTGAGAACCAAGTAACAGAACAAACGTAGACGGGAAGGAGAGCGTGATCATTATCAGCACGGAGCTAAGTCCAACCTGGTGGACCGTCCCGTTCCTCCCATGTCCACACATTACGTCAGAATAGCTTCCCCAAGCGCAGGAGAGTTAATAAATCGCGACAGCTGTGGCGGGCTTGTGGGCCCTTTTAATCGCAGACCGAGTGCTGGCCCGAGGAAGCCGGCTCCCCCCAGAACAGGAATGCCACAGTCGCTGGCCTTCCCGCTGCACTGCTTGTTTGAGAAAGGCTGCCAGACACTGAGTAAGCAGCGCAGGGCCCAGCACCACCGGCCCCGCGCTCGCCAGCAGCGGCCACCTGCTGCAGTGAAAGGGCCAATTCAGACGCTGCGGTGGAAGGTTCTCAGGGGCGTTCGTTAGCTGGCGGCACGCTGTGGGTGCAGCTTGGCCCTGGCTCTCAATATTCCCTTGTAACGTTTTACAACCCAGACCTGGCAACAATGGCGTCATTCATTGCACTCGCTCACGTGGAACAGAATGTGAGAGCCCGGGAGAGGCTGGTCTGCGGGCTCGACACCCAGAGTGAAAAGAGGTGCTCAGGACTCTCGGCGGGTGTCCTGGGAGCCCAGATTAGGCAGAGCGAGTTGGCAGGATGTAGGCGCAGCTGTTGGTACAGCCGAGAGCAGTGGGATTTGACGGTAAACTACTAGTTCCTGACACAGTAGGACCAGTAGATTGGCCGGGAGAACCTGACATTGCCCGGGTGTAGCCAGTCCCCAACTCTGGTGTCACCAGGAAGTCTTTATCACAGGAGGGTCGTGTTGCCCACGAGGTGGGTGTGAAGGCAGCAATTTCCTATTATCAAGACTTTAGAATAGCTGCCCCGGGCTGGAGCGCAGCTTTACGTCTTAGCTGTGTCATCTGGGGCAAGCTGCTGCACATCTCTGCAGCTTAATCTCTTTACCCTAAAGCAAGCATGTCAAACTCAGAGGCTATCACGGGCCAAATAGACAAGGTTTAAGTCTATGTGGGCCACAAAAAAAAAAGCAAAAGCTTCAATTTTTATAGAAAAGTAGGTTTATTTTACTAGAGACATGCTGAATACAAAGGACTGAAATAAATGAGTCACATCGTTAACATAAAATAGAACATTTTGATAAAGATTGTTTTTTCTTGAACATTAACTTACCAGACACTGAATGACTGCACAAATTAATAAGCGTAATGCAAATAAACCTATTTTTCTTGTTCTCCAAAAGGGAAATATTTCCTGTTTTGCACACCAAACAAATCAATACAAGACTATTGACGTGGCAATCGGCTGCTAAAATATTCGCTGCTATCATAGTATTAGTGGAGAAATGGTGTGCCTGTGAGTAAGGGGTAGGCTCAAAAAGGAAATGAATGATAGTAATCCATCATTGGGGAACATTGTGGTTTGTTATTAATAATTATGTATAACAGGATATTGCAAAAACTAAGTTACAAAATTATTAAAATGTTTCTCACACACTGTTATACTGGCTGGGCTGCAAAAATATTTGTTGTGGGCCGCATGTGGGCCGCAGGTCGGTCTCGAGTTTGACGTGCTTGCTCTAAAGTAAATCTAATCATACTGATGAAATGGAGCTCTTGTCAGGATCAAATGAGGGAAAGTATATAAGTCAACCAGTACAGTGGCTGGGACATTAGAAGACACTTACAGAACAACATGGATGATGAGGAAGATAAGGATGGTGGCAATGATGGTGATGGTGGTGGTGGTGGTGGTGGTGATGGTAATGATGGTGATGATGGTGATGATGATGATCATGGTGGTGGTGGTGGTGATTGTTGATGATGTGATGATGGTGATGGTGGTGGTGGTGGTGATGGTGGTGGTGATGATGGTGATGATGGTGGTGATGATGTGATGATGATGGTGGTGGTGATGGTGATGAAACACCAGCCCTCTGTTGCTGCCCTCCTTTCCAGAAACACAAGGCTTTTCTTTTTTTCTTTTCTTTTTTAAAAAAATATATTTTATTGATTTTTTACAGAGAGGAAGGGAGAGATATAGAGAGCTAGAAATGTTGACGAGAGAGAAACATCGACCAGCTGCCTCTTGCACATCCCCTACTGGGGATGTGCCCGCAGCCCAGGTACATGCCCTTGACCGGAATCGAACCTGGGACCTTTCAGTCCGCAGACCGAAGCTCTACCACTGAGCCAAACAGGTTTCGGCCAGAAACACAAGGCTTTTCAACTTTCACTTTAATCCTCTGTGCCCTGGATTCTTCAGTGATGCTGTGGAGGATATAATTTATCTCCTCATCACAAGGATTTGAGAGATTTGGCTGTATTGCTACTAATCATGTTCCTTTGACTGGCCCATTGATGAGCCCAGAGAAACTGCCCAAATGTTGTTTGGTGGCAGCATTTTCGTCCCTTTGCCTCTATCGGCTCGTCCCGATGGAGAAGTCTTCACCTTCACCTTTCTGGGCCTCTGTTTTGACACCTGTCAGATGGGCTTGCAGACATTGTATGCCAGGCACTGAGAGATGTGAGCGATGGGTGGCGGGAAGGATGTTTCAAGCTCGCTGGCGAGAAGCAAGCTGTGAGGGACAAGAGGTTATTGGGGTGAAATGGCTTTCCCATTTCTGTGCGTGTTAGTAATCAAAGGCAGGACTTGCCCTTCCCAGACAGTAATTTTGCACTTTGGCCAGAATGTAGAATTCCTCAGAGCCCATTGATACATTTTCTTGTAAACTCCCTCAGCCAATGTTTTTGGGAGGTATTTTCTTTAATTAAGAAAAACCCATCTCCATTAAGAACATAAAACTAAGAGAGATTCCCCTCCTCTTGGGGAGCTCCGACAGTCCAGTCCTTCTACTAAGCAGACCCAAATAGAATTGCCAGCAAGATTTGACAGGTTTTATGTTTTATTATTATTATAATTCTTTGTCTTCATTTTCCATGACGTAGCTGGAGCCACAAAGAGAGAACTATAAAGCTAATTTCATTCCTTTCAGCCTGCGGGCCCCAGGGAGAGATTCTGAGTGGTGTGGCTGTGCAGGACGGCTCCAGCTTTGGTTTGGGGATGGCACATGCCACGGGAAAACTGGGCTCGGAGACCCCCGGGTGTCCTGATGGTGTCTGGAGCCTCATGGAAACTTGGCAGACACTGTATGTCCCTGCCAGGCCACTCTGACGTGCTTCCACATGGCAAACAAAGGCAGGACCCAGAGTGGGCTGTTACACCCCTGAGGGGTGGGAGTGGTGAACTCCCAACCCCTGCTCCCCTAACAGCACATTGTGTTTTAAATATTGACAGGAGTAATTAGGAGACTGTCTATAAATCATTAAGGGGACTATTGGGTTAGGTGTCGGGTGCTCTCTTTATAGCTCTGTGGCCATGAGCAAGTTGCTTAACTCTCTCCGGGCCTCAGTTTCCTAATCTGGAAAATGGGGACAAGAACATCACCTACTTCCTACAGTCATGGAGAGGATAAAATAGGTCAATGAGCCATCCTTCAGAAATGTGTTAGGTGTAGTGTTTTCTTCCGTGTGAGGATTTCAGGTGCACTCTTCAATTTTAATGGGAAAGGATTTATTTTATCAGCATTACAGGAACCATAATTAGCATTGCAAGCCCATAATTTCACAGATATTGCTCAGAGTGAGGCTAAACTTATTTGGATGCAATTTTAATTTTAAAAAATGCACTCAATTAAACAAGAATTGGTTCGGGTCATGATAAAAAGCACGACCACGTTTGGGACTGACTGATACAGACTTCTCCTGGGGAAGGGATGCTGAACCTGTGTAGCGCCATGGCCCTCCCTGCCATCCTGGTGAACACTGTGGCTCAGTTCTCAGAATGATATGATTAAATGCATCAATAAAACGCACAGATCGCACAGGAAGCCAGTTCTATTAACAATGACAATAACAATGGTGGCTGTCGTTTGTTGAGCACTCGTGTGCCCATTATTATTCAGTTTTTCACGGGTATTAAGTCACTTCTCTCCACACCCCTCTGAGCTGGGGATCTGTATTCTATCCATTCAAAAATAAAGGCATGGAGAAGTGAAATATGAAGTCAGTGGTGACAAGTACTGCAGCTCAAAAGGAAATTCTAAGGCAGGAAGCAGCAAACTCTTCAGATTAGGGTAATTTAGGATCATTCCTGACTATCCTAGTGGTCAGCTACCATTCTTGACCCATTTACCTCTCTGTATACAGGTAGAACTATTCATAAACCTAATTGCCTACTGTAGAAAGCATGAAAAGTTAGTGCCCAAATATGTATATCCAAGACATACGATGTACTTGAGTATAATTAGATCATTTTGCTCATCAAAGACCCCTTTGTTTCTTATTGTGATTTTTCTGGTGGGGTCTTCGACCCGTGGTTCAGCCAGTGTGGGGAGAGAGGGGCCCACTGGAGCGGAGCACTGATCGATGCTATTTCCCATCTTCTCTCTTTCAGTAAAGAATATCCCGTGGTTCCCAGGAGCACAGTGAGACAGAAAGTGGCCTCCAACCACAGCCCTTTCAGCAGTGAGCCTCGTGCTCTCTCCACCTCATCCAACCTGGGGTCCCAGTACCAGTGTGAGAATGGTGTGTCCGGACCCTCCCAGGACCTCCTGCCCCCACCCAATCCGTACCCCCTGCCCCCGGAGCACGGCCAGATTTACCATTGCACCAAAAGGAAAGGTGAGTGGGCACCCCCTGCCCGATGTGCCTCTTTCTCTACTTCTTTCCCTTCCTTGGGGGGAAATAAGTATCCACAACTACATTTATTTCTTTAAAAAAATGCAAACAATACTAACATACATAGAGATTGCAAGAAATTAAAACCAGCCGAAACCGGTTTGGCTCAGTGGATAGAGCATCGGCCTGCGGACTGAAAGGTCCCGGGTTTGATTCCGGTCAAGGGCATGTACCTTGGTTGCGGGCACATCCCCAGTAAGGGGCGTGCAGGAGGCAGCTGATCGATGTCTCTTTCGCATTGATGTTTCTAACTCTCTAACCTCTACCTTCCTCTCTGTAAGAAATCAATAATATATTTTTTTTAAAAAAAAAGAAAAGAAATTAAAACCATACCAGCACACAGTTCTTCCCCCAATTCTAGCCCCTTCCTTGGGGAACACTTATTCCAAAGGTCCAGATCTTTTTTTACTCATTTACACACATGCACACACATAACTAAAAACAGTTTTGTTTTTATGTTTAGCAGTTGATATCCAATTGTATGTATTTTGCAAGTTGCATTTTTTGAAACTTCAGAATAGGTTGTAGCTGTGTGAGGCTGGAGTTGCCTCGTTTCTTTTAAGTGATGAAGCGGAAGTGCTGCCTCAGGAGGAGGAAGTGGGTTTCTGTTGCCTCTCGGCTAGCGGACAGGCGGGCAGCTGCCAGCGTCCCGGAGCATCGCGCGCCGTGCTGCTGGGGTGGGCCTCCCTGGTGTGCCTCTCAGTGCACCGGCCAGGCTTGCTCCCAGGGGGTCCTGAGCTCTCCTTTCCTCTCCAGACCAAAACCAGCACAGAGGGAACCAAAGAAAGCACAACTGACTTTCCTTCTTCTTTGCATCCCCTTTCCCCATGTACCGGGCACTCAGCATGTCCTTTGTCCAATAAGAATGGGTGACTCTTCCTCAGCCATTTGAACCCAAAGGGACCAGATTAAGGAAGGGAATCTCTGGTGGCCCGTTTACTTTGAGCCAGAATCGAAGCAGGTTATGTGTTGGTGTGGTTGAGCTCAGCGTGCTGGAACCATCGCTTGGTGCTGACTGTAGCCGGGACTGTGAGGACGGGGAAGGCGATGGGGCCACGGAAACGCAGGCTGGAGCCTCACCTCTCCCGCCAGCTTCCTGTGTGACCCCGGCAGGTCTCCCAGCTTTCTGCTTTGTAAATAGCGCTGTTTCCTAAAGCACCCTGTCCTGTGAGGGCCCAGGAAGTGGTAGCTGTGATGGTGTCAGTGGCAGGCATCCCTCCAGGAAGCGTGTGCTGCGGTAACTAGAAGGCCGCTCACCCAGGCGAAGGCTGGAGAAAACAGACACAGGGGAAGGGGCCATGGAGCCTCATGCTAATGCCCGTGGTTTGCAGAATCAGACAACTGGGAGGAATCTTACCATTGCCAGCTGCAAATTTTCATGCTTAGGAGCCTGTTACTTAATTCCTATAGGCCTCATTTATTTATTTTTTTAATCCTCACCTGAGGATTTTTTTCTCATTGATTTTTAGAGAGAGTGAAGAGGAGTGGGGAGAGAGAGAGAGAGAAACATCAATGTGAAAGCCACTGATTGCCTCCCACACCTGCCCGGACCAGGGCCGGGCTTCAAACCTGCAACTGAGGTATGTGCCCTGAACTGGGAATCAAACCCATGACCCTTTAGTCCACAGGCTGACGCTCCAACCACAGAGCCAAACAGGCCAGGACTCTTCTATGCCTCCTTTAAAAAAGGTCTGCACACAGGGCTGAGGCGGGACCTGTCTCGTAGGCTTGGTGTGACATGTCGTGCTGTCAGGCTGCTGTTAGCGCAGGGCTGACTCCACAGCTCAGGGCCGAGTCACTGTTTCGCTCGCACAGGCCCAGACCCCAGCCTCGAATTAGCTGTTGTATCGCAAAGCCCCAGCAGCCAGCACGATGCCTTTGGAAGTCCGGTGCCCGGTGCTGGGCCCTTTAAAAACACACACCTCAGTCATTAGAACCAATGCAAACGATGCTTTGGTGGCTTTCTCTGGAGCCGGGGTTACACGAGGAAACTGATGGGCTTGGCTCTGTGACATGTACTCATCTTGCATTTTGAAGGAGGGAAGAGCTGTGTTTGGTCCAAGCCCAGGCTGGGGAGCTGACTGGGGTGAGGCTGGGGGTTCGGATTTACCTGAAGCTCATCCAAGCTATAGGATCTCAAAGGCCTGAACAATATCACCCACCAGGCCTCCTGGCCCGACTCCCAGCAGGTCCGCTGCCGGATGGGCTGCAGACCAGATGCCTGCAGACATGTCTGCATCTTCAGGCATGAGCAGGGTGAAGTGTCTTACGGTGCAGGTTCCGGCCTGGAAACCCTATTTCCTATGACACCTAAGGGTGCCCTGCCTAGGTTCCAGACAGCGACCGTCTCAGTAACACTAGTAAGGAGGTGCTTCTATGAACCAATGCACAGGTGGGGAAACTGAGGCTCAGAAAGGTAAAACCACAGGCTGGCGGTTCTCCAAGGCGGAATTTGAACCCACGCCAGGTCTGCAGACTGCGCCTGGGCCCCCAACCACCGCGCTGTGGTGTCACCTTTGCTGATCGGCCACAACCTCAAAATGGCATCCTCTGCTGCAAGTTTGCTAGCGAGATTGGGTCAAGCGTGCTGATTAGGAGCTCAGCAGGTTTGAATTAGGGAGCTCTGCCTATTAAATTAAGGCCAGACCGAAAGAAGAGGAGGAAGAAGTTGCAAAGAATGAAGGCGCTTTTTTTCCGTCCAGTATTTATAACAGCATCCTTATAAGTGCATTCCTGGCCGGTGACCCGCTTTCGATCACGGGAGCCGTGGACTCTCAGGGGGGATCTGGCGGGATCCCCGCGGGAACGCATGTCAGCTTCCGGTGGAGGCCGGCGTTGGTGGCTGGTCCATTGCAAGACAGCGCCATAGCGGACACTTTCCCGCTGTGTAGCCCTGGGCAAGTTGCTTTGACTTTCTGAGCCTCAACTACCTTTTCTGCAAAATGGGGATAATAATAGTACCCACCCTGTGGGCTTGTTAGGGGATGAAATGAGATCCCCCACATAAAGCGCCCAGAACAGAACCTGACATAGCAAGTGCTCAATGAGCGTTAGCCGCCACCGTCCCGCCCTCACGCAGCTCACTCGTCCCAGGAGATCAGACACCAGGATGACATAATTATATGATGGTTTGGGAGAAATGGCGACCGGGTGCCGTAAAGGAGATACACAAAGTGCTATGACCATGAAGGGGTATCAGCCTAGGGGGGTCAGGGAAGAGTTTAGCTCTGAGGAGCTGGGTAGGAGAAGAGGGTGTTACTGAGTGTCAGGCACTCCCCCCCCCCTCGGGGAGTGAATGACAGGCTGGAACTCGGTGAGGGGAGGGCAGGGGCCAGCAGGGAGCCAGCCCTTGTGAGCCATTTGAAGGACTTCAGCTTTTATCCGAACACCAGCGGGCAGCCATTGGAGGGGTTTGAACTTAGTGTGACAGGACGTGGTTTGTTTGGAAGTGTCACTGGGCTGTGATGGGTGGGGCCAGAATGAGCGCCAGAGCTCAGGTGAGAGGCGGTGAGGGGCTCGGGAGTGAGCTGATGGTGGCTCAGACCAGGATGTGGGGAGAAGGGCGGGAGATGTAGGTGGAATCAGGATGCAGTGACAGGCTGGAGATAAGAAGGTGAAGAATTACCCCCTTTTCACGGGTGCAGAAACTGAGGCTCAGAGAGGTGGAGTAACCTGCCCAGTGTCACCCAGCTGGTAAGCGGCCCCGCCCCTCCAATCCATCCACACTGCGATCTACACACAGGGTTGCGTGGGACACACCCTGCAGGGCTCCCTTCACCTTTCCAGAAACCTCTGCCCTTCTCACCTCCCTCCGCCCCCAAAGGAAAGCTCCCAGAGACAGGGACATTCCAGCCAGGCGCTGTCTGTCCTGCCTGCCTGAGAGGACAAAAAGCAATTCATCATCAGCCTCCATTGTAAAGTGATAAGGAATCAGTGGAGGTTTCCTTCCAGTTTGGGATTCCCATTAAGTGATAACTCCATGGGTGGCTTTCCCCTGGCCCCGGCCTGCCCCGCGCACTATCTGACTTCCCCTCATTGTCTGCCTCCCTTCCAACGAGAGGCCGCGCTATGCAATGTCAGAGGGCCAGGCGGGCCGGAGGCTCCTAGTGTTTGGGCCCAGCTGTCTCCAAACTATCTGTCCCGATGGATGGAGCCGGGACGGTCTTTTATCACTGCCACTCAACCCAGCCAGGACCCCGGGGCCTGGGAGAGCACTTGTCTGCCTTCCTCCCCCCCCCCCCCCACCTTGATAGCCCCCCACCCCACTAACAACCCAAATAAACATTTCAGGCAAGCCGTTCACTGCACTGGGTCTTCAAAGGGAAGTCAGAGGAGCGAGGGGAAGGGGCATTGAATATAGTAAGTGATTTTGCAGGGTGCATTTTCTCAGGGTGATGTGCCTTTAAGAGCGATTTCACACGACTTTCTTCACTGGATCCTCCGTGCTCTTGGAGCCAGAGGACACGTCCTCGCCCATTCTGCGGGGCAAGCAGAGGACTAGGAGGAGGGCTAGGCTGCTGAGGTTAGTGCGGTGCGGGCAGATCTGGGCTGCATCATCAGGTTTACACTGATGGGCACTTACTTTGCGCTGGGCACTGTGCTGGTGCTCGGGAGAGGAGCAGGGTGGCAGAGCCCCGCCTCCATGAGATGTGTTCCACTGGGCGAGGCAGGTAAGCAAGTAAGTAAACCAGTGGCTTCACATAAGGGCTGAGTGAGATATGAGCTGGAGTATTTTGCTTCCTAATCAAGGATAGTCCTACAATAGCATTCCAGTCCTTTCTACTTTAAGCCAAGAGCTAAAATCCACCCACCCTTTTCCGTCCTTCCCTCTTTCCCTCCCTCCCATCTGAACAGGAGTTCCATGAAAGCTGCAAGGCTGAAAGACACTGTTAGGTGAGTCAAGCCTGGAGATAGCCCCACCTTAGAGTTGCTGAAGGTCACTCAGCCAGGCAGGGGCTGCTCACCACTCTACTCTGGGGCTCGGGCTGAACGAACTCAGTTGCCAAGGGAAATGGCCCATGTGGGATGGCGGCGATATCTGCTCAGTGGGGTTAGCAATTGGGAACGCAGCTGTTTCCCAGCTCCGGGATCCACCCTAATTCCTTCAGGTATTGGATGACCTCCACCAAGCCACCTGCCCAGCCTCCTAAGGGGGAAAAGCCAGTACGCCAGATATTTAGACAGATGAGATTTAAACACTTCCTGTATGTGCAAGCAAGCTAGACTGCTTATTAACAACGCCATTCCTGCATGGAATTCCTGCAATATTGCCATGTACAGTCAAAAACTGAGATTCAAATGGTCCCGGTGGTTCATCCAAGGTCACATAGCCAGCAAGAGCCAGAGACATAACTCTGTGCCCTAAAAGTCCGTGTTCTGGATTCATCATTAAAGCCACTTTGCCCAGAATCAGTAGCATCCAGACAAATGCAAGGGACCAGGTTCCCCCCGGTGCTGGGCAGTGATGGGTGAGCGGAATCCGGAAGAGCTTTCCTGCTCTCCGGGCACACAGCTGGGCTCAGGACCTCTCTTCCCGCACACCTTTCTGAGACCACGCTGTGGGCTCAGCTCAACTGGGACTTGACCCGAGACCACAGCCCCTCATCCCTATCACCCTGGAACAGGGGTCTTCAAACTACAGCCCGCAGGCCACATGCGGCCCGCAGAGGAGTCTGATCCGGTCCGCCAGGTTTTTTGGGCAGTGAGCGCAGCCGAGGTGTTACAGTAGGAATTAGTAGTTCATATAGTCCGGCCCTCCAGCTCTCTGAGGGACCGTGATGTGGCCCCCACTTTAAAAAGTTTGAGGACCCCTGCCCTGGAAGGTAAACATGGCTTGGCAGGGAGAGAGACCTTTTGCTGTGGATCGTTTGTGGTGGTTCCCAGGAAAAAGACAGAAACCAAAGCATAGCCCGAAGAAAGGAAGATGACATCCAAAGCATTTATCACAACCTGAAGCTTGGACGCTCGCTTCGGAATGTCTTTACTGTGCGGTGAGGTTCTAGAGGAATTTGAGAAGACTCGGGACCCGCTTTCATCAATGAGCCAATATCGAGCCTTCTTCGGACTCTGCAGCCGATCATTGGGGTATTAAAGACTGGAATGTGTAATTTTACGATTTTCCAAAATGGGCTCCAGCCCTTTCATATTATTCTATTATTCTTCCTTTTTTTTTCTTTTTTTTTTTTTTTTACTTGTAACAAACCTGGAAGCGGATCAGAAACTTGGGAATGGTTAGCTTGCCTTTTTTTTTTTTTCCCTCTTGCCAAGGGTACCCTGCAGCTGTACTTGCTATTATTGAAAAGGGGAACGCCCTGGTTAAATGGAAAACCCGAAGGTTCTGATTCCAGCACCAATGGAAACATCCAGATTTATGGGTCTGGGGGGGGTGGAAAGAAGAATGGAGGGAGGAAGTGACCAGGACAACAAAGTGGAGTGTGGCCGTATCTATAAGACACCAAAGAATGCCCAGTGGAAAGGTGGACAGTGTGGTCATCCTCTTCTGCATGTTTTCAACCTCTGGCTTGGAGTAGACAGACACCTGGAAGGGTGGCTGCCCTTTTCACTTTTTTGAGGACAAATCTTTGAGTGTCTATGATGCAAATAGAGGTGTAGGGTGGAACCCGGGCTCCGTACCTTGGCCAGAGAGCTGTTTTGTAACGCAGACCAAGGTCAAAGGATTTATGGTGGGACAGTGACTGACTTAGAGCTTCCTCTCTGAGGACCACCTCCTGATCATAGGTCAGCATCTGTCCTCACTGCTCAGGGGAGAATGGACAGGGGCCAAGGATGTGTACCAAGAATAGGGCTATGACCACCTTTGACCACTCCATCTCTAGCAGCTGGCACAGGTCTGGCACTTGGTAGGGCCCCATGAACACCTGTTGACTGACTAGGTGAATGGCGTTGGATATTGGAAATCTAGAGAGCCAGAAGCAAGTGTGGCAGACAGAGTCAGTCAGCCCTGGCTTTGACTCCAGCCTCTATCCTTCCCAGCTACATGACCTTGGGTGGGTCACTTCCCCAGGCAGGAGACACATGGAGGAATTATTATGAGATTAGAGTTAGGTCACCTAGTAAGTCCTCAATCAGTAAAAGCTATTATTCCCTCCCATCACGGAGTCTGTGTCCTGCCCTTACGTCATCCACCATCACAGTGAGTGGAAGGTTGTCCCAGTATTTTATTTTTCTTCACCAACCCCCTTAAAGACAGAAATATTTCTTAACTCTTATTGATTAGAAAGCAATTGGAAGACAGGAAAGACAATCTCCAGCATGAGGGTATAAATCCAGCTTAAGGATGAAGCTGGGTTGAGGTTTACACTTGAGTAGAAATTCCTCAGTTCTGCTTCCCCTGAAAGAAACACCTGCGGGTGTGTTATTATACATCGGGTCTGCCACGAGACTGACTGGTGCCCTTGAAGATGACTCATCGCATTTAATTCTTCGCCATCCAGTGGAGGAAGTATTCTGACTCTGACTCAGAGATGGTGAAAATTAGCCTGAAATGCTGGTGTCCCACATATATGAAGTGGAAGAGCCATATTCAAACCCAGACACATCTAGACTTCTTGTTGGAGTCTGGATTTAGGGAGTCTTTGAGGCCCTGGAAGTTGTGTGTGTACCCCATTCTCCAAGCTTTGTGTTTCAGTGTATTTTTCTAGGATAGAGCTCAACACTTTTGTTAGTTCCCAAAAAGGTCCATGACCTTGAAGTGGTCAGAACCATCCCCACTCGCCACACTAGGGAATACTAGTGAACAAAGTGGCTTGCTTAGCAGCAGAACAGTCACACATTAATTTGTACCAACTCAGCAGATATTGACGAGGCACTTGCTATAAGGCTTCAGGAAAGGATTTGGAAATTAATTTATTCGAGCTCCCATCCATTTGTCCACTTGCCCATCCACCCCTCCATCCATCGCACAAATGTTTATTGCGTGTCATTTCTGTACTGCATGGTATTAGCAGAGATTTCAGAGATAGATTACTTGGATTCTGATCCTAGTTGCCCTGCTACTAAGCCACGTGAGACCTTGGCAAGTTTGTCAACCTCTCTGTGTCTCCTTTCTCACCTCTGGAGAATGCGGGTAGAAAAGAATCCGTCTCATAGGGCTTACGAAAGAAAATTTCATCTTTTGTGAAGATGAAATGGGTCGTCTCATGGAGAGTACCTCAAACACTCCATGTGCTGTTTCTACTGTCAGTGTGCTGACTTTATTATTATTTTTGTTACTAGGTGTGAACTGGTGCTGGAAATGCCCTGCCTTTGTGGAATTTACAAGCCAGGGAGGGAAGATAATACATAACTATAATTCTTATTTATTGAGTGTGTCCTTGTACCAAGTTCTGGACTAATACACATTCTCCCATTTCATTCTCAACAATTCCCTTTGTTGAAAAATGCCATTATTAATCTTTATGCTTTGCAGATGAAGACAATGAGTTCAGAAAGGTCTGACTTTGCTTAGAACGTCACAGCCCAAGATCCTCCCCATGACAGTCCACCCCTTTGTATCAGAATGGAGGCCTGGGCTTACAGTCTTAAGAGACTTGATTCTTCAGGCTTTCAGCCAAATGGCTGTCTCTGCCTTGAGTTGTGGGGTGGCTGGTCCCGGCCTCATGGGTTTCTCTCCTCCTGTCTTAGCAGATGAAGAATGCTCCACAGCAGACCATCCCTACAAGAAGCCCTACATGGAGACATCGCCCAGCGAAGAAGACCCGTTCTATCGCCCCAGCTACCCCCAACAGCAGGGCCTGAGTGCCTCCTACAGGACAGAGTCAGCCCAGCGGCAGGCCTGCATGTATGCCAGCTCCGCGCCGCCCAGTGAGCCTGTGCCCAGCCTGGAGGACATCAGCTGCAACACGTGGCCCAGCATGCCTTCCTACAGCAGCTGCACGGTCACCACCGTGCAGCCCATGGACAGGCTACCCTACCAACACTTCTCGGCTCACTTCACTTCGGGGCCTCTGGTCCCCCGGCTGGCTGGCATCGCCAACCACGGCTCCCCCCAGCTCGGGGAGGGGATGTTCCAGCACCAGACCTCCGTGGCCCACCAGCCTGTGGTCAGGCAGTGTGGGCCTCAGACTGGCCTGCAGTCCCCTGGCGGCCTGCAACCATCCGAGTTCCTCTACTCCCATGGCGTGCCAAGGACCCTGTCCCCACACCAGTACCATTCGGTGCATGGGGTTGGCATGGTGCCAGAGTGGAGCGAGAATAGCTAAAGCGAGGCCTGCTTCCTAATAGACATTTGCTAGAGAGAGAGGAGAGAGAGAGAGAGCAGGAGAGAGACAATAGAGAGAGAGAGCAGGAGAGAGACAGTAGCCAAGAGAACCCCACGGACAAGGTTTTTCATTTCACCCCACATTTACGCCTGCGCTTGAGACCCCCCTCCCCCAGACTCTGATCTAATCAGTAGCCTGAAATCACAGTTCAAAAAATGTGACTTTGTCGTTTCGTCCCAAAACTTAAAAAAAAAAAAGAAAAAAAAAAAAAGAACAACAACAAAAAATGAGTCCCATTCCCACCACAACCACCACACTCGTCCAGGGGCCACATTCACACCACCTCCGGAGGGCCTCCCAGATTCCTTCTTTTGGTCTCCAGCAAGTCTTGCCTCATCGAGTGTGTTATCCTAATGCAGAGTTGGAGTCTTTTCCTGTCTTGCTGTTAATGTTGACATTGTTATATAATAAATAATAATATATTTTTTTCTTTCAATTTTCTTAATGGGACCCAGTCCCTTACTTTGGGGGAGGTCTGAGGCAAGTTCAAAGTATGTAGCCGAGGAGTTCTCTTCCTCGAAGCCACCCCTAAAACCAAAATTCGCCACCCTCTCCTTGACTAAGAAATGACCTACCTCTGCCATGGGATGTTTTTGAAAAGGTCCCCTCTGTCCCCAGCTTTTTCTGATTGTGTCCTGCCTTCCCCGTCACCAAGGAGCCCAGTTTGCCTCCTAGGGGGGGGGTCAGGATAACCTTGGGCTCCACCTGGCATCATATCTCACTCAGCGTTCCTGTCTTCCCAGCCATCTGTTGCTAAAACGTGGCCTATAGCATCCCCGCCGGAAAGCTTGCTTTGAAAAACTTAAAGAGCCCTGGGTTACACGCAGGCAGAACTGTGATAAGCAAAGGGCAAGCTCCGTGCTGACAAGCGTGGCGAGAAAGCCAAAGTCAATATTCTTCCGGCTACGGAACAAAGCCAGCCCCCAGCCTGCAAACCTCCCGACAGTCCAACTGGACGCCAAAGCCGAAGCCACGACTTCTAAAGAAGAGGCAACACGTGCTCATCGGTCATTCTCTCCGACTGAATCGCCCCAATGCCGACACCAAACTGTGGTTATGGAAAGCAGAAAACAGTGTTTAAAAAAAGTGTGTAAGTAAAGCGTTATTGCAGGGTTCTTCAGATGTAATATTTTACTGGTACTATTTATTTATAAATAGGAGTTCTAATTAAGTAATAACATGAAATCCAGCATGGGAGCTGGTCAAGAGCTTTTAATTTTATTGATACTCAAAAACCAAGTTTGCGTTCTTTTTTTTTTTCTTCCTCCTCTCTTTCCAATGTGCTTTGCTTTCTTGATTTAAAAAAAAAATTCTTTTTTTTTTTTTAACTGACCCTAATAAAAAGAACAGGGTAATATGTGAGGCTGAGTATGTCCATGTCCGTGCGAGTGTGTGAGTGTGTTTGTACGTGCGTGTCTTCAAGCAATTTTGTCTTTTTATGTTGTTAAGGGAGGGGGGAGGGGAGAATTAAGTACTCGTTTCGTATATTTGTGTGCCAATTAATGCCTAATAAATACCATGTGCTTAAAAAGTACAAGGGACTTGAACACCCATTTTTATTTTATTTTTTTGTTCTTTTTACTGATGGGATAGAAGGAAACTAGGTAGAGGAAGGAAGAAGGAGTTGTCTTTCAGAGGCTTTTTTTGCCCCATCTGCTCTCTCTTGCTTGTTTCAAGCTATTTAGAACCTTGCACTTGAGCGTGATAGAGCCGAATATGTCTACCCACTGGCCCGCAGCCCTGGAGGGGAGGCATTTGCTTGCACCGAATGTGTGTCAGCATTGGAAAAGAAAAACCACCAGGAATTCCAACTGACCAAGAAATGAACCGGTCATGCTATAGGGAACACCCAACACCTGGCCTTCTGAAGGATCTCTTTCTCTGAATTAATTTCCGGAACCAAGTATTTGGGAGGTCCCAAAGCATGCGACTTTATGGACCATCAATGGATATTTACTTAAAACCCACAAATTTAGGATTAGCGAGTTGGTCCTATGTAACACATACAGGGCAGAACAGAGCAGCAAATGGGTGAGTGAATTAGTTATGCAAATGGTTTTGAAAATCCCTATTAGGAATGTCACATCTCCTTAAAACAGAAATAACTAGCATGTTGACTACAAATTATTCATTGAATCAGATCCCCTGGGATTTTTCCTGAGTAGAAGAATCCCAAAGAAGTGTGAATTTATTATAAAGAAATGACATTGGGCTTTGTTCCAAATAAATGGAGAAACTAGTTCAATGGCCTGTGTGTCCCCACAGAGCACTAGAGTGTGGGACTCCAAGTGATGGGGCAGTAGGATCACCAGAACTTCCAGAGATTCAGGTTATTAGTCTTCTTGAGCTCGGAGGTGGGGACACCCCAAGATCACACAGCTGGAGTGTGGCAAAGCTCAGCATGCAACCTACGCTTGTCTAAGCCTTGCTTCCTCCTTCACTAAAAGGCGCCATTCCCCCAGCTTCCAAGGACTGTTGAGAGGGGACAGAATATGTATGGAAATGCCCAGTTAAGCAACTAACACAGTAGATGCTCAATACATGCTTAAGAGGCTTTCATCAATGGAATGCAAGTTAAAAATAGTTTTTATTCACTGGCTTAGCAAATGTATATATTAAAAACAATGATACCTATTGCTAAGGAGGAAGTAGGACATCTCGTAGACGGCTGATTGGAATAAAAATAGATAAGCCTTTTGGGAGGAGAGTTTGGCAAAATATATGAAGAGCCTTAAAATCGTGCCAATCATTTAATTTGGTAATTGCACTTTGGAGAATGGTCCGATGGAAATAATCAGGGCTGTGCACAGGATTTCTTCTCTGAGACGTTCCTCATGAATTTTTTAATCATAAAAACTGGAGACAGCCTTAGTATCTAATCGATATGAGGTTGGTTTAAATAGATTAGCGTATGCCTGTATGATGGCATACCACATGGCCATTGAAAACCCATTTGTGAGGATGATTTAAGAAGATATTAAGGATACACTGTAAACAAAGAAGCCAGTTAAAGTAGCTTCTCACTTTTATCAAATACACCTGCATTCTTCACTCTTGGGGGGGGGGGGGTGTGGAAACACCCAGTTAGAATGTATAATCGATAACAACAGTGGTGGCAGAACTGAGTTTTTAAGTTTCTTTATTTTACTGGGTAATTTCATATATATATTTGTGTGTGTGATGATGAAGGTGAATTATCTTTGCGATTAGAAATAGAAATAGTAAGACAAACTAGTTCATTTGTTGGTCAGTGGTCAAATGGGGTCTCTGAGGAAGGCGCACACCTGTTCTACTTTAAGGATGAAGGGATGGACACCTGATACTCCTCTGTCTCCACTGGGGGGTTAGGTGATTGTCCTGGGGTGAACCATTATTCTCTTCTTGACAAACGTAACACACACACACACACACACACACACACACACACACACACACTGAGCCAGGCAGTTGTAAGAATCTCACCTTTGCTCTCTAACCGGCCTGGTTTACACAATTCACTTTGCCACTTGCTGCTTCTGTGACCATGGGAAAGTCACTTCACTTCTTTAACCCTCCACTGAGTCATCGAAATGAGGGGAGTAGGAGCACTTGCCCTGAGAGCTGCTCTATGAGGCTCCATGAGATGATGAGCATAAAGCACTCAGCCCATTGTCTGGTGAGAAGGAATGTTCACTAGCTATTAGCTAATAAAAGGGTGAATTAGTATTAATTATTATTATTATTATTATTATTATTATTATTATTTCTTCTCCTTTTCCTCCTCTCGCGCGTCGTGTGTGCTCTTGGTGGCCCACAGCAGACAGTGTGAGTGCCCAGCCTGTCTCCTGGGCCCCATCCTCCAGGTCACCTACAGTGACTTCCCACTTCCAGCTTTTGTGTCCCTCCACCTGAAGTCCTTCTCTGGCCTCAGGGGTGTGCTTGGCCAGAGAAGGAAACAAGGAGGGACAGAAGTTGGTCTGTAAATACCCCAGTTTCCTGTTGTCTTGGTGGGACAAGTTTGAGTAGGTTTTCCAGACTCCTAGAGGGGCTCGTGGAGTCTCATAGAGCAGCTCTCTGGGCAAGCGCTCTCATTACCCAGTCACTCACAGAGGTGACCTGCCACTACCACACCCTTCACTGCCTGCCTTTCCTTCCTCATCTCATTTCTTACCCACTCACCCAAATAAAGCGCTGCATCTAAACTCCTGTTTAGGGTCTGCTTTGAGGAAAACCTAAACTAAGAGAGGAAAGCTGTTACTGCAAGAGCTCTTCCCCCTTAGACAAGAGGGTAGGAATGCTTGATAAAGGAGAGGGTTATAGTTTCTTACTCTCTTTATCTCTCTCTCCCTCCATCTCTATCTATCTATGCATCTATCTATCTCTCCATCACCATCTCTATCACCATCTCCATCACCATCTCCTTCTTATCTCTATCACCATCTCATCTCCATCACCATCTTATCTCCATCACCATCACCATCACCATCACCATCTCCATCTCCTTATCTCTATCACTATCTCATCTCCATCTCCATCTCATCTCCATCACCATCTCCATCTCCATTTCCATCCCATCTCCATTTCCATCTCCATCACCATCTCATCTCCATCTCCATCTCATCTCTATAACCATCTCATTTCTATCACCATCTCCAGCTCATCTCTATTACAATCTCATCTCCATCTCCATCTCCCTCTCTTTGTTTTCTCCCTCAAAAGCAGAGTCCTCAGTGGGGAAATAGATGGCAACTGCTAGTACACAGGAGTCTAGATTTCAACTAAACTTTTTTTTTAGTTCCTTCCACCCAGATCCCCAAGACTGTCCCTTTATTATAATTAGGCTCCCAAATCTTTCCTTCACCCTGTGAGTTCCCTTCCAAAGCTGCCACCACAGCTCTACAGGCGGAGGGTGACACAACCCTCAGAGCATCATTTCCACGGAGGGTCTATCTGAACGGAGTTGGGTACGACCTGCCCAACCATCCCTGGCAGCCCTGCACCACTGCTGCTTCCAATACATTCCTTCCTTTAAGGCTGGGCCACCATCTAATCTCCATCTCAATAGCCTTCTCATCTTTTGGAGAGTAATAGGGGTTAGTGTTTCAAGAACAAGTGGAAATCTCCTTTAAAAAAAAAAACACATAAAAAACCCCCGACATGGAAACAACTTGAAGATCTTCTGCCTTCAGAGAAGTGAAGGTCAAACCATGGGCAGGAGATGGTGAGTCTAGTTGAATCCTGCTGGGACACAATGCAGGTGTTCTTTAGGTTCAAGTTTGCCCCTAAACAGAGGTCTAGCCTTTCCCAACTCCATCTGCCACCTACTTTCTTTTCCTGGAGAAAAATACAGTGGAAGGGCAAGAAGAAGGAGAAGAAGAAGGAGATGGAGGAGGAGAAAGAGACAGAAAGAGCCAAGAACGGCTTTTGCATTGCTTTAGTTTCTGAAACATAAAAGCTATTCTTTTAGAGTAAATCCATTTTTCCCCGTGGCACTGAGGATAGAGAAATTCCTAGGAAAATAATTTGTCAAGTCTTGACTGATCAAAGATACATATGAAAGGACCCCACTTTTTTTTCTTCGCAAGGCAAAAACCAGCCCCCATCTAAGCTCAGAATGAATCGGCAATTCATTTACTGACTGTCAGATAAAGTAGCACAATCCCCATCACATCTTTAACCGGGACGGGCCCAGCAGGAAGCAATTCTGTGCCCACCGAGTGTACAAGCTGGGGGTATGTTAGTGATTAGAGGGATTCTGGCCTGGGGGAGGCACACAGATATGACTCAGATTCGCAAATGCACCATAAATCTCTCTTTTATTCAAAATGTGTGTTTTATAGTCGTTTCCTGGCCAATTGCTGCCTTGAATAAATATATAACATATCTGGGCTTAGCTTTTAGGCCCGGAGCTGGGGTTTGTCTTGAGGGCCAAGTATTCTTGCTATTTCCAAGAGCAAATAATGCAAATCTCCTTTCTCCCCAACTCACCAGCCACGTTCTAACATCGAACATAGAAACAGAGGTGGGTGCTAATTGAGCCACGAGAGATAACGCAACATGTGGCCGGTGGAGCTAATTTCTCATATTCTTCTAACAGGCTGCCCACCCTCTAAACCCAACACCCCTCAGCCAGGCACACGCAGATGAAGTGGCTACCTCCGAGGGTCAGCAACTGTACTTGGTGAGATCCACTAACTCAGACATTAAGCCAAAAACCTTGATTTGGAAGATAAAGGGTTTATTAAAAAAAAAAAAAAAAGTGTGTTTTTTAGGAGACTTCCATTTGTTCTTGAAACACTAACCCCATTACCCCCCAAACTTCCATCCCATTGCATCAAGATGCCTCCTCTGGAGATGGGAAAGACCAATGACTTTTTTCATTCTTTTCTCCTCCCTTGCCATCAAGTTCAGTTGAACTTGGAGTTCAAGACCTGGAGGGCTTTTATAGCGCTAAACATTTGACTTATTATTCTGTATAGATCGTAAGCTTTTTAAAAGTCAGTGCAAAAATAGAGAACTTCTCAATTACAAGACCCCCCGTCCAGCCCTGTGAAGTGTGAAAGAACTATCTTATCCCCATTTTACAGGTGAGCAAATAGAGGCTTAGAGGGGCTGTCACTCGCCCATGGTCTCATTGCTGCAATAGATAAACCCTCTCACTTTTTCCATTCATGACACTGGGCACTAACAGTGTGCCCAACTATAGAGCCAAAATGGCAGCGTCTCTGCCTCAAATAGATCTCAGTCCCATGTGACAGTCACTGTCTTGTGTCTGGATTCCTGAGAGCTAGCGCAGGACCTGGCAGGAAGTGGGTGCTCAGAGACTTCCTGCCAAACTCCTGAATTCCCGGCAGGCTGGCTGATCTCAGCTGGAGAGAATGTTAATTTTGATATATACAGAGAGGTCCATGAATGCTCATGGGCAGAGGAGATGTTTGGGGAGAGGAGAGGGCGACGGCTGGTCTAGCCTTCAAGTCAGGATCTGGGTGTGAAGAGAGGTGCAAAGGATGAGAATGGAGGCGTGTGGGGTGATGCTCCGTGCGGCCGAGCTGAGTCCGGCTGCCCCGCGTGGAACCCCACCTCTGACACATCTCCCTCTGCCCAATCTGGCACATTTCTCCAACTCCCTGTGCTTTGTTCCTCTCCCTCTAAAACGGTGCCAAGAGGGACGCTGTGAATTAAACTGGTGGGGGCATGAGGAAGGATCTGTGCCCAGCACCACGTGTGTGACAAGCACTCAGAACACAGCATTGATTACAGATTCGTCCATCTCCTGCCTCGTTCCAGAAAGAACCTCTGGCTGCAAAAATATGTGTAATGCACGGACAATTAATAACGCAATGCGGCCAAAGATGATGTGCACATACCAGTGAATTCCACTCGGTCTGTGAGGTACACGGTGTCCCAGAGTGGCCACGGCAATTTCTTGTCCTGTATTGTTTTCTAGGCCATGATGCTTCTCCCATCAAGAGGGGGAGCCTGATTCTCCCCCTTGATTATGGGCTGTCCCTATGGTTTCCTTCTGGCAAACAGAATGTGTGTGTGTGTGTGTGTGGGGTGGCGGGGGGGGGGGTAATGCTCCCAGCACCAAGGCTGAGCTAAAAACAGGCCAGGTCCAGGGTTAGGGACAGTTGGTGACTTCCTCAGTCGGAAAACCACTCATGGCAAGGTCATTAAGGTGCTACCACATCCACCTAACCTGTCCCTCACTGGGACCCTTTAAAAAAAAAAAAAAAAAAAAAAAATATATATATATATATATATATATATATATATATATATATATATATATATATATATTGATTTCAGAGAGGATGGGAGAGGGAGAGAGAGAAACATCAATGATGAGAGAGAATCATCGATCAGCTGCCTCCTATATACTCCTTCACTGGAGATCGAGCCCACAACCCAGGCATGTGCCCTTGAGTGGAACCAAACCAGGGACCCTCCAGTCCACAGGCCAACGCTCTATCCATTGAGCCAAACCGGCTAGGGCTGGGATGCTCACTCTTGAAACACAGCGCTGTGCTGTGAGGGAGCCCGAGGGAGAGCCCATGAGGACAGAGGCTGAGGCCCCTACAGCCAGCACCCACCCCCATCCTGGGAGTGAAGAGCCTCAAGCCACCCTGCCCCCAGCTCCTGACATTGCAGACAGAGGCCCCTGGGCCCCGCGGGCCCTGTCCAATCCCTGCCGCACAGAATCCAGGAGCATAAGGAAGGGTTTTAGGATATTTTGCTTCTCGGCCCGGGGAACTGGAACATCCTGTGTAGTTAATAGAAATATATTTGGCTCGGAGCTTGCTTGCTGCTAAAACAAGGGGAGAATTATAGTTACTTACAAGAGCCCAAAGTATTCGCAAACGACAAACAAGGGGGGTGTTTGCTGAAAACCGGGAGGGCACTTCTCCTGAGGTTCTTGGAAAGATGGCATCGCGCTATGTCATTTTGTGGCGATGTTCTTAAGCCCAACAGCACATCCTAGAGGACTATTGATCCTGGGTTTCCTCCATGTGCTACCAAACCCTACATTACGAACGGGCAGAATCGGGAGGTCTAGAAAGCAAAATGATAAAATCTGGTTACTGAGGTCTCTGCAGGTCTGTGATCTCTGCTTCATCTAGGGCGATATTTTCTAGATATCGGTAAGCAGCTGAGGCCAGGACCTCATCACTAGCACCTAGAGCAGATCCTGGCACAGAGGCCATGCTCTGAAGGCATTGGGTGAATGAATGAAGAGTGACTCAGCCAGTGTTGCTCAGTGGTTGAGCATCGACCCAAGAACCAGAAGGTCATGGTTTGATTCCCGGTCAGGGCACATGCCCAGGTTGCAGGCTTGATCTCTCGTGTGGGGTGATGTTTCTATCTTTCTCTCCCTCTCCCTTCCTCTTTGAAATCAATAAAAACATATTTTTTTAAAAAAAAGAGTAACAGAGGAGGAGAAACAAGAGAGCTGCAGATTCAGATGCTATCGAGACCCATGGTGAGCTGTGTGCCCTTAGGCGAGTTAATTAACGTGTCTGGCCTGGTGGTAAGGCCTCTGAGACAGAGAGAATAACAGCCCCATTCCACAGTCAAGGAAGAGCCACGTGGGCTTTGAAAGGTCCAGGCGGCAGCAGCAGGCCTTTCCCTTTTGCCCACTCTCTCTTTCCGGCTTCACACTCTCCCCTGGCCACTTGAGAAGGACAAGTTTTGGTTTCAAGTGGATCCCCTGGGAATGGGGTCCCAGGTAGGGAGCCGGGGCGGGACCATCTCACCAGCACTCAGGGCTGAGCTAAAAACAGGCCAGGCTCCGGTGGAGGTAGGGTGGGGGTCACCTCCTCACTCGGCAAACAATCCCCTGCTCTCTGGGGAAGCGGGCCAGCAGGGTGCCCTGTCCTGAACGCCTCCCTCCCCCTCTCCCCTCCCCCAGCGTCCATGTCAGGCCTCCTTCTCTTGAGGAGGAACTGTAAGTACTTTAGACAACAGGCCGATAGTGTCAAAGAGATGGATGGGACAGGCTGCTTATCTTGCTTAGAGAGACATGACTGGCTGGGCATGTTGCTTCTCCCCCTCCTCTTCCTTCCCAGCCTGTGAATTTAATCCTCTCTCTCTCTCTCTCTCTCTCTCTCTCTCTCTCTCTCTCTCTCTCTCTCTCACACACACACACACACACACACACACACACACACACACACGTAAGCACACAGGCCCTGGGAGCCTCTCTCTGTTTCTCAGGAAAGCTTACCTGTCTCCCTCCCTCTTGTTCACTATCCTCACCGCTTACAAATCTCAGAGAGCAACCTGGACACAAGACAGTGGCCTTACACAGACCCAGAGTAGATTCTGGAACTTTGAGGTGAGGACAGGATGAGAGAAGGATCTCCCCCTCAGCAGAATTACTTACAAAAAAAAAAAAAAGAAAAGGAAAGGAAAAAAAAGAGAGCAATGGCCTCCTGCTTATCTTATTTGATAGTCCCTGTGCTCCAGACCTCGGCGCGCAGTCTAGATGTGGGAATTGTAGTCTGGAGCGGGTAGGGTTTCTGCGTGTGGGGCTGTGGAAGGTGGCGTGGCAGTGAAGGTGTTCAGGATTCAACCCCAATTCTAAATTCAGACCAAGGGAAGGAATGCCTGCAGCAGGATCGCTCTAGACAATGAGAGGTTGTGAGATAGTGCAGGCACGTGGGAGCACCGGTGACCCCACGGTAGTCTCCTAGAATCTGGCTCCCTGGATACATAACAATGACAGGAGACATTTTTTATTTTATTATTATTATTTTTTAATATTTTATTGATTTTTAAAAATATATATTTTATTGATTTTGTACATAGAGGAAGGGAGAGAGATAGAAAGCTAGAAACATCGATGAGAGAGAGTCATCGATCATCTGCCTCTTGCACACCCCCTTACTGGGGATATGCCCACAACCAAGGTACATGCCCTTGACTGGAATCGAACCCGGGTCCCTTCAGTCCCCAAGCTGACGCTCTATCCATTGAGCCAAACCGGTCTCGGCTTATTGATTTTTTACAGAGGAAGAGAGAGGGACAGAGAATTAGAAACATCGATGAGAGAGAATCATTGATCAGCTGCCTCTTGCATACCCCCTACTGGGGATGTGCCCGCAACCAAGGTACATGTCCTTGTCAGGAACCGAACCTGGGACCCTTCAGTCTGCAGGCCGCTGCTCTATCAACTGAGCCAAACTGGTTTCGGCAAGAGACATTTTTTATTGTCATGATGTGTGTGTGGAGGGACACCATTTAACATCACACAGTGCACAGGACACCCCGAACAACAAAGATTTGTCAGGCCCCGCATGTCAGTGGTGCCCAAGTAGAGACGCACCAGCACAGATGTGCAAGGAAGACTGTGCCACACTGAGCCCAGCAGGGTTTTTTGTTTTTATTTTTCTTTTAATAGCTAAGATTTGGAAACAGCTTCAATATGCACGAATAGGGGGCTGGTTAGATGAGTGTCTTGACCAGGGCTGCAGTTAGAAATCACTGGGAATGAACACATTCTGATATTTAGGCCCTGCCTCCAGAGTTCTCCCTCAGGTCGTCTGGAGAGGAGCCCAGATATCCCCATTTTATGAAGGACCACCTCCCTAACACACCTTTAATGTGCAGCCAGAGTCGAATACACCAGGTTCTGGTTCTCCTCTGAAATAATACGCGGCAGGGAACCAAGAATGGGGTTGACCTGTATACACCTGGACAGCTACATTCCCAGACACACTGTCTGATGAAAGAAGCCAGTTGCAGAAGCATATGTTCAAGGTGGGGCCATTCAGAAAACAAACAAACAAACAAACAAACAAACAAACAAACAAACCAATCCCACTGGAAGTCAACTCCACCAGAGGATTCTTCAAATCACTGAATATCCACATGCAGAACAAGAAGACCTATTTATTATATGATGTACTAGAGGCCCAGTGCACGAAATGCGTGCACGGGTAGGGTCCCTAGGCTTGGCTGGCGATTAGGTCCCAGCAGGTTCCCTGCCTCCTCCTTCCCTCACTCCCTCAGCACCCTACTGTCTCAGCCACTGGTCACCCACCATGTTCTGTGCCACCCCCTGGTGGTCAGTGCACATCATAGCGAGCCATCGAACTGTAGTTCTCCTGTCACACTCGCGAGGATATTTTGCATATTAGCCATATATATATATATATATATATATATATATATATATATATATCTCAAGCCTAAAATAGGTTCTGAAAAGATACATACACCCTGAAATGCTGCCAATGGTTACTTCCTGGGAGGCATTGAGGGGACCAAGATGGGGTGGGTTTCTGTGGCCTTATCTATGAAGTTAACTTTTTTAGGCAAGAGGAATGTCTTCTTAATTGAATAAGTAAAAGTTAGTAGGAAAACTGAGGAGAACATTGGGGAGAGAGGCACTTAAAGGTTCGAAGCAGGTGGTGAGGCTGGGAGGGAGTCGAGGAGGCTCCAACGGGTGGAACTTTCTATGGAGGCATTCCCACCTGCACGCACTCAACCACTCTGCATTTACTGCACACCTACTAAGTGCCAGGTCCTTTGCCAAGTGATGAAGATAAAGAAATGAAAAGGCATATAATTATCTCTTCCTTTAGTGAGACAATTATTCACTTATCAAGTCAAGAAGTATTTGTTGTACACCTACTATGTGCCAGCATTTGTCATGTGAAGGGAATGTGAATGAACAATAACTGTGTATTATCATCATTACTATATGAAATACTTACATATACATTCTATGTACATACTATGCAGGCATTGTGCTAAGCTTTTAAGATAACTTAACTCATTTAATCTTTAAAACAATCTTACACGTATATTTTATTCTTATCCTTATACACAGGAAGAAACTGAGGCACAGAGAGGTTAAGGACCTTGCTCAAGGTCACCCAGCTGGTATGTGGAATAGCTGAGATTTAAACCCTTGCAGCTAGCTTAGCTCCAAAACCTCTGCTTTGACAACCTCCACTGTGCTTTTGGTGAGAAGCATGGACATTATCCTTGCTCCCGTTGGAGCTGAAAGGCGAGTTCTGTGTTTCGGGAAGGGGGGAAGTTAGACTTAGATTAACCACCTGTAAATAAGGCTGATTTATGTCACCGTGTGGGGGCGCTGTGAAGGCTGCCCAGAGGAAGTCGCCATTTGAAAGGTAAGTAGGAATTAGTTAGCAAAAGTGGGAGGCAACAGTTCTCAAGGCAGAGGAAATAGTATGTGCAAAGGTCCTGGGGTGGAACTGAGTTGAACCAGCTCATTAAACAGGAAGAAAATGTCGGTGCGGCTGGAGCACAGGAGACCTGGGGCAGGGGGTGGAGAAGGTCCAAGGAAGGGGCAGGGGCCAGGCCACGCGGGGCCATGAACGTGAGGTAAGGCATTTGGTCTTCACTCTTCAGAGCATGAAAAAACCAAGGAGGGCTTTCAGCCAGGGAGAGTGCCAAGCTCACTCTGGCTGCAGGAGAAGGGGGGATGGGGGATTGGGTACAGTAAGTGCAAAGATGGGGACTCCTAACCCAGCCAGGGAGAGCAAGAGGTCAGAGTCTATTTTCTCTCCGTGCTTATTCCCTTCCAGTTGACACCCCTGATTTCTCCTCTGCTACATCCCCTACCACGGCCAAAAAATCCACACCCCTCAGAACATGGAAATAGAGAATATACCACCTCCCTCCCAGTGACCAGGACCTACTCATATCATCAACCTCACAAAGGATCCTGGGAAATAAAAGATTGAAATGGAATGTTATGAGCACATAGCATGATCTCTGCCACGCCCACCAGTGAGTCCAAAAGGGGGGCAGGTGATGTGGAATGTACTTCTCTAAAACTCACTACTGTCTACAAGTGGCTTTGGAAGGCCCAATACTTTTCCCTCAAGCCCCATAGGTCAGCGCTGAACCACTGAGGCACGCAGGCCGGGCCTACTTCGTTTCTTTAGTCCTCACTTGGCTTGTCTGAAAATAGGAATTGGTATCTTGCTTGCAGGATGCTTTAAGGATCAAATGAAAACAGAACACATAGCAGATGCCCCATAGCTGCCAACTGCCATTACTGTTATTACTATTATACACCCCCCAAAGATGTTGGGCTGATTTCTGTCACTAAACTAAACTCCATGTTTATGATTTTTTTCTCTTCTTTCCTTGCAAAGCAGAGTAGGGCATTCATCTTATGGCATCCCCTCCCCCAAATCCATTCTCAATTGGAATATTCTCCTGGGGTTTCCCCAGAGCCATGCTACCATGCTGGAATTACCCCAGCGGTCCCTACACGAGGCAATAAGAAAGATCTTTCTTTATGCAATAGACAGCTCGGGGGGAGGAGGGGCGCAGTGCACGTGTTTGGGTGAGCCCTCTTGGTCCACCCAGAACAACATCCCCTCTATGGAGTCTGCGTCGTAAATATCTGACTTGCTTGTCCTCACCTAGGAGGGTGTTTCCAAGGCCAAGAGCTTGCTTTCTTCCCACTGATTTACAGGAAGACTTGTTAAAAAGTCCTCTGCTTGGACCTGCAAAGCCCATTCCTGACGTGGAAGATGTCATGTTTGACTACAGCAAGTTACCTTCTGGCTCAGAGCCTCCCTCCCTCTCCCAATTCAGGGCGGCTCAGAGGGGCCGCTGAGTTCCAGCATCCCTGTGGGATCAGCTTGGCCTGGTTGTAACTACTAGTACATCACAGTGCAGGTTCTCCTCCTGCCCCGTTCTGCTTCCTCCCCTCTTTCCTCAGCTGCTGTTCTCAAAGGCCACACATGTCCTGTACGTACGTACGCGCCCTGGTCTCCATCTCAGAGTCAGCCTCACAGTGAGCTCAGCCTGCAACACCACGGCATCTTCAGTGCCAGCCGTGGACATGTAGGCAGCTCAGCTAACATTTGCACAGCAAATGGTGTGGTGTGTTGTTGTGTGTGCGTTTTCTTGTTTGTCTGTTGCTTGCTTATTTATTTATTTATTTATTTATTTATTTATTTATTTATTTTATAATCGCTGTGATTGCAAGCAACAGCAACTCAGCTCAAAGTGGCTTAACCATCAGAGGAGAAGTACAACTCAAGATCCAAAAGCCAGAGCATGTGATGCCTTCAGAACGTCGCCTCTCTTTTTCTCAGCTCTGGTCTCTTCCCTATTAGCTCTGTTCTTAGTCCAAACCTTCTTCCCATGAGACCTCTTGGCTTCCCTTCACGGAACTTCAAGGCCTGCAGAAAGAGGGCCTCTCTTTCTCAGCAGTATCAGCGGAAGTTCCAAGGCTGATACTGGTTTAAAGTATCACTGGCCTGGTTTAAAGTCACGTAACCATCCCTAAGCCAATCAATGTGAATTCCACTAGGACAGTGGTGGGTAGACCGCGGCTCTTGAGCCACATGCAGCTCTTTGGCCCCTTGAATGTGGCTCTTCCACAAAATACCACGTGTGGGCGCGCACAGACAGTGTGATTGAAACTTCGTGGCCCATGCACAGAAGTTGGTTTTCGGCCTGGGCGAGACTATTTTGAAGAAGTGGCATTAGAACACTCAAGGGGCCAAAGAGCCGCAAATGGCTCTTGAGCCGCGGTTTGCCGACCACTGCACTAGGAAATGGAATTCTGATTGACAGGTTCTGGACCCTGGAAGCCAGAGAGAACTACAGTCAGTTCCACCTTAAACCACAATAGGAGTACAAAACAGGTGGATTGTGAAAGGAAAATTGAGGCAATGTTGCCTTAAAAAGAGGAAATGAATGCAGGATAGTAAACACCTTAAATAGAGGAAATGAATGCAAGAGAACCACTACAAAAGTTTGTGCAAAGAAAGTCTATCTCATAACTTCAGTTCTTCCACCTTCTTTCTCTCACCCCACCTCCCAGCTCTTCGATCTTTCTGGAGACCTCGCAGCAGCCTTCTCTGAAGGTGCAAATGATACTGCCAGTCAGAATCTTATAGGCAGTCTACCTATCCACGGACAGAAACGTTTCAATAATCAGGAGCCTTAAAAAGAGCCTGCCAAGCTGAAACCAGTTTGGCTCAATGGACAGAGCGTCGGCCTGCGGACTGAAAGGTCCCAGGTTCGATTCCCGTCAAGGGCATGTACATTGGTTGCGGGCACATCCCCAGTAGGGGGTATGCAAGAGGCAGCTGGTCGATGTTTCTCTCTCATCGATGTTTCTAGCTCTCTATTCCTCTCCCTTCCTCTCTGTAAAAAATCAATAAAATATATTAAAAAAAAAAAAAAGCCTGCCAAACTCCTGTTACTCCTGCAAAGCCAGGTCTAAGGTCACAACCTCCTTCCCTAGCTCAGTCCAGAAAACGATTTTCTAATCACTCTTTTCAGGGTTACTCCATCCGCAACTGTACTGACTCCATCAGGCGTCCTTATCAGACTCTAGTTTCTTCTTTTTTTAAAGTTTAAATGTCTCCTCTACTGACCCGCAAAGATATACACAGGGAGCTCTCCAGAAGAATAGTCTCTAGACAACAGAAACTAAATGTGCATTTATTTATTCAGGCTCAGTTCTCCAACTGGTTGATGGGCGTTTGGCCAAGATGTACAAAACCTGCCAAAGGAAGTGTTATAGTGGCTTGTAGGAATTCGAGAATTCCTCCCTTGGACGGAGCTGGGTGTGATCTTTTGGGTCTGCAATCAATGGTAACCATGGCCCATGTTCATAAACACTTTCTTGTGCTTGCCCTTTATCCACCCTTAATATTAGCATTATCAGTAGTTGTTATTTTAAGTCTCATTTGCTGAGTTCCTGCTGTGCAGCAGCCCCTGAGAGAATCCCCTTACCGATATCATCATTTTCATTCTCCGTGACATTAAGGGGTAGCTATCACTTATTTTGTCGTTGAGTCATTTGAGAATTGCTCAGAGAGGGTAAGCGACTTGCTCAAGGCTACACAGGTAGTTGGGAGTGAAGCCAGAACTCAAACCCACGTGTACTTGGCTCTAAGATTCAGGAGAGTAAGCATTAAATGAGTATCATGCCTGCCTTCTTACAGATGGGAACTTGAGGTGTAGACAATTAACCCGAAATTCACAAGAAGCCACCATGGCATCCAAAAGGGCACAAGGATCGGCTAAGCTCCTGGAAGAGGATGTTCTTAGGAATTGGGGAACAGAGATCAAGGTTCAGAGAGCAGCGAGCTGGAGGAGCACCCGGCCTCCCAAAGGCGTCTGCTTGCAGACACGTGTGTGAATTAAGCACTTGGCACCAAGCGGAGGCTGGACGGACGCGAGCTGAAGCCGAAGCGATGGACGCCAGCGCACACGGAGGGCCCCTGACAGATGGGATATTTCACGTGGGATTATTCATCCACATGATGGATGCGAGGCAGCGGGGCTGAGCCTTGGGTCCCACTGGAACCAGCGTCCATGGGCGAAGCACTCCGCAGCCCCCAGCCCCCTCCGCACTTGGGTTTGGAGCCAGCTCCCCCAGCACTGGCTGTCTGGCTCCCTCCCCCCCCCCCACCCCCCTCAGCAATGAGCTCCACTGTGGAACCTTATCAAGTGTTTCCTGACCAGCAGTAAGTACCTAACATCGCCTGCACTCACCCTGCCCACCCCCCGGCCCCGCGCACCTTGGCTACAATATCTCCTCCTCATAAATCACGCAGCCATATTAACTGTCTCTCAATCAATCTCTTCCAGGTGTGGGCTCAGACTGTGTCTTAAGACAAGTGTCTCTCCCCTCGAGGCTTAGGCGCTAAGAGCCCCCTCGTCTGGGAACAGTTTAAACCCAGATCGCTTCTCTCCCTTCTCAGGGTCTTGGTTCAGACCTGAGACCCGGGGAACAAAAGAGCACAGGGAGCTTCGAGAAGCCCGGGCGAGGGCCAAACAGATCCTGGAGGCAAGAGGCGATGGTGTTTACTGATGCCCCGGGGCTTGGTGAATGTTGAAAAAAAGAAAGTCATTCTCCATTGAGCCCGATTCCAATTCAAACCCAGCCAGTGGCTATCAAATTGCCAAGCCAAGACAAAGAAAGCGAGGCATGAAGATCTATACCCCAAGGCAGGAGGCCTGGCCTTGGGGGGCGGAGGGGTGGTGTGTGCTAGACTCACTCTGATGCACTGGAGACATTCGGGCCTGTGCAATCGCCACCCTCCGCCTTCCTCCCTCCACCTTCCACCCACACACCTGGAGTCACTTGCAAGGGTGGGGAAGCTTTTGAAGTCAGCAGTGAAGCCGTAGCCGGCGGAGGCGGCAGGGACTGTGGACGAGGTGGCCACGGGGCCAGCAGATAAGCAACGCAAACAACTGCGAGTGCCCTCCCAGTCGCAGAATGAGGCATTTCCGACTGCGGGTTGTCGCCTGGGTTTGCTTCCTCAGTCTAGTTTGCAGAGCTATGAAAGATGAGGTTCCCAAACTCAGAGAAACCAGGGAGTGTGAGTGGGAAGTTGTGCAGGAGTTTCCCCAGAGTGAGAGCTCAGGGCTGTCTCGGCCTGAGACTGACTCACCCAAGGCTTCCTCTGTGTCTCCACTGAAAGCCTGCCTGGGCCCCCGGAGTCCTGCAGGTGCAGTCGGTGTGAGCAGGCGTTTTTCTGGTGAGAGGCCCCACAGCTTGCATCAGGGCTTCTGTGACTCCCTCCCTTAAAAAGGTATAAAACATTTTGCAATAAATGAAAAAAGAAAAAAAAAAAAAAGCAAGCAAGCAACTATCAAATAGGTAGAGAACACCAACTCTATTTTTGTTAATAGTACTCATCTGTTAGGTAGAGTTTCCCCCACTAGTCGAGCATCTGAACGGCCATCATTTTTGTTTTGCTTTGCTTTTGGAGGTGATCCCCGGAAGCACCAATAAGGGTGGAGAGAAATTTGAGGCTGTGTCAGTGCGGTTACTGCTGTGGGAAACTGCGACGCAGTCCTGCTGGGACATCTGAGACACAATAGGGAACAGGCCTCCGAGGTGTCTCACCTGGGGGACAAGAAGCTGGAGGACCTGTCCTCCAACCTGCTTGTCATTGTCTGAGGGCTCCGCCTGGGGCTGCCAGCTCCCGAGACTGCTGGTCTACCTCATGAGCGAGGCCAGGGGAGCCTGTCAGGTGCACACTCCCTACAGGAAGCCAGCAGCAGGGGAAGGGTGTGCGCTGAGAGCACATGGGTGAACTCCCCGTGGGACCTACCACATCCATCAATTCACGTTTACTTGTTTCACTGCTGAGCCAATTCCCACATGCAGGAAGGAGACACCGCTCTAAAGATGACAACCTTGGATTTCCCAGTAAATTCAGAACAGGGCTCATGTAATATTAATAACCTAAGTATTTACATAAATGCCGTGGGCTTATAAGTGAGCTTCTGGGATAAAGCATCATAAAACATTTCCGTACAGTGGAAATAAATATGCACAAGGGTCCCGAAGAACAAAAAGAAATGTGAAATTAAGGGACATAAAAGTCCAGTGAGATTTCTATAGCTACCCTGAAGGGATTCAGATAGTTCAAGTCCTAGGTCTGACACCTAGGATTGTGTGACCTCCAAGAAGTTACTTAACCTCTGAACTTCAGATTTTGTTTATTTTTTTAACCTGCCAAATGATATGACAACCTATCACATACAGCTGTCATGAGGATTAAAAGAGGTAATGCAGCCCTAGCCATTTTGGCTCACTGAATAGAGCATCAACCTGAGGATTGAAGGGTCCCAGGTTGATTCCAATCAAGGGCATGTACCTTGGTTGCAGGCACATCTCTAGTAGGGGGTGTGTAGGAGGCAGCTGATTGATGCTTCTCTCTCATCAATGTTTCTAACTCTCTACACCACTCCCTTTCTCTCTGTAAAAAAATCAATAATATATTTTTTAAAGAGGTAATGCATATTGACAATGGCATGGGTTGTATTATTTGTTTAGATTTCTTTTTCCTCTCTACCCTTGCCATTTTAAACCTGTTGATGTAAGGCATGGCCATGTGGCTTACTTTGGCCAATGGATATGAGCAGATGTAGCATGTGTTCCATCTGAGCCGAGACTTTATTTATTTATTTTATTTTTTTAATAGTTCCTTTTTTATTTTTAATATATTTTATTGATTTTTTTTTACAGAGAGGAGGAGAGAGGAAGAGAGCTAGAACCGTTGATGAGAGAGAAACATCAACCAGCTGCCTCTTGCACAACCCCTATCGGGGATGTGCCTGCAACCAATGTACATGCCCTTGACCAGAATCGAACCTGGGACCTTTCAGTCCACAGACCGATGCTCTACCACTGAGCCAAACCGGTTTCGGCTGAGCCGAGACTTTAAATGTGCTCTTTTGTACTCCTGCACTGAACCATGAGGAGAGCATGCCTTGGGCAGTTGATGAAGCTTTGACTTGGATTTGAGAGTTGCAGACTCATAGGGTAGAATTGCACCCAATCAACAGCCTGAAGCAGAGGCCAATAAGTGAGAAAGAATATTATTGATCAGAGCCATTGAGATGTGGGCTTATTTGTTATGCAACAGTATCACAATAATAGCTGACTATTACACAATGTAAAAGATTTGGCACAAGGTCTAACATATTGTAGGAACTCGATAGTTATTATTGTTATTAATATTATTATTACTATTGGAAAAAAAGGGGTTGTTAAGCAAATATTTTTGGGGCACACTGTATGTGATACCCTATGGAAGATTTAGAAATATCATTAGCATATTAAAGGCTTTGAGAAGTCCTGTAGTTAAAAAAACACTAGAAACTTTTTCTGTAATAAACACATCCTTATGTTCTTTAGAGACTTTTGGGTAATAGCAACATGAGGGCCTTGCACTTAGGATGGGAAGTGTTCCAGGTCGAAAATTGGTTTCTTCCCATCACTTGTCTGATGGGGTGTGAGAAGAGCATAGAGATAGATGCGGAAGCCTCACATCCACCGGCGAGGCCAGCTGCTGACTTTTCAGCACCCCATTAGCCAACGTGCAATTCCCTTCCCTCTCCTTGCTGTTCGCAGGCTGAGACTTGGCCAGCCCCACATATGCTCAGTGGGGAGGACGGATGCTCTACAGCACTCAGCGCTGTCATTTCATGTATGCCTTATCACTTACCGAGGATTTCACACGCACAATTCCATTTCATTCTCCCCAAAACTCCACGCAGCGAGTGCTTTTGTTAGCCCCACTTTCCAGAGGAGGAAACTGAGGTTCAGAGAAACTGAATGGAATCGCCAGAGGCTACCCAGCCAACAAGGATGGCACCAGCGCTCCAGCACACATCTGTCTGAGGCTCGGTGGCTGTAAGCCTTAAACTACATTGCCCATGGACACAGAGAAGAGACTGGAAGGTGTACAATTTATTTTCCTCTTTTCTACCCCTGATACACCAAAGGAAATGGACAGCAGTAGAACTGAACTTTCCAGGCACGTGCTAGGGCTTAGAAGGAGGCAGATATGAGGAAGGAAGCCAGCATGGGAACCAAAGAATCAAGTTTATCTGAGATGGACAGGGTCTTGCCTAAGGTCACCTCACTAAGTACAGTCAAAGCAGAGACTAGACCTGGGTGCTCTGACTCCCAACTCAGTACTTATTTGAGGCAGAGCCAATAACTATTCTTATTTCTTTAATAAAAGTCCCCTGTGTTGTTGGAAGCAGCATGAGGCCACGTTGAAAAGAAATGACAGTATGAAGCACCCCTTGCAGATGAGAGTGGTAAATGAGATAGATGTAGCAGAAGTTGTTGGGTGGAGCCTCCAGAGAGCTCTTGCCTTCTCTCTTTTCTTCCTCTTCCCAACATGACGGCTGGAGCTCCAGCAGCCACCAGTGACCATGAGGCCACCTTGACCATGAAGGCCAGTGCTAAGGATGGTAGAGTTGAAAGACACAAGCAACCTGAGATACTGATGGCATCATGTGGTCACCCAATGGGCCCATCCACCCCACCCACCCTGGCTGTTTAACTCCAGGGGGCGCCATTCACTGTTTATGCACAGTCATCCCTGGAGTTGTGCAACATGGTGGTCCTCGCTACCTTTACACTTTTTTTTTTTTTTTACAGAAGAGAAGACACTTCTCTATCTCACTTATTTTATGTCTCACTGACTAGCAGCTGAATGCAATATGGACAGGTGCATTATTCCATCAGGGTTATGTGCCTGCTGTCTTTCTGGCTTCCTCTAGATACACTCTCTTACCCTTTTCCACCCATGTGGCTGACCTGTATGAATCCCTTCAATGGACTCCATGTCTGTGGCTTCCAACTGGTACCAGCAGGAGATGCAAGGAATGAAGGACAGTGAAGTTGGACCTTTATTTCCTGGCTCCTTCCAGGTTGTCTAGGGCTGGCAGTGTCTTGATTGCCAATCTCAGCTTCTATCAGGAGCCTCTCCTTCTCTCTCCTTCTTTCTGGGTTCAACGACATTCCTTTCCTTGCTCCTTCAGGACTGGTGATAGTGACAGCTCCCTGGTGTCATTAGCCCCTTGCTGGTGTCCTTGATCTGGCCCCACCATTATAAATATCAGCTTTATTAAGCTTACCTTTTCTCTCTAACGCCTTGGTTGGCAAACTGCGGCTCTCGAACCATCGAGCCACATGTGGCTCTTTGGCCCCTTGAGTGTGGCTCTTCCACAAAATACCACAGCCTGGGTGAGTCTATTTTAAAGAAGTGGCATTAGAAGAAGTGTAAGTTTAAGAAATTTGGCTCTCCAAAGGAATTTCAATCGTTATACTGTTGATATTTGGCTCTGTTGACTAATGAGTTTGCCAACCACTGCTCTAGCGCACCTTTTCTCTCCAGAAAGCTGTCCTTGAGTCTCTCCTTTTTTCTCTTCTGTTATCCTAGAACTTTTACTCCTATTTACTGCCTAGCTATTTTGAAAACCACCATGCAGTGAGCATTTATTATATCCTGGGTCCATATATGATACCTTATATATTATACATTAGGTACATAAGGTACTGTGTATGAACCCCCACAATGACCCAGTGAAGTAGGTCTTCTGCCCATTCTACAAATGCGGAAAGCAAGTCTTTTGGCCACACAGCTCAGGAAGTGGTACAGCTGGGATATGAACCCAGGTTGTCCAACTCTGATGTTGGTGTTCCTGCTAAGCATGAGGCTGTCATGTCTCTGGCTTGAATGCAATTATAACCGTGGCCATGATTGTCATGGCTAGCTCTGTCTGCCTTCATTGGGCCATGCCCAGAAGAGGGTGTTGGATGTTCAAGTGTGCAAAGAAGACCAGTGGTGTCTCCTAAGTGTGCCTAGGTCATTTGGCAGCTGTTACTCCAAATTAGGGGGTGGAGTGCAACTAAAGTTGGAGAGCCAGTGGTCTCAGGAACATAACTGGGAGAAACTCCTCAATTTTTGACATCCTTCTCCATCTTCTACCTTATTCTTATTACCTGAGGTTGAATGAGTTCCTCTTATGTCTTAAATTTGACCAGCATGTGCCGAGACCTGTTTGGCTCAGTGGATAGAGCGTTGGCCTGCGGACTGAGGGGTCCCAGGTTCGATTCCGGTCAGGGGCATGTACTCTGGTTGCAGGCACAATCCCCAATGGGGGGTGTGCAGGAGGCGGCTGATCGGTGTTTCTCTCTCATCGATGTTTCTAGCTTTCTATCCCTCTCTCTCCTCTCTGTAAAAAATCAATAAAATATATAATATTTAAAAAAAATAAATTTGACCAGCATGTGGGCAATTCACTGACCCCCGTGGCACTGCCCATGCATCTGTAAACCTGTCTCGGAATAGGCTGTCCCCAGCCAAGCTTGCTGAATGCATTTCATTTAGCCTATACCTGGTGGTGCCAGCCAATTTGGACACATCCCCAAAGAAGGGCTCTTGGTCTCCATGGTCTGAAACATGATTGCCTAGCAATTCCATAAATCTGCGTCTGAAAGGCCCAGCAAATTTTTTTGGAGGTAAAAAAGCTAACAAAATTAATCCCTCTCTGTTCCTTGAAGTGGACTCAGATGGAAATAAAATCTTTCCACAAAGTGAGCTTTGGCCCCACTTCCTCCATTTGGGTCCAAGAGTGACTTTCAGAGAGCATGTTAGCAAGAGCCCTGCCTGGGCGCAGGCCTGGGAGCGGGCAGGCGGCTGCCGCAGAGAGGTGGGGTGCTCCGTCACCAGGGAAGCATGCTAATGAGCCGGGCTGTACAAACATTCGTTTCTCATCCTGAGGATAGAAGCAACTGGTAGAGAATTCATCAAACTCCAGACAGGAAAAGGGCTTGGTTCCTGCCTCTGGCACTGCCAGGAGCTCGGAGTGCAGTGAAGTCGCCTGCAGTTATTTGGGGGCACAGCCAAAGCCAGGCCTCCGTTACAAGCAGACACACTGGATTCATTGGGAGTGGGAAAGGGCCAAGCCGTTGACCCAGACTGAAGAATGGAAGGCACCACATAGAGACTCCCTGGGGGGAATACATGTGCCTGTTTCTTTTTCCATTTGAGTTTGCCCTTTTGGCCACCATGTTGGAAGCCAAGAAGGATGTGATGGAGGCAGATCATAGAGAGGGATCTCTCATGCCTATTCTCTAAATCCATTTCCTGCCCTTCTGTTTAACAGATGGCTAAGTACTGCAAACTACAATTCCCAGTGTCCTTTGCTTCTGGTTAGGTTCAACGGCTAGTAGCCTCCAGTGTGGGGGAGGTGGGTTTGGCAGATTGAAAGATGATGAGAGACCTGGCTGGTTTGGCTCAATGGATAGAGCATCAGCCTGTGGACTCAAGGGTACCAGGTTTGATTCTGGTCAAGGGCATGTACCTTGATTGTGGGCATGTGGGGTATATGCAGGAGACAGCTGATTGATGTTTCTCTCTCATTGATGTTTCTGGTTCTCTGTTCCTCTCCCTTCCTCTCTGTGGAAAATCAATAGAATATATATTTTTTTAAAAAAAGAAGAAGAAGAAGAAGAAAGGAAGATGATGAGAAAGGCGAAGGTCATTCTCCCAAACTCCATTCTTTCATATTTGAGGGGCCTCCTGGGCATGGTGTGACTCCAGCAGTGGCTGTATTACCTATGAACTTCCTGCTTTCTCTGTGTCCTTTCATGGCTGCATCTCCCACTGAGCAGCCCCAGCTTCTGGCTCTGGTAACACAGCTTCCTCCCTTGGTCTCTCCTGTCCAGGATCACAGTGGCTTCCTGTTCTTGCTAGTCTCTGAGTTGTCCCCGATGCCCCGTTTTCCCTTTCAGCTCTTCTAATACCTTTGTAACTAGTGACCTACATTCTTTCATTTGAACTTCCTGGTTGGGTGGCTTTGTCTTCTAAACTAAAGATGGACCAATATATGTTAAGACTCTGCAGCAGCAATTTGAATGATATCAAATGAATAGATATTTATAGAAACTCCATCAACTGATGACTCTTGGTTCATTTCTCAGCAGATAGGGGCTCTCATGGCCTCCTCTTGGGTCCCATGGCCACTGGTTGACCAGAAAGCACAGGGCATCTTGACTGAAAGTCCCACCAACACTGAAAGCAACTAGAAGATGAACTTGTATTAGTTAGGGGGCAGTCTAATGTGTGTGTGTGTGTGTGTGTGTGTGTGTGTGTGTGTGTGTGTATGCGTATGCGTATGCATATGCGCGCGCGCATACTGTGGGTTTGAACAAAAGAACTGCTATGGACTGAGTGTTTGTGTGTGTAGCAGTTCTTTTACTCAAACCCACAGTATTTGCCCATAGTAGGTGCTTTCAAGTATAATGTGTTGACTTAAATCTCAATCATCTCCTTCAGAGATACCTTTGAATTACATTTATGGTTACCATGTTTCCCCGAAAATAAGACATCCTCTGAAAATAAGACCTACTTACAGGTTTCCTTCTGAGTGAAATATAAGGCATCCCCCCAAAAATAAGGCCCCCCCCCTAGGCTAAACATGAGAGATTTGGTCCACTGATTCTGAAAGAAATTGAGTCACAAGAAATTCACCAGGAAATTCAGGAATTGGATTGTTATGATGATGTTCCAGAAGATGATGACATGATTGTCATTGAATAAATGAGTAAATTCTTAATACTGTAGGATTCACAGTTTGTCTGGTTTGTGCTGACAACTACCGTACTGTATACAGGTAATTAATTTCCTTTATTTTCATTTAACAATAAAAGTGTACCATATTCTTCTTCATGGAAAAATAAGACATTCCCTGAAAATAAGACCTAGCACATCTTTGGGAGCAAAAATTAATATAAGACACTGTCTTATTTTGGGGGAAACAGGGTAGATGACTGGTTTACCTCCAACACCTTCTCTCCTTCAATAGAAGGGAAACAAACAGTCCATAAGAATATCATCTAGTTATAGACAATAAAGAGAAAAGAGCAGGGTAAGAAAATAAGGAATGACAAGGTACAGTCAAAAGCAGTCTCTCTAAGGGCACACACCTGAGTTAAGTGAATGAGCCATGCAAATATCTGGAGCAGAGTATATCAGGCAGAGCAAACAGCAAGTGCAATGGCCCTGGGGCAGGAGCATGATTTGCATGCTGGAGGGACAACAGAGACCAGCATGAAGCAATTCCCGCAGATTTGAGGACTGTGGTTAGCACTCTGGATTTTATTGTGTTGGGAGAAATTGGAGGTTTTCAGAAGGATGGAATTGCATGCATTTTAGGTCAGATCATTGACTGCTGTATGGAAGAGAGACTGGTGGGGAGCAAGATCATTATTCTGTACAGTCTATTACCCCTATGTCAGTTAGAGAAAGAGTGTATGTTAGAAAGTAAAAGAACAAATGGATGTTGAAAGTTAAAGGTTTGAGTTCAAGACAAAACTGGAAGGGCTGCTATAGGCCCATGAATGACTGATTCGTTGCCAAGTGCGGGGAATAGACAGGATTTACTCTGGGAAATCTGAGGTGGGAACCAATACTTCAAACTGGGGGAGAAGGAAGGTTGTTATAAAAGACATGGGGTTTGAACTAGGCTTGAAGGATGATGTGGACACACTCAAATCCATGCCACTGCAGGATTTCATAAACAGAGGAAAAGCTTGGGCCAGACGGGTCTACCAGTTAGTCTCAGGCCAACCAGGATTATTAATACACCCAGCTGTGGGGGAGTGATGGATGGCTCTTGACTCTATTAGCACTGGCTGGGTCTCTGTATCTTCTTGCAAAGACTGAATTCTAGCCTCTCTTGCTGGCAGAGCCTGGGCTTCTCAATGGAAGGCATAGCAGGGTGCACAGGCAGGAGCATGGAACTGCTTGGTATTTTATTGCAAAAAAAAAAAATAAAAAAAATTCTTGTATGTGTGTGTGGGGTGTGTGAGTGGCTGAGCACCGATAACACTGGTCAGTGTAGTGATTTTAAATACAGCAGGTCCTCAAATTAATATATTCTGTTCAACATAATTTCTCTGCAATGTTGATGAGATGCGTAGGAGCCTAACTCTTGTTTCTATCAATTAGCCTGTGGTAGAACTGGTTTCATCGTACGTCAGTTCCAAGAACCTATCAACGACGTTAAGTGAGAGCTTACTGTATTCTCATCAAGAAGCAATAATTTCCCAGCCTGACAAACTCATGAAAACTCACTTTAAAACGTTCTTTTGCAAGCACGGAGTTCTGCCTTCCCGGCTCAATGGTTCCACTTGTCTACTTTGGGGAGTGTTTTGTCCCCAAGGCTTTGGTGGTCTGGACTGTTTGCTGAATTGCTACTGTGCCCGGAGATGTCAGTTAGCAAGGAGTCATTTTCAGATGCAGAGGGGCTGCCCCTAAAGCCCATTCCAGGTTGCCAAGAAACCAATCCCCAAATCAGAAAAGGCCTGCTGTCCGGCAGGCCCCGGCGCTGGGTGAGCGCAGGGACTCTCCTGAAAGTCGTTTAAAAAACCATTTATTTTGAGGACCCGGAAAGTATTCCAGCTGAGCCCTATTTCATTCCAAAGCCATTTCGTGTTCCAGAGGATTTTAATTCCTGTGATTCAGATTCATTTGCACCCAACTCATCAAAAGGGATTTGTGTGGCTTCCAAATCCACACAGCATCATTTGATACCCAAGAAACCTCACGGCCATACAGCCTCACCAGCTGGCGGTGCTCCGCCAGTTCTGACCAGGATCCAGAAGACTTGAAGCCCAGCAGGCAGAAGCCTCCGTCACTCGTTGGCAGCGGATCCTTTATTTTCTATTTTGTTTCCAAATCGAGAAAAGGATAGGTCCCTGGACAGCATTTTAAAGAGGTTCTTCTCAACCTCTCCATTCTCTGTGACAAGAGTGATCACTCATTCATTCAACAGGCATTTAGCGAGTACTTACTGTGTTCCGGGCCCTGAGCTAGAACTGGGGACTCATGCCCTGCCCTAAATGGCATTTGCAGTCTAGGGAGGGAGACAGACGGTAAACCATAATGACATGTCAAGTAACTGAATTGCAAATGCAATTTTTCAACAATCAACAATTGTCTGCTGAACATCTATCTGTACACGCTTGACTTCATCTAGGCATCGGAGGCACAGCAGTGAACAAAACAGATACAGCCAAGGCTGAAATGAGACAAAACACAAAACCCTTAGCTCAGGGACTGTTATTACGAGTTTAGCCGCCTTGCTCTAAATCGTCAATGGCTCCCCAATGCATTTGTAACTCAATGTTCCATCTCTTTGGGTTACAAATAGCCAGGCTTTTCTTCTTTATCAAAGGAGTCCAGTCCTGGTTTTACCACTTACCAACTGTGTGATTGTGGGGAAATTGAGGCTCAGAGCTGTGAAGCAACTTGCCCCTGATCATACAGCCTGCAAGGTGGCACTGGGATTCCAAGTCAGCTCTGCATGACTCCAGAATCCAGACTCTTGGCTGCAAGTTTTTATTTATTTCTCCTTTATAGAAAACCAGGCCTCAACTCCATCTTTCTTTTCTTTTTCTTTTTTCTTTTTTTAATATATTTTATTGATTTTTTACAGAGAGGGAGAGAGATAGAGAGCCAAAAACGTCGATGAGAGAGAAACACCAACCAGCTGCCTCCTGCACACACCCCACCGGGGATGTGCCCGCAACCAACGTACATGCCCTTGACCGGAATCGAACCCGGGACCTTTCAGTCCGCAGAGTGACGCTCCACCACTGAGTCAAACCGGTTTCGGCCTCCATCTTTCTTAAAGAAGAAAGTGGGAATAAAGTGGTGTGCTGCAGGACCCCTGGGCCTGTTTCTGTATGGGCTTCCCCACTAGCCATCTGCCTTCCCGTCTCAATTCGGGTAGGTTGGGATGAAGAGACCACCCCAGATCACAGGGCATCATCGTGTATGTTCTTCTGCAGGGCTAGACTGTGATGGATGAGGGCCCCAGTTGTGGTCAGGGTTCTCAGCTTTGCCCCTTAATGGCTGTGTGGCCTTGGGCAGGTTACTTCACCTCTCTGAACTTCATCTGTAATATGAGCAAGATAATGAGAACATCTATTTCCGGGGGTTGCTAGAAGGATGAAATGAGCAAGCACCCAAAGGCATGACGGTTATCGTCATTGTTATCCTGGAGATGCAGGTTCAAGGTTAACCAAATGGAGGAGGTGCTACTGCTAGGACCTGCTTCTAAACTTATAGAAGGTTACGGAATTCCTCTGGACTGAACTGTCTACTTTTGGTGTCCTCTTGACCTGCTCATTCCTCTCAATAGTCTCTGCCTGTTCCCTCCTGTGACTGGAGCCTTTGAACTCAGTGATTTTGGCCAGGGAATGAGAAGCCCGGCAGCACTTTGGAGCAATAAGAGTTAAGCACTGGGCCTGCTCACAAACGCAGAAAAACTCCACAAACACACAGGAGGAATCGTTCCATCTCTGATAAGGAGTAAGGAGGGAGCAACTCATTCCATATGGCTGGCAAGAGGGGCGGACAGGAGCGGGCGGGCGGGGTCGGCAGCGTGCATGGTCTTGGGGCTGATGAATGACCCGCTGGCGGGGGACAGGCAGACCAGCCTCCCCTTCGGAGGGATCAGGAGAGGGGGAGGAGAGAGGGAAGACCTGAGTCCTGGGGGAGGAGGCGAACCGCAGGCGCCCACCGCATGTTACTTATGGGTGGCAGAAAGAATACGTGTCAACAGCTGTTGTCTTGAAAGGAATTGCAGCTTTAACCAGAGAGGGATGCGGGAAGAACAGCGTTCATTATTTTTCAGCTTTGAGACAATCTGGGTAAACTCGGGATGGATCTGAGAGAAAAACCACACAGTCTGTATTGCTGGGCCTCTGGGCAAGACTGAAGAATATGATTGTGCCTAAAACTGGTGCCTGACAAGAAATGAGATCCCTCTCGGGCTGAATTGGACTGACCAGCTGTTTGGCTGACCTCAGCCATGGCTGCGGGCTCCATGTCCTACCCTGCCCTGCCCTCCAGGCTGGTGCCCGAGCTGTGCCCTCTGCCCGCAGCACCGTCTCTCTTCATTTTCTCAGAGCTTTCTAAAACATCACTGCCAACCTGTCCAGTCTCTCCGCTCAGCTGGTGGGTAGCAGGGCTGGGATTTGGACCCAGGCGGCCCACCTTCAAGGCCGATGCACTTGATCGCCATCCCAGGCACTTCTCCTTAAGGAGCGGCCGTTCTCTACTCATTTTCCTGGTCAGAGATGCCACTCCAGCCTTAGGAGCTGGATGAACTGGTGGTCTTCTGGTCTCTTTAGCCATTTAGCTGCCCTCTGTGGGGTGTGAGAGTCACCGGTGCCTGCTCAGACTTCCCTTTGACAAAGAGCTTCCTGTTCAGATGCCCACAGCCCACAGCTGGGGGAACACCAGATCCACCTTGGTCTCTGGCTGCGGTCACATTCTCGAAGGCATTGGGCGTGGCCATTTGCGTCTGTGGGCACGGCTTGGGAGCGCCCCATGGGTTGACCCGTCATTTGGGTTTGTCTTCCTTCTGCCATTTTCCCAGCCATGGAGAGGGCAGCCTCGTCCCAGGCCTGCTGTGTTTCTAGTCCCGAGCTCTGTGCCTGGGAGATGCTGCATATCTGTGGTGAGGTCCTATCTTTAAAACGCTAAGTGACAATGTTTTGGTATTTTGTTACTTACTGTTATGCTTCAGACAGTGGCTGCTCCGTTTCGCCACCCCTGCCTCCATTCAAGCAAGGTTCTTCGCTTTGGGAAACACGGAGGCAGTGGAAAACAAAGAAAAATGGAGTATCACCCTGGCTTTTGAAGTTCTAAATCCTATCCTTTTCCATGGGGAACTTGGGACATAGAGAGTATATTTGGTTTTTATTATGAATAAGAGTGAGCTTTCATTCCCTGAATTAGAAAGGGACACCCGAGCTAGGAGGAAAAGGAAAGATAAAGAGGATTGGAGGAGGAGAAGGAAGAGGGCCTAAGGGGAGAGGAGCCAGTGGAAGAGGCTGAGCAGACCTGAGGGTGCAACTACAAGCCAGGTAGGATCTGAGCAGCGTGAAGTTGTCCAGTGTCTGCTCCAGTGAATGCTGGGACCACACTGGCTATGCTGGTGGGACCTCATTCCAACCACAGACAACATGCCACACGTTGGACATCCTGTCCACAGGGCTCTGGAAGTCACAGCGTGACTTTCTCCTCTGAGCAACTCTTCCTCTCATTGTCCCAGATGCTCGTAACTTGGAGAGCGACAGAGATGAGGGTGGGGCCCTGAGCGTTTCTAAGAGGGGTGCTGTGCACAGCTGAGCTGGGCAGTTGTAGAAACGCTGTTCTCTGGGCTTCCAGCTTTATTAGGTCTTGGCTCAAATGTCACTCCTCGGAAAGGCCTTCCCTGGCTTTGGATGAAAGTCCCAGTTATCCTCCACCTTAAGAGTTCATTTCCTCCCTTTATCACCATCAGACATTGTCTTCCATGTTTACTTACTGGTTTAGCGCCTCTGTCCTGCCTAGAAGGTGCACCCCACAACTGTAGGACCAGGGGGGCTGCTCTGGTGCCATGCCCAGTGCTGGGTCCAGGGCAGGCCTATTGCCATCGTGAAGGAGGAATTCAATACTCTGGAAGGAATAAATGAACTCCGAACACAATCCTAACAGGCAGACCTCCTATGGGCAAATGGATGAGTGGATCTACTAGAGGGGCGTGAGATGTGAGGGTGGGAATAACTGATGAAATATTGGTTGGGGTTAAACCAGTTATGGGAACAGGGAGAAGACCATCTCAGTGGGAACTAGGGACCATGTCTATGAGCTCAAGAAATGGAAATGGTCCCGGTGGACATCTCTTGCTTGGTGAACAGTAGGACGGCCCTCTGCCTAACATCCCCCACCCCACCCTCCGCGACTACGCGGTGGACCTTGGCCAAGTTTGAAGGTATAGCCTCATCTCTGCCGACTTCCATTTCAATCGGATAAAATTCCTGATGACTTAACTCCCTCTATGGTCTTTAAGAGCATCTCAGCCGGAGCCACAAATCACTCAAGGGCCATCCCGGATGGGGAGTGCCATCGGCCTGCTTTCTGCGTGGGTCCTTCGTGGGCAGTAAATCAGTCCCCTCAGCTTACTCTGCCCTTGGAGCCAGAGCTGGGAGCTGCTTGCCAGAGTTAGTCAACAGGCCCAGCGCTGTTTGGAGAGGTGAGTCTTCTCTGAGCAAAGTGGAGGGCTGGGGGGTGCCTGGGCCACAGTGAGGAAGACCAGTACCTAGGGGTACCCTCAGCCCCAGTGGTTGGTCAAGGGGAGGGAAGAGAGGCCAGTCAGAGGTGGGGGCTGGTTTCCCTGGCAGGCTAGGGAAGGACAAACAGCCTAAGAACAGTAGAGACGGCATTTAATTAATGAGTATTCTGGGGGCCTCAATGAAAATATACTTGGAACTCTATTCCTGAAGTAATCCATCTTTTTAAAATAAAAATGAAAGAACACAGACAAGCCAAAAGAAACAAAATACATACATGCATAATCCCTCTACCCAGACATAACATTATTAACATGTGGTTTAGCTTTCCAATAATTTTATTCATAAATATATATTATTTTTATTAAAATGGAGTTATACAGTATATACTGCTGATGACTTGTCTTTCTCACTTAGCATTATGTCAGGACATATTTCCTTGGAAATAAGTGGAGAGCTACCTCATCATTTTTGATCATTACATAAGATTCCAATGTATGGATGGCTTGTCGTTAAATAGTAATTTAACCAAGTTACTATTGTTGACATTTAGGCCATTTCCAATTTTTTTTTGCACTCATGAATAACAGTGCTGTGAGCGCCCTTTTACATCGCTGTTTTCATATATTTCTGCATATTTCTTTATAATAAATTCATGTAAGTGGAATTGCTGGGTCAATGGGTAGGCATGTTGTTATGATTTCTTGATATATGTTGCCAAGAAGCTTTTCTAGAAAGGTATATCAATTAAATTCTCACAAGGCATATTTACGAGAAGATGCCTTGATAGAAATTACCTTAAAAGGAATAGATGTGCAGAAAAAGATAACCAAACAATATAGCAATATAAAAATCGAAAGCTGAAGCTGTTGCTTTAATTTTCCCCCCTAGAGAATATATATTTTACTGCACTGATTCAGATTCCAATTTTCATCTAATCTTGATCTTGCCATCTAACTTCACCCTCTTTAGAAGGCTTGTTTCTGGCCTCTGAACTCTGGGATGGCAGAGGTGATATTTGCTTTATTTAATATTGCATGTTGGTGCCTATTTCAAGGCCTGGCATACAATGGACATCAGTTGTGTGACAAATTATCCCAGAATTTATTATCTCACATAGTTTCTGGGCGGGGCTGGCTCTGGGTCTGGTTGCAGTCAGGTTGTTGGCAGGAGCTGTGGTCTAATTTGAAGGCTTGACTGGGGCTGGAGGACCCACTCCAAGATGTTTTACTCCCATGGCTGGTAAGTCATGCCTGCTGTTGGCGGGAGGGCTCAGTTCCTTGCCACATGGGATTTGCACAAGGCTGCTGGAGAGCCCTCACAACATGGTGGCTGGCTTCCCTCAAGAAATCATCCAACAAAGGGGGGCAAGCTACAGTATCTTTTATAAAAATATATTCTTTTTTTCCTTTTTTAAAAAAATTATTTTCAATTACAGTTTACATTCAATAGTATCTCGTGTCAGTTTCAGGTGAACAGCATAGTGGTTAGGCAAACATATACTTTATAAAGTGTTCCCTCAGATATTTCCAGTCTGCACCTGGCACCATACTTAGTTATTACAATATTATTGACTGTATTTTCTATGCTGTATTTTAGATCCCTGTGACTATTTTGTAACTAGCAATCTGTATTTCTTAATCTCTTCACCTTTTTTACCCAGTCTCCCCTCCCCTCTGACAACCATCAGTTTGTTCTCTGCTTCTATGAATCTGTTTTAATTTTGTTTGTTCATTTAATTTGTTCTTTAGATTCCACATATAAGTGAAGTAACATGGCATTTGTCTTCTGACTGACTTATTCCACTGAGCATAAATCCCTCTAGGTCCATACATACTGTTGCAAATGTTAAGATTTCCTTCTTTTTTATAGCTTAGTAGCATTCCATTGTATATATGTACCACAGCTTTTTTATTCACTCATAAAAGTGGTAGTATCTTTTATGACCTAGCCTCAAAGTCTTATTTCACTGGTGACCTTCCTCAGCTTATTCAGTGTGGGAAGGTCCTACATGAATCAGTTCCAGGTGGCAGGGGTCACTAGGGACCATGTTGGAGGCTGGCCACCACATTTATTAAAATTCGCTAAATAAATGATGGAGCAAAATAAAATTGAACTGGAAGAGGCCAATAGGGTTCTCCATGCCTTTCCAACTATTCCGTGGGAATAATAATATAGAGGTGGGATAACTATCTGAGAACTGAGCTTGAATGAAATTGTGTATTTCCTGTAGGAGCTGCCAATTATTCCTGCTATGAGTCAGGATGGGCCAGCAACAGCTTAAAACTCCCAAAGACATGTGGGAAATTCCCAGGGGGTTGGGTCTTGTGGTTCAAACCACAGGCCTAGGAAAAAGCTGCTCCTTGCCACTGGAAGGAATGCCAGGCCTTCATGTCAATCAAGACAGGGTGGGTCATTTGGCCAAGGGAGGTCACTCTCATCATTGAAATACTCAGTAGTTTATGGCCTCTATAAAGCTATTAGTCCCGAGAGATGAGGGGAAAGTGGTTAACAGCACCCTCTGCCTCTCTGGGTCCATTAGCATTAAGGTTGTAAACTCCACTCCGGCCATGGGTGAATGGTTTTATTATCAATCAATTACTCTTGCTTGTCAGCAAGTCCCAAGCATCCCACAAGCATAGAATCTGGCCAGATAACCATGGGCACTTCAGGCAATTTGGCTCTATATACCTCAGTTTCCCCAAATGTCATATAAGAGATTGGACTAGGTCAGAGGTTCCCACACGTCTCACTACCATCGTTTATTTCCTTTATTTTACCTCTGTTGTGTTTATTTCATGCTTTGAAATTATTTCTCTACCAACCAGAATTCCTTAAAAATCTTTCTCTCCCCCAGTATTATTTAATATTATTAAGACAATTATCCTATATAATAAAATTGTAATATGCAAATCGACTGAACAGCGCAACAACCAGTCAGTGGGGGCCAGGGTCAGGGAGCAGGCAGCACCAGGCCAGCCAAGATACATGCCAATGGGCAGAAGGAGGGAATGGGAATGGGATGGGGTGGGAAGGGGGACAGCGTCCAGCGGTGGCCGAGGGGCGATGGAGGAGGGGGTTGGCACCATCCCCTGATCAGCCTGTCCAGTTGCCTCCTGCAGAGGGAGGCCAGACTGTCCTACTGATGGCTTAGGCCCAGGGGAGCGGGCCCAGGGGAGCAGGCCTAAGTCATCAGTAGGACATCCCCTGAGGATTCCTGGACTGTGAGAGGGTCCAGGCCGGGCTGAGGGATTCCCTCCCCTCGCAATGCACAAATTTTTGTGCATCAGGCCTCTAGTCTTTATATATAAAAAAAGACTACATAGCTGACAATAAAAAATTCTGACCACCCTAGGCAGGGCTGCGCTCAGAACATATGGGATCTTGGCCAAGTACCTTTTGCAGGGCTCTTTGTAAACGACCTGAGTTACCTAACATCAGCATGGCAGGGCCATTCTGATAGTTTGATTCCATGAGAGGGATTCCAGGTAGGCCTGTGGGTGTGATTTGTACCCCAAGCTGCCCTCTTGGAACTGAGGCCAGTCTTAGGCACTGTGGCAACCCTAGAGACACAAGTCCTGGAGCTTCTCAAGGCATTTGGTTGACCTCACACATGGGCTAGACTGCACATGTGTCAAACACAAGGCCCGCGGGCCAAATCCAGCCCGCCAGGCCTTGCAATGTGGCCCGCACCGCGCTGTCATCACTGCACTCCGCTGTCAGTTTATGACATTGTCAGTTTATGACTGTTCAGTAAACCATTCGGCCCGCGATTTAGGCTGGATTTTAGATTTTGGCCCCTTCTCTGATTGAGTTCGACACCCCTAGGCTAGAGGGTCAACAGTCAAGATAGGAAGGAGCAGGGACCAAGACCCATGTGGGTCCCATCCAGACTCAGCACTCTGCTCAGAGCCGAGCCACCGGAGTCCCAGGCATCAGAGGAGATGGGATCTAGACTAATTCAAGGAAGGTAGTCCCAATTTTGGGGCCTAGCTTCAGGGTTCCCTTTCTCAGCTCTAAGGACTATACTGACCATGGCCTAGCCAACATGTCCATGATAAGTTGTAAACATTCTGGCCCAAAGGAAAATCAACACATTTGTGTTAATCTGAGAGGCTGAATCATTGGCAAATGAACAATTCTGTCCATCCTTTGGAAATACAGAATGAAAACTGACTCTCAGTCTTGGTACCTTCTAAGACTTCCAGCAGATAAAGACCCCAGTTAAGTTAGCACATGTGGCACTCTTTATTGAGCAGTTATTTTGCCCAAGACCCTTTACACACAGTATTTCTCATCCTTTATAAGAATCCTGTAAGGAGTCTCTCTTTACAGACACATAAACTGAGAAGCACACCTTCTCCAGGCAGAGAACTGAAGAAACAAAGAGCCTCCAAGAATTATTCTCTAATAATTGCACCCAACATTTATTGAAGGTTCTCTATGTACCAGGTATTGCTTGAGCACTTTCACCTAATCCTCACAGCAATACTTTGACAGAGGAACTATCATCACCCCCATTTTATAGACGAGTAGACTGAGGTTTCGAGAAGTTAGATCATAGGCATTGTCACAGAGCTTGCACATGATGGACAAGGGATTTGAGCTCAGGCTGTCTAGCACCAATGCTGAGTTCTTAGCCCCTAAACCACACTGCCTTTCTTTGACCTTGCTTTCCCAAGGTTCTATCCCAAGAAGACCTGTTCAGGGAGTCTTCCAGAATGAATGTGCTTGTATAGCCAAGCTACTCAGTTTAGTCTCTGGAAGTAGAAAACTAGACTTGAAATCCTTAACTCACTCCACCACTCTGGGCCTCAGTTTCTTCCTCTGTATAATGGGGATAATCTCATCTTGTTGGAGGCTGCTGTGGAGGTGAAGTGACACAGGGTGTACAGGCTGGGCTGGGCTCATAGGGACTTGCTAGCATTTCTATTCTCAGCCCAAACTTCCCAAGGAAGTGGTGATGACTTATGGCCAAAGCAATCTTGATTGCTCATGCAAAATGGAATTAAGCTCCCAGGCAAAAGGTTGGGGATGCATGCTAATAAGAAAAGACTGGTCCTCTTTTGGCAAGAGTTGGAGTAGGCAGAAGTGGAACAGGTTAGAGATTTAAAGAGCATATGCACTTGTGTCTCAGGCTGGGTTTTCTAGAAACAGACACTGAGTTGCCTGCATTGGGCCAAAATGGCCAGGCATCTACAACTTCCATATTTGTTTCTGGAAGGGCATGACCTTGGGAGAGGCAGCTTTCTGCAGAGGCTGAGAGAGACCTGAAGAGGCTGGCTACTGGGGGTCATCTGCTGACCACATCCCTTGTGACTGGACAGCAAGTTCTTCTTTGAAGGAGGAACTGGAAGGCACATTTTTGTATCTACCAAGGCTGATGGGGCCAAGGATGCTGGGAAGGAGCAATGAGGTAATTGGACTGAGCAGATAAACCACATGTTTAGTCTACTTTCGTGCCCTTCCCTCTGCCCAAGGCTGGATCCATTGTGTCTCAGTGTCCAAGTCCTGCCTGGCCATCAAGAGTGCCCTATAACACCTCCCACCTGACAGCAGATGCTGGCTCCTGTCTCTGCAGAAACCCTCATGCTGGGTGAAGAGTCATCTATTCCTACTGGAAATTCATTGAGTTCTCTGCTAAGCCACTCATGACCAAAAGGCTCAGCCTGGAAGCATTTGGGGTTGTTTGCCCTTCAGTCTCCACCATGTGAACACACAAGAGGCCAACCCATGGCCAAATACGGCTGTTCCTGGGGAGCCAAGAGCAGGAATGACCAGGCCACGCCCTTCAGGGAGACCTCATGAGCCCAGGCTTAGGCCCACGGAAAAGCCAGGCTGAGGGCCTGCGAAGCTCTGCCTTTCTGATCCTGAGATGCTGAAAGATGTTGGCACACTCAGGGGTTTCTGGAACGGCTCAAGAAGAACAACTCAGCGTTGGAAACCAAAAAGGAAGCCAGTGACAGAGGCAGAGTGAAAACAGAATGGCAGGAACTGTGGGGACAGCCATTATGTGAGCTAGAATTTGGTGACTCAAAATAAAAGTATGACTAATAACTACAGTGTACCCACATACAGAATAATTAGCTATTTGTTTAGCAGTAAAGTATTTCTGTAATTAAAGTTGTGTAAATGTATATAGCTATTTATTATTATTATAGTTCATATTTATTGAACCCTGCTGGGTGCCTGTATTACCTCATTTCATCTCCCAATAACCTGATAAGGGAGAGGCTGTTATTGTCCCATTGTTTACAGATGGGGAAATTTAGTCTCAGAGAAATTAACTCACTTGCCAGTTCAATAACAAATTGTGGAGCCAGTTGGAATAAGTAGCAAGCCTACTCGGAGCAGGAGTTGGCGTTTAAGGTCACGAACTTAGAGCCAGATCATTTGGGTTTGACTCCTTGCTGGATCATCTTTCAGCTGTGTGACCCTGCACAAGTGCCTTAGCCTCTCTGTTTCTCATCTGTAAAATGGGGTTGGTAATAAGGATGTACTACAGATAGATGTTGAATGGATTAAATTAGTTAGCACATGTGGCATTCTTAGTACCTGGCACATAGTAGGTATTTCATCACCGATGACCTTGACTACTATTTTGTACCAATATATTCATAAAGCTGACCCCAGAGTTCCCACCTATTTGAATCCTACAACAGTAGTGAGAATCATGGTATCCTTTGACCTCTGAACACAGAACATAGGGTCCACAGGAACCTTTGTTACAGTGGCTCAAAGGTGGCGGCCCTGTCAGGTAACTTAGAGGTCTAGAAGCCATTTGCTGAGCTCATGATTCTGCAAGCGAGTACCCTGTGGCTCCATGAGGTGCTTTTTGGTAGGGCTGGAGAATAGGCTTTGGCTTTTCGTGGGAGGAGCTGAAGGTCACACTGCGAAGGAGGGGATAAAAGCATCCATGTTGGCAAAGAATCCGCCAGTTACTATATAACCTACATTAGGGGTTGGTCCCAGTTTCAAATATTCTGCCCATGTCACCATAAACCAGCGACATGTTCTAGAAATGCCAACCTTTTGGCATTCAACTGTATCCACAGTGAAAGAGAAAACTTTTTTAAAATTTCACTGTAGTTAGAAACTCAGAGCTGTTGGGCAAGTGTTTAACTTGCAAGTCTGGGGTCTGAGACCTGGATTTAAATCCAGACTCTGCCGGTTACTTGCTGTGTGACTGTGAGTAACCTACCTCCCCTCTCTGAGCCTCAGCTCCCTCATCTGTAAAATGAGACTCACAACAGTTCTGTCACAGGGCTGGTGGGAGGAGTAAGTGCGACAACAGGTGCCAAGCACCTCCCACAGGGCCTGGCCCGGGCTCCATGAGTGCTGGCCTCAGTTCTGTTATTAGTGTTATTATTATTCCCTGACTACCAACAGCAGAACTATTTTTTTTCCCTTCCCTGCTCTACACATTTGAGAGGCCAGGAATGAAAGTGATGCATTGTGATCTGGAATACATGTGATGAGCTCTGACAGCCATTTCCACTCCCATTCCCTGCCGCTGTGAGGATAACCTGAGACAGGCACCTTCTCCAAGCCAGAAAAACAGGCTAAATAAATAACCACCCAGCACAGCATTTAACCTCGCGGTGCCCAAGAGGAGACCCACAGGACTAGAAAGCAGTTGCACACGTGAAGTAGAGTGTCCACAATTCTTCTTTCACCAGCTTTTTATTTTTTTCTTTCCTTCAACCATGCAGATCTCAACAGTGAGCGTCCAGACCAGGGAGGGGGTCTTAAAGTGCCACAAGCCACAGTTGAGCGTTTGCTCAGGATTAAAGGAAGGGTGATCTGGCCAGAGAAGCTTGAGCCTGGAGGCCTTCCAACCGGGCCCTGTGGCTCTGGCACCTGGGGTATGGTTCTGATCACGCCCCGGCCTGGAGCCATGCATGCCAGCTCGGGACCAGGGGCTGCTAATGGGGCCAGACAGGTGCTTGAGCTGGAGGAGACCGGGACGCAGGTTTCCAAAGCCAAGACTCTAGCTCAGCTTGGAAAATGTGCCAACTCTGAAGAACCTGCCGGAAATCCCTGACCGTCCCCAATTTGTACTTTGCTTGTCTTCAGCCTGGGGCTCAGCACAAACCTCTCCCCTTGGACAGCACCGAGGCGGCACCTGCGGGGCTTGGGAAGGGATGAGTTTGGCATTCGGAGTTGGAAGCGCAGATACTGTGGCGGCTGGCTATGTGCTCCGACCGTTCCGAACCCCACTTGCTCCTCTCCGCTCTGACAGGTGGGTGGACAGGCATCATTTCCTTTTGTCAAATGTGGGGACCCAGATCACGATGACGATGCAGATGATCGCTGTTTCCCGGGCATATTCCTATGTGCCGGGCAACAGGGTAAGCGCTCCTGGTGCTCTGTCTCGTTCCAGCCCATTCATTTTCCCACCTTCCTGGGGATTCACTGAAGCCCAGAGGGTGAAGCACCACATGCTCATGGCCACACAGCTGCTCAGCAGCACCACTAACGCGCTGGGCCATTATTCACCATCGTAAGCTTTCTCTCTAACCCTCTGCACAGAGGCTCTGACTAGCGAACAGAACACCACCCTCCCTGCAATGACACACCCACACGCCTTAGGCCAGTGGTTCTCAACCTTTCTAAAGCCCCGACCATAACATTATTTTCGTTGCTACTTCATAACTGTGAGTTAGTTCTCAAGACTAACAGGTTGAGAACCGCTGCTGTAGAGCCTAAGACCATTGGAAAACACAGATGTTTACATTACGATTCATTAACAGTAGCAAAATTACAATTATGAAGTAGCAACGAAAATAATGTTATGGTTGGGGGTCACCACAACATGAGGAGCTGTATGAGAGGGTCGAGGCATTAGGAAGGTTGAGAACCACTGCCTTAGACGAACAAGGTCTCCAAACTTGGTTTCTTTTACATAAACAGATCCGGTTATTTACTGTTGCATTAAAAACTACCCCCAAGCTAAGTCAGATCAAAGGAAATTTGTTCCTGGCGGAGGAAGGAGCTCGCTCGTGCTCCATAATAACTGTGGTCTCGGCTGAAGTGGCTCATGTGGCTCAAGTGGAGCCCTATGTCTGGGGCCTTGGTTCTATTGTAGCTGTCAGCTGGGCTCCTTGTTTCTTCACACGGTGTCTCTGGGGGCAGGGAAATTTGAGATGGCGTCTTCTCATCAGGGGTCTAGGCTAGGCTGCCTGGAACAGTAGGGGCTGTCCATGAATCTCTCTCCCCAGGCCCCCCCCGCCCCCCATGGCTAACGTGGGCTTCCTCACAGCATGGCCGGGTCAGGGTAGCTAGACTTCATACATGGAGGGTTAAGCCTCTGAGAGCTTGAGTTCCAAGAAGCTCAGGCAAAAGCTACAAGGATTCCGATAACCTCGCCTTGGAAATCCCACCATCAGCACAGCAGCTATGGAGGTGCCATGTTAAATCCCTTCAGGGAAGAACCAGTCATTCACTTGGGAGCAGCGTTTCCAACTGTGCAGCCCTTAGGAGCCACCACAGCATTGAATGGGAAGGGCTTCTAGCCAAGGACTGAGAAGGGTGGGCATCCTAGGCCTGGCCATTTTGCCCCAGTGCCAGCCCCCGCTGCTGAGAGAGCTTTGCTCTGGAGGGGCCCCTGCCTTGCATTCATCCAGCCAGTATTTACTGTGTGCCTACTATGTGTCAGGCACAGTTCTAGGCACCAGGAAGAGAACAGAGACCTGCAAAATCACAGAGCAGAGGGCACAGCTGTAGTCATCCCAATCCTGGGAGAGAGAGGAGAACCAGCGTGTTCGGGAATTCTTGGAAAACCCTGTGTTGGAGGAAGAATGCATGAAGCCAGCTCAGTGCCGGCCCTTCCCTGTCTTTTCCTGCGTCCTTCCTCCCATCCAAAATCCTCTCTGCTCAAGCGCCTCCTCCCTTAGTCTCCCATCCATGGTGCACAGGAGGGGCCGCCTCTGGTAGCAGTGGGAGGAAGCCAGAGGAGATGGGGGAGGCAAAGGTGGAAGGGCAAAGGGCAGACTGGTGGGGCTTTCAGCCACCCCCTCCGCACCCCACCAAATATTGCCTGCTCTGCCCTCCCTTCTCCCCGAGTTATCTGGACGCGGTGTCTAATTGAAATTGAAGACCTGTTTAGCTGTGTGCCTACACAGTCTGATCTCAAATGTGGGCAACCACAAAGTATGCTCTGGTGCTGCACGGTCCCAGGAATCTGACAAAGTGATTGATGCCCAGAGAAGGTATTTCTTCAGAGGCCTGGAGCCAGGCTCTTCGTTAAGCCCCGGAATTGAGGAGTCATCCAACGCTCCGGACCTGCGTTAACCGCCTCAGAAGTCTGACGCGAGGGGGGTCCTGGCGGCCTGAGAAACACCTAAAGGCTCGTGTGAAGCTTGGATTTGCTGCCTTGCAAATAAGCCCTGTCGTTTCCTGTGTCCTTCCTCCGATCCAGAATCCTCTCTGCCCAAGGGCTCCTCCCCCCGCAGCCTCCCATCCACGGTGCTGAGACTCTACCAGCCCGAAAGCTAGAAGAGAAACGAGGCCTGCATGTGACCAACAGGCCATAACAGCTCTTCATTTATGCGATCAGGGTAGGCCCATTGTCTCCAAAGAAAAGGAATTATTTTTTTTCATCACAAAGCCCTTGGAAAATCTGGTAAAAGATATGGCTCCTTTAACCAGGAAAAAAATATTGCACATACATGGATGCATTAAATTGCAATACAATTTCAGTAACAACAATGAGGAAAACTTAAAACAGCAAAGGTTCACGGCTAAGTTCCTAAGTTGATTCATTCAATCCTATTAAACCTCAGGGGTAGATACTATTATTAGGCCTACTTACTCAAGGTGGCTCAGATGCTTAAGTGGGGCAGCTGGCACACGAACATGGGGTCTGAGGTCAGTTGCCAGGTTCCTAACCACTACCTCACATTGCCCACAGGGTCTCTGGTGGGAGGGGCCCAATATAATTCACTATGAAAGTATTGATAACATGTCACACTTAATCTTTAACAATTCACCTTTTATATATTCAGGTGGAGGGGCCCCAGTTCATTTGGCCTGTGTGTTCCTTCCTTCTGTGCACCCCCTCACCCTCCTGCCCTGCCACCCCAGTCTCAGTCCTGGTTGTTCAGATGGGCCTGCTCCCCAGAATGGGAAGGTGTGTGTCCTACATGAGAGTGGCAATTCCCATGGCCATGACCAATCAAGTACCATGGAGCAGTCCAAGAACATCGATGGAGCTGCCTAAAAAGAGAAAGTCTCTTATCCTCTGAGGTTCCTAAAAGGTAAAAATGAACATTTTGAAGTAGTCAAAGGAATGAGTGCCCTTGAACATGAAAAAGAAAGAAGGGAGTTAGAATCTCAATGATCACTGTTCAGTGATCAGATGATCATCTTGATCTATCTATGCCTGATTTCCTCTTGTACAGCTAGCTACCTGAGATGACATTTTTTTTTTTTTTTTTGGAGTGGGAGGACTGGGGTGGATTTCTTTTATGTGCAACTGAAAGAGTCCTGATAAATGTACAGACATTTTATCATGTTTCCCCTCTGTCTTCATGACACAGATGACAACACAGTTCAGCATCGTGTTTGGTGAAGACCACATGGCTATGAAAACTGGAGACACCTCGCTCCTTCAGTTATGTTTCAGACCTCTGGAGTCAGGGTTAAGTCTCAGATATCTCTTCCTACATGCTCAACATGCACAGATTCTCAAACAGCAGGCGCTCCATAATTGCTTATCCGTGTAATGGGATTATAAATAAGGCCTTTCCTGACTTGGAATTTGAGCCAGACTTTAAAGCTGAGGATAGGCAAGGTTGCTGATTCTAAAGAGGGGATGGACCCTATTTCTGGGACTAGCCGCAGGAGGGTCACCTGGTTCTGATCACCCAGGATGGAAGGTGACAGACAGAGAGGAAAACTAGAGCATGAAGATCTTCTTAGAAAGTTGTTAGACTACGGTGTCTCTCTCTGCACTGTCCCCTCTTTATAAAAGTGGTGAATTCCACTTCTCCTTTAAAACTCAGCTTACATGTTGCCTCCTCTAGGGAGCTTTCCTTGGTTGCTACAGCTAATCCTATTGCTCTTGTCCTCTTGCCTTCTTCTCAAAGCTATTAATATTTACTTAGGTCATAGTACTTGAAGATACACACTAATAGTATAATAATGTGATATGTGCCATCTGTCTGTTAGACTAACAGTGCCAACCTGGCACAGACCTGTACGATTTATCTTCATAGACTTGAAGGAGGAGACAGGGGCGGACTGTATGCAACTCTAACGACCTTCCTGTCTTGCCTAATTAGCACTTTCACAAAATTGGAAATGCAAAAGTGGACCTAGAGCCGAATATGGAGTAGAGCTAGAAAGAATGGAATCACTATAAAATGGAGTGTGGAGAATTTGGAACTCCACGAGTTGGAGCACAGTGGTGGGTGGGGTAGGAATGAGGAGGGCTGGAAAGGAAACAGAGAGGGTGAGAAGCTTGGAAAAGACCATGAGTCCAGGCTGCCCCATAGGGTGAAGGGTCAGTGAATAAATCTCCCAGTGGGGGGTGAGCAGGGACTCTGAACAACAAGGATGTCTGTTATTAATTTGAACTTTTAAGATATTTTTGCAATGCTATTCCCCTTAGTGTCTTTTAGTCTTAAGTAAAAGCTTTTACATAACTAGAAATCTTAAGAGATTCTTTTTGCTTTTTTTTTTTTTTTTAATACTTCTGAAAAGGGCTGAATTCATGGATGAGCAGAGAGTACGTAAAAGAAACAACACAGGGGTCAACAAATAGAATGACGTCAACACACCTGACATTCAAGGTGAAGGATGGCACTGAGGTCAGAAATCTCATGGAAGTGGCAGACATCTTGGCTAGAGCTTGGGTTTCTACAAGGCCCAGCTGCAGGTTTGAGCCGGTATCGTATGGAGGTCACAGGGCAATGGAATCCCAGGTGATCCGGTCACTGTGTGGCCGGCTGACACAGAGGTTCCCCAGAACAGCAGCAGCACTTAGAAACGTGGTAGAAGTGCAAATTCTTGGGGCCCACCCAAGATCTTCTGAGTCAGAGACTCTGGAGCTGGGGCTCCTTAATCTGCAATTTACAAACCTCCAGGGGATTCCGACACAGCTAAATCGGAAAACAGACATGTTCAGCCCTCGGTAGTTTTGTGTTGAATTAATGAATTAAAAGCTCGTGGAAACAGAGTACACTTGTGGTAGCCTCTTTTTAGATCTTAAAAATATTTCAACTCTGAGCGAAATCATAATTCATCAACGGCCAGGCTCCTCGCCCAGAAGAGCCGTGCTTGAGTGGCTTTCTATCAGCCTCAACCCAGACCGCGGCACCCCGGGGCACAGGTTAAGCACAGTTGTCTCTGGGTCATCCAATGTAAGCGGATGTTCTGAGGCCTCCTGGCCCATAATCCGATGGCAGAGTGCCCACTGGACCCGAGGACTGTTTCTCTAGTCCTTGCTGGTAAGGAAAGGATAGCTGTTGCTTTTCTTAAAAGTGTCCAGGGACTTTTAAGAAAACATCATTCGCCTTGGCAAATTCTCCCTCAGAGGTACAGTTCATTGCCTGTCAAGCCAGGATATTAAATTAAGCAATTTTCATCAGATAACACATCTTCTGGTTCATGTAAATGTCCCACAGATCGCTGAGCTAGTAACTCAGGCTTATTGAAAGTGAGCTGCTAATCCATTTCACTTTGAAGATGGGACACGGGCTGGTGGGGAACTTGCCCAAGAACCCTGCGACAGCCCCACTGAGACCCCTGGCCCCTTCCCTTTCTCTGTCAGGCCAAGAGCATTGCTTAGCATCCTGGCCCTTGGCCTCAGACCGTGTGACCACAGGAGACCTGGTCCTGCTAGCATCATAATTAGCTGGCTATTAAGATTAATCATGGGAAGAAAGCAGAGGGGAGGCCAGACAGTATAGGCGTGATCATCTGGGCAGCTTCACCAGGAAGCTGCAACTTCACACGCCCCAGGGAACAAGGGCTCAATTCCCTGCAAATCACTGGGGAAAGGGATCAAACAAAGGGCACCTGTGCAGTTAAGTCAGGGATGTAGGAAGGTGCTTGTCTGTTAGTCTAATCTGGGAATGGGATAATTGGCCGGGGGGAGAGCCACTGCAAGTGTGTGGAAAACTGCAGGGCTAATTGGTGAAGCTCCTACTTATACAGTAATCCCAAAGAGATCTCACTCTAGCTTCACTCTTGCCCACTTCGCTTCTCTCTTGCGCCATGACCTGCACTCGCCTGAAGTAGTAAAATTCACCTGAACATACCAACTGCCCTATCCGTTAACAAACATGCTCCCACATCAGAATCACCGATGTGCCCATGGCAGAGGAGCTGGTCCAAATGTCTGTTTGATTGAATTAAGGTCTCTAATCACAAAAGGAATCCTACTTTCCCGGGCGGAGCTACGCACACACATCTGAAGGTTAAACCCAGCCCATGTCCACTTCGTGATGTAAATAACGGGAAGAAACCAAGGTCACCAAGTGCTCACCAGAGATATCCTTTTCCCAAAGTAGTTGGCATGTGCCCATCACCACAGGGTTGAAAGGTAAGAAATAAGATATACAGTCAAATTGAATGTTCAATAAACATTATTTTTTAGTATAATCATATCCCGCATATTGCACTGGCCATACATATACTAAAAGAATTCACTGATCTAAAATTCCAATCTACCCTCGGGTGTTATATTTTTACTTGCTAAATCTGGCCACCCTGCCTTCTATGAATCCAGAAAGACTATGGGCTAACCTTTAAAGAATCCCAGCCATGCCCACCGCCACCTCTCAGGCCAATCACAATGTAATGCTTGGTGACTCAATAATGCTACAGCACAGCTAATTTGAACTGTCATTCAAATATAACACCCCCACCCTGTTAGATGAAACTGTAAATTGTAAATTGAAGAATTAAAGCTCTTTTCCTGGATTTATGCTCAATGTAGAAAATCTAAAAAATGAAGGAAAACATGAAGCGAATCATAAATCAACTATCTAGAGATAACCTCAATTACTACTCTTCCGAATTGCCTTATGTTTTTCTATGCGGACACTCATTTTTTTCATGTAAACTGAGGAAAAAATACATCATTCTCTACCATGATGTTTGACTTGACACTATACCACAGATGTTGTTCATGTCATTCAAAACTCTGTCTTTTTTAAATGACTGAATAATAATCCATTGCATGGGTCAAATGGTGTTTTTAAAGTTTTGATAGTATGAATGGCCCAGAGAGAAACATTTCTATGCATAAAGTTGCTGTCCTATTTCAGGTTATTTCCTTAGAATGGATTTGAGGTGAACGGCCATGAGCATTTATCTATCTACCTACCTACCTATCTCCACATTTATTTTTTCTCCTGATTAATCATAGCCTGTAGGTAAAATCTGGTATATACAGAGCGAGGGTAGAGGTGACGGCAGAATCCATTTGTAACCCCTAAATGTGCTAACATTGGCCAGCTTGCTTGTGAGGCATCCTGAGGTCATCGCATCGTTGCTTCCCAGAAAGGTTGCATCATCTTACACTCTAACCAGCAGAAAACAAACTGCAATAGGCCTCCGCCATGTCATCATCACTTACTAGTATCTTTACAAAGCCCTGCTGCTCATTTTAAAGATGCTCACCAGTACATAACTGAGAGAGAAAACAGAAGCCCTGCATAGATGTTGGCCTGGCTGGTAGAGACCACTTAATGGAGTAGTCAGAAAACTAAGGTTAGACCTCTGTCCCCCGAGCGGTTTTCTCATTTGGACGGGATTTAGTTGTGACATCTACATTCAGGGTCCCTGCCTGTCATCTGTCAGACAAACTGGAGAAAAGGAGTCATCCTATGAGCCTCTCTGTTTTAAGATAAAAATCCGGGGAGGAGGAGTTGCATTTTGGAAAGGTCCTGGAAGAGTAGGTTGCCACTTGACCCTCCTCGGAACTTTGAAAGCCTCCGATCAGCTATGTGCGAGAAATCCTGTCGGATGTTCTCACTCTGTCTCTTTGGGCAATAAATCAAGAAGGTGCGGGTTCTCCTGCTCGCTGTGGGGAGCTCAGTAGCTGCTGGAGAGAGTAAACGTGCAGGCATGAGGTGGGGTTGCTCCCAGTTCCTACTGGGAGTGAATGGACCTTTCTGGAAGTCTCTGCTGGACCCCCAGGGGTTGTGCCTCTAATGCTGATCTCTGAGACCAGACCTTCACAGAGAAGCCCAAAACATTGACATAGGTGGGCCGGGGGCAGGACTGTACTTGGAATTTATTGCTGGGATGGGTAATGAAGAGACTGGAAATGTGGAAACAGGGCTGGTGGGCTCCCAGGACCCTCCTAGAGCCACCTCTACACCGTGTGTCCTCGCCCTGGAGGAAGGGAACCGGAAGGCTGCCTGCTCAGCTGCTGTCCTTCTAACCCCATAACGGGAGTGGCTTTCCCAGATTTGCTGAAGAACTGATGGTGGGAATCAATTTGGAGAAAGAATTTGAGAGACAGGAGCAGGATGAAAAGGGATCAGGCAGGACCAGGGGGTTCGGAGAGGTGAGTGTGAGCTCTGACCCAACCATGTATCCGCTTTGAAATCCCACGGGTTCTTCCCATCAGCAAAATGGGGATAATACTCAAACGTACTCCTCGAAAGGCGAAGTCATGGAGAGAATCCAATAAAAATCTGGGTGATGTTCTTAGAACAGCGCCTGATCTTCAGCATCCTTAGCACACTCTGGCTCACAGGTCAAATTCGCCTGCCATCTGTTTTTGTAAACATTTTACAGAACTCAGCCATGTCCGTTTGTTTACGTGTTGTCTATGCTGCTTTCCTATGGCAACAGCAGAACTGAGTAGTTGGAACCGAGACCATATGGCTCGCAAAGCCAGAAATATTTACAATCTGGCACTTTACCTAAAACATCCTTCAATCTTTACTGTAGAAAATCAGCTACTAATACTGATTCCATGGGGATGTTATAAGACTAAAATGAGGGAATGGCAAGTGGTTCGCTCGCTATGGAAAACGGTGAGGGGATTCCTCAACTAATTAAACATTGAACTACAATGTGGTCCAGCAATTGTTTCTGGACATAACCCAAAGGAAATGAAAACAGAATATTGGAGAGATACCCCCACTCCATGTTCACTCTAGCCTCATTCGCAGTAGCCAAGCCATGGGAACAAGCTAAGTGCCCGTCAGCAGGTGAACAGAGAAAGACAGCATTCTACACATGAATGTCATTTAGCCATGAGAAAGAAGGAAATCCTGCCATTTGCAACAACACGGATGAACGTTGAGGGCATTATACTATGTGAGATAAGTCAGAGAGAAAAAGACAAATACTGTACCATATCGCTTCTACGTGGAATCCAAAAAAGCCAGGCTTGTAAACGTAGAGTAAAATGGTGGTTCCCAGGGGCTGGGGGTAGGAAGCGCAGAGATTATTCTTAAGGATACACTCGTGTAACAGAGGAGTAGATAAGAAAGTCCCGGAGACCGAGTGCCCAGTCTACTGATGTTGGACAACAAGACTAGGTCTTAATCATAAACTTGCTAAGAGGCCAGATCCACATTATTCCCACCACAAAAAGGACATAGTTCTCTGACATGGGGAAGTGTGAGCTAATGTGATAATGGCCATCAGATCGCCACACAAATGTACCAAAACAACATGCTGCACACCTTAAATTTACCCAGTGCTATGGCTCATATATATCTTAATAAAAATAATTTTTAAATAAAATGAAGATAAATATGTAAAAAAAAAAAAAAAAACAACAACCCTTTGAATATGTTTTAAATGAGCCAGAAAGAGATGGCTCCTTAAACCATCCATCTAGAGAATGGAATTCTATATAGACCTTTTTAATGGCATGGAAAAAGACTACTTAATCATATGGAAACACACATATTTATGTGTGCCCGCATACATACATAGTACTCATTAAGTGCCTGGCATTGGCCAGGTATTATGTAAAATTTCCCTCAAACTTCCTCTGAGGGAGGTGCTATTTTTATCCCCATAATTCAAGGTGAGGAAACTTAATCTGAGTGTTTCAGTGGGTCTCCAGGTTCACACAGGGAGTCACAGGCGGATTCAGAACCCAGGCAAGCAAGTCAGTGGGCAAAACGGTACACGCACCACTATCCATTTTTTGTAGAAAGAACTATGCAAGTGCGTGTGTGCACACGGTGACGTGACCGGGAAGACATCTGTCCCAGAGCTAACGGAAGTTCTCCGGGGTGGTCGGCTAACAGGCGGTTATATTAAAATGCTCTTCTTTGTGGCGAATAATGTCTCCCCTGGAGCAGAGGGAGCAGAGGGGAAAGAAGTGAGAAGAAGAAACTGGCTTAGGGACTGCGGAAGTGGCAGGTGTCATTGGCAGTCCTCAGCTTCAGATCTAATTACCAGCTCGGTTCACTAGGTTCAAAAGCCAATGAGAACTTTGGGAGAAGGGATCCCCAGGGAGAAGTTGGTGGTGCCAGGAGTCAGGCAGCTGAGCACCCCCTTTCCCTCCATGGACCTGCTGCCTCCGATCCCCTGTCCTGGCTGGAGCTGCAAAGCCTCCACGCCCTCTCGCCCTCCCTTCTTTGGAGGTCTGGGATTGCCTGGAGTCTCAGAACAGCCCTGCTGCTTTTTATAAACATTTTGGGAGCATCTCAAGCCTTTAAAAAAAGAAGGGGGGGGGAGGGAGGAAGCGAGAGAGAGAGAGAGAGAGAGAGAGAGAGAGAGAGAGAGAGAGAGAGGAAGAAAAAGCCACTTAGAAGAGATACATCTTGACAAACTGAGGAGCCCATGAGATCATCTTCCAGGTTTTTATTGTATTTCCCCTTCTTCCAGAAAGTGGGAACGCATCCAAACCAGCATGACGGCCCTGTTATATTTCTGGGGGAATAAAAGGAATCTGGCCCTGTCCTGCGAAGCATCCGGCATTCACATATTCTTCTGGCCGAGACGTTTGGCCAAATGTCAGTGTTACTTGCAGAATGTGGCTGTTTTTATTTTAATCTGCAAACATCACTGCTGTGAATTACGACCTTTCCCCGGACGGGGTATTAGAGCGGGATCCGGGGAAGTAGTGAAAGGCGATCCGGGCGAGGGAACAGCGTTTTGGAAAACGCAAACTTAAGAGGGACCTGTCAAAACATTCTTTGTTAAAAATGTTTTTCCCCTTTTGCTCAATTTCCAGAAACTTTTTTTTTTAGAGGCTTGGAACCATCAAGCCTCTTCCCCTTGGGATTTTGTTTTTACTGCAATAAATTCAAACAGGTGGGGCTGGAAATATATATTAATTGAACGACGATTTATGACAAACACGCCGCTGTGAGCTGGAGATCCATGAGCACAGTCAGACAGAGTCCTGTTGTTCTGGATGTTGTGAGCGAGCAGAGCACAGACAGCTGGATGGTGCCAGGGCCAGTGCTCTGCAGGATGCGCTGGGTGACACGAAGCATGCGATGGCTCTAACGTAGGCTGAGGGGTCGGAGGAGGCTTCTGAGAAGCAGTGGTGATGGTCGGGCTGAGTTACCTGACAGCAGAGGGGATGGAGATGGAGTTAAGGTAGACAGAGGCCTGGGGCAGAGGGAACAGCCCACCAGAGGGTCTTGGGGTGGAGCAAGCCTGGCACATTTAAGAAACCTGTGTCTTATTGAAGGAGCGCCCGTCCTATCTAACAATCCTACTTAGAAGATCTTGTCTCCCTTCTCCCAGGCAGGACCTGCGCACTGGCCTCTCTTTTCTGTCCCGCTGACCATCTTGGGCTTCTGTGTTTGAGCCAGCGGGGCCTGTGGGGAGGAAAGGGGAGCAGAGTGTGGCATTCGTTCTTGATTGATGTTTTTGGGCTCTCCAGATGGACCTGTCCTCTGACGGGCACTGAAGCATGTTCTTTGGAAATGTCCCATCACTGGGACCCTTACCTGCCTCTTCCTGCTCTGGGCTCAGAGAGCACCACTCTGGGCCACTGTTTAGCCTCCCACAGCCTCCTGGGACCTACGGTGGCCTTGGGTCCTCTGCCACAGTCTTTCCACTTCCCATGGGTCCCTGCTGTCCCCACACCTGCTCGCTCCCACACGCAGCCCACACCGGGCCTGTGAGACACACGCAAAATCCTTTGCTCCAACAAATTCTGGGCGGGAAGGCCTGTCTAAGGCAGCAGCTCCTCCCTCGGGGGAGCACATCATCAGTTTGCTGTTGTGTGTTTTTTCTGACTCTTCGGTGGGCGATGGGAAGAAGTTCACCGTAAGCCACTCTGCGAGGGCTTGGATGAGACTGGATAATTTCCTTCTTCTTGTGCCATCTTCACCCCACTCCCTGGGGGAAGCAGAGTTATAGTCGAACCCCTGAAAAGAAATGTGCTCTCCCCGGTTCTCATCCTCAGACCCTCACAAACGCCTGACGGGGTGAGGGATGGAAGAGCCAGCTCATCAGTTCTTGGGCACCTGCTTTAGAATTTCTGTGGGTCAATCTCTGCCACAAAGGGACCCGCCTCTTTGCCCTTCCTGGTCTTTGTGCCCTTTGCCATGTGACTTCATAGATTCTCTTGCTGAAGAGTCTAGCCCCTACCCCTTGGAGCTCAGCGGGCCACGTGACCTGCGGAAGATGGTGGCAACGACTGTCAGTGCCTGACTATGGCATCAGGACGTCCTGTGTGTTTCTTCTCTCCCTCCCTCCCGCTCCTTGCCATTCCTGTGAAAACATGCCAGGCTCTCCCCCTGGAAGAGGAGAGACAAGGGGCACAGAGCCGAGCTGCTCCAGCCGACAGCTGGTCTGCCCCAGTCCTGTGATCCGCCTGCGACAAGATGAACACCCAGACACGTGAGTAAGATTGCTGGTTATTACATGCCATTGAAGCTTTGTGTTATTTATTACACAGCATTATGCTGGCATTAGATAACTGAGAAGTATCTGATATCTACAGCCTTAGGCTTCCACCTGAAAATTCCATACTGTCATAAATTTTGCTCTAAAACTCCATTTAATATCCAACTAAAAAAATCAAAAAGTACTCATATCCTCCCTCCAGTCCTTCTTTCTGACACTTAAAGGCCCGTGGCATTTCACTTATTTTAACCATATATAACAATAATACGCATTTCACAAAGTGCTCCGTGATGTGAGATGGCCATGGTCATACATGTATAGAGGATGTTTCACGGGGCGGGACCAAGTGAAGCACACGTCTAGGGCATAGAACCTAAAGAGGTGTCAAAAATCTCAACAATCAAGAAGCATACTATTTTAATAAAATATTTTTAAAAGAAAAATTAATGCAATATCCACAATGGACAAAATATCACAATTTTAAATAAAGAGATCATTCATAGTGCCATCTGGAATTCACAGTAGAGCCTAAAGCAAAAGAGAAAATCAGTGCTTCTAGTTTGCCACAATATCTTCCCTTCACCCTGCCTGGAGCAAAGGCTCTGAGAAGTCCTACAAGAAGAAAGCATGAGGCCACGGGGAGAGAAAACACGCAGTGCTAGGAGAGATGTGGGGCCCGTCCCCAGTTCATTTCTAAATGTCCCTACAAGCGTTTGCATGCAACTTCTGAAAGAGAAAAAGAGAAAAGGCAATAGGCATTCCATGTCCATATCGTGCAAACATGAACGAACAGCAGTGTGGGTGACAGTTAAGAGAGCAGGCTGTGGAGTCAGACTCCCGGGTTCAAATCCTGGTTTAGCCACTTGTAGCTGTGTGGCATTTAGCCTCCTGCTGTCTTGGTTTCTTCCAGTGCCAAATGGTGATAAATATACGAAACTCCCATGACCTTCCATGCATGATGGGTTGGGATGTGCCCAGGTCAACAGCAAGCTGTTTTCATTGTTATTGCCTTGGAGGGTCTTTGACCCCAGTGGTCTCAAGTCTTTCCAGCTTGGAGCGCTTTAAGAATGGAGAATGGGGCAACAGGTTTATGTCCCTCTGGTCACTGAGGAGGAGGAGCAGCACAGAGATCTGCTCAATTTCAGCTGCATGGAGAGGTGTGTCCAGTGTCTAGACTCTGAATTGCACTGTGGCAGGGCCAGCCCACCAGGCCTCTGAGCTCTGTGGCTGTGACTCCTGCAGCAGGATGCAGGGCCCTGGAGTCCCAGAACATTCCTGCTGTCACTTCATACCCTGAGCACAGGCCCATGGGCGCTGCAGAGGGTGAGTCTGTGCCGACATTCCTCACTTTCTCCACGGGCACCGGGTATGAGTGGCAGTGCGGGGAGCCCTCTATCAGATGTCTCTCTGGCTTCCTCCCTGCACAGGTGATGGGGAGCCAGAGCTTGGAGAGGACATACGGGGGCTGGGCAGAGAATTTGGAGACATCCCACATGGACCCACCGAGCCAGCCCGATGGGCCCATATCCTCAGTGTCCTCAGGCCTTCCCTGACTCTGCTTGGAGTGGAGACAGCAGGGGCGCTTACACAGGGATGTGCAGCACATAGAGAGATGTGCTCTGGGTAACAGGAGATAGCACCCAGGTGAAGGTGACCCCACATTCTAACATGCCATTTCTGGTCAAAGAGAACATAAGTTAATAAGCTGTTAGAGGCTGGGGTCTGGAAACAGATTCGCCTGGGTTCAAGTTCTGGGTCGATCACAGCTTTAAGCAGGTTAACCCCCGAGTGCTCAGCCAATGTTTGCAGAAACCTCCCCTGGAAGGCGTATCTTCCCCACCCCCGAGATAATGCTGCCCTCTTGTGAGGTCTCAGCTCATGTGTGTGTAAATTAAAGTTCTCATCAAACCAAATCAAAATGCTTCACCATCCATCCATCCATCCGTCTATCCATCTATCTGTATCCATTCATCCACTCATCCACCAACCCACCTACCTCCATCCATCTGTTTATCTAGTATCTATATTTTATACTAATCTAAACAATGAGCTTTTGTGAGGAACCCTCATACTTATAACTAGCTCTTTACAATTTAACAATATATTTTTGACTCCTTTCATGTGAATAATTACACACACACATCTTCACTTTAATCACAGCAAAACAGCTGATCAGGTGGCTTGTATTATCCCCCATCACTGAGTATTTCAATTTTCCCATATTTTCTCCTCTTTTATAACCATTTAAATCTTTGCAGACCTTCATGATTATCCCCTTGAGTAAATTCCTAGTAATGGAAGAGCTGAGTTAACAAATTCTCAGACACCCCTCCCCCCACAATCCCTAGAATCCGCAAATCAGGAACTCTGGGGCTGGGGTCCAGGGACCTGTGTTTGAGTGGGCCTCCTGGCGATTCTGATGCTCTCACATGTAGAATCGCTGCTTTAAGATTCCTGGAGCGTGCTCCCAAGAGATCACTGTCAGCCATCACTAGGTATTGGCAACACGGCACCAGGCCCACGCGGAAGACTTTGCATGCTTGTCTCAATGAACCCCCCCAAAACTGGCCAAGTGGATGCTTTGATGTTTACCCCATTTTACACGTGAGGAAACTGATGCATGGAGAAGGTAACTTGCTGGATGTCACACAACAATTAAGTGGCCGAGCTGGGACTAAGACCCATCTGTCTGTTCTAAAACATGTCACATGCTTGCCTCTCTTGAGGAGATTTAAATGTCAGCCCCAAGACACAAGGGAAGGAGAAAGAATTGGGTTTAGCAAGGCCAGTTCGTGAACCCCCATTTATTTAAACGTCGGTATCACACAGGGAGTTGTGTTTTTTTTTTTTTACTTCCCAATGCCCAGGTATCACCGACTCCAGGCAGGGGGATCTCCACACTCTTAACGCTCCCTGGTGATTCCGACAGGCCCTAAGATTGAAAATCACCGGGTTAAAGAGTTCCCTTCGCAGTCGAGAGGCTGGCTTCCTGCTCCCCCTTTATTTCTGTTCAGTGCTGCAGATGGAGCCTCTGTGGCTAACAGAATTCTAGGTGTAGAGTTCACGTCATGTTACAAATGGGAAACTGAGGCTCAGAGGGGGCCAGCGAACTTTCTGAGGTTGCACAGCAAGTCCTGGGGGTGGGGGGTGGGGGTCTCCTGCTTTTTCCCTAAGTTCAGAGGCCCGAAGCCTAAGCCCTCTCACTATGAGAGCAGCTCGGAGTCCTCTTGCGGTTTGGATTCCTCCTTTGCAACAGCACTTTGCATTTTCGCCTAAATTCCTTCCAGCTGTCAGGTAGGAGAGCCCCTTGATAAGGATTCCCCAGTGTGGGAGAGAAACATTTACCAGAGGTAACGGAGAACACCAGGCTCCCGCCCTGGCCCTTTGCAAGCATATGGAATATATTGTGGTTGGAGGGAGATATATTTTAAGAATTTCTCCTGCATCTTTTCAGATACATTCCACCCAGGATTACTACAGGTGTCATGAAAAGTGGGCTTTTGCTCCATCCCCCTGAGGAGGGGCTGTGGGAGCCAGAGCCAGCCTCTGCCCACGGCTGGAGAAGGAGCCTGGAACGCCCCAGGTCCCAGCATTTGGTTGCTTCTGTTTCCCTTGGTGGGTGTGTGCCGGCCTGGATATTAGTGGGAATGATGCATATTTATTGAGTCCAATCCCCAACTCGATCCCGTCCCCATACGTTGTTTCCTTCTAGCCTATTGTGCATTCATTTGGAGTTTTGTTTGTGGTCTGCCTTCCCTCATGAGGGCAGCGACTTTCCTGTGTTGTTCCTCAGCTTCTAGAATATCTCCTTTCATATAGTTGGTACTCAATAAATATTTGATGAATGAATGAGCTGACTTTTTCACATTTGTTCTATTACTTAATGTTCACAGCAACCTGAGAGGGTAGGTACTGCTATTTACCTCCATTTCATAGGTGAGAGGAATGAAGCCCAGAGAAGTTAAATAACTTGACCCAGGTCACATAGCTTGTATGTGGTAGATCCTAGAGATACACACATGGGTCTATGTAATTTCACAGCCCATGTTATTGACATTCCATGGGAAAGACAAGAAAAGTGCGTCAGGAGGCCAAGATTTGATTGATACCGGGGTGCCAGTATCCTTTCTTTGGACTTGAGTCTTTGAAATCTGCTTGCTGTAGAATGCAAAAAAATTATGTAAAATAATCAAAGTTTTTCAAGAGTATTGAGCATTTCCGCCAACCAGGCTCTAGGCCAATTGCTCCATGAGTAATATCGCTTCACCTTACAGAGGAAACAAAACCATAAAGCAGGACCACCATATTTCCCTCTTAGAGATAGGAAACACAAAGCCTTCAAGTGTCCAAGTCACCTGCCCAAGTGGTAGAAACGAAATTCTAAACCATGCCATGTGACTCTTGATAATCTTGGTAATGAACACAATTATTTTAGGTGAATCCAGATTCACTCTGTGGTAAGAGATGAGAAGCTTAGCACTGAGTTCTAGAGCCCCAAATCCAAAGCCATTAGGCGGCTAAGAACTGTTAGCTTCTTCCTTCCCCAGCAGGGCTCAGTTCAAGAGTTAACAACACTCAGTGAGCGTCCGTCCACCATGTCACCAGGGCTGGGGAGAGTGACATCGCAGAGGCATCTGTCAGTGGCTCACTTGTACCCCGACTACTTCTCCCTTAGAATCCCTCCCCTATGCATCCATTTGGAAGACACCGATGGTCCCAGTAAGGGAGCATTAAAAATGCGGCCAAGTGCAACTTGCATATTTCCCACCTTCTCAGTGAGCCTGCACTAATGGGTCAGTCCAAAGTGGCACAGAGGAAATCAATACTTTATCCCTGGTCCCTGAGCTTCACAATGAGCTGACTCAATGCCTCCTCCTAGTTAACCCTTTCCTATAACCTTGGCAAGGAAGCATATGTGCCGACACAGTCACCGCTCTTCTTTCTTCTGGCGGAAGAGACTCTCCCTGTGTTTACTCTCCCCAGATTTCAGCGGAGACCACTTTCTCTATGTCCCAGTGTCGCCCAGACATATCTGCTTTGAATCATTGTCTTAGCATATACTCTGGGAACAGGATTCCCCTTTAACAAAAGACAGAACTTGACTTTGGCCCTGATTCAAATCTTGGAGTAATTCCTTCCCTCCTTACTCACTTGAATCCAGTGGAAGTCAATAAATAGGATGTGAGGAAGGTGTTGATGGCTCTGACCACCCTCCTCAAGGACTCTTCACACACCCCATCATCTCCCCCATGAGACAGATCTGTGTCATTTAACCTACTTTCAGAATTTGAAAGCACTTTCTCTTTTGGCTTTCAAACCATTTTTTCAATTATGATCAAACAGTTCCCACTAATCTCTTTTAAAAGCGAGTACGTGACTGAGCCAGGATTCGAACACAAGTTGCCTGACTTCAGAGCCCAAGTTGAGTCTTGCTGGTACCCATTACAGCCCATTCTGGAGCCGCAGTGCCTGCTCCTGAGTGATGTTGATGACTGGTCTGCCTAGCCCACCCTGTCAGCAGGGAGATTACTGTGTTTACGGAGGGCTAGAGGGAGGTGCAGGCAGGAAGAAATCTGCACAAAGGGTCCCAAGACAGAAGGAACAGATATGGAAGTGGATGCCCCTTCCATGCTTGCTGTTTACCACACACAGATGCTCGGAAAACATGCTCAACATAAACGTCTGGACTTAGTTTGACATCTGAATTAATTAGGATAGAGGTCCCCTAAAATTTACTAAGACCCAAAATGATAGTAACTTAGAGTCAGCTTCCCTCTCTCTCTCCCTCTCTCTCTCTCTCTCTCTCTCACACACACACACACACAAACACACACACACACACACACCAGTCCATGTATAAGCCATCTGGCGCTTAAATGACACCTCCACGGTGTCATGTACTCAGGCTTGTTCTATCTCTTCACAGTCCATTGAGCTGAACTTGTTCACATGACCATAACTAATTGCAAGGGAGGCTGGGAAATGTAGTTTTTAGCTAGGTGACCATAAACCTAACTAAAATTTGGGGGAATTCCTTACTAAAAAAAAAAAAAAAAATGCAGTTTTTACCACAAGTAACCAAGTACTTGGCAGTGACATATATTTTATACACACTTGTGTGTGTGTGTTTCACTATCTTATAAATTTCCTACCACGCTGATACACGCTGATAATCACAGTGAATATATATCTTGCTGTGATTCCCCCCTTCCCCCAGATATTTTGCAACAGTCAGGTCCAAGTAGGGAAGATGTGACACACTCAAGCAAGTCATTGAGGAGAGTCTGATAAATAAACTAGGGAGAAGATGTATAGGCAGGATACAATATTTCAGAGCTAGCAACAGCAGTGTTATCAGTCTATGCTTGCTCACCTGGACATGGGTGAGCCACTAAGCCCTTGACGACCTATCCCCAAACTTTTACAACATGTCTGTGTCTCCCTGTCTGTCTCTGTATATATAAGAAGAATGTATTGTCTTGTGTAAGCGAAGTCATCATTACTTGTTGCTTGTTTGCCTTCATGCCTGATTTCTCTAGGGAGTGGACATGAGGTAGACTGCTTTGAAACTGAAGACAAATTTCCAGTCTTTTTTCCTACCACTTAGCCATTTGATCTTGCAAAAGCCACTTAACCTCTCTGAGGTGTGCCAGGCTTATTTGCCAAGTGGGGATACCACCACCTGCCCCAATTTCTTCTGAGAGCTCTGATGGGACAGAACTGACAAGAAAGCGTGGAAGTGTTTTCTCAGGGTGTAGAACACTACAAATTGGACAAATATATTGGTGAAAACTAGTAAGGAATTCATAATCTAACACATTTTAGCTCTTTCCTTTTCAAAGTCATAGCAACTTCTGCAGAGTCAGCTTAGCCTCTCTGCCCCCCCCCACCACCACCACCACCACCAAGGATCAGAGTCATAGAAATGTCCTTACTATGCCCTTCAAGGCCTGATATGATCTAATCCTTGCCTAATTTTCAGCTTCATCTCTCACAGCTCTTCCAGTGCTCACTATCCTCCAGCCACCATGGCCTTCTTTCCATTCCTGACAAAGCTGTGTCCATTCCCATTTCTGCTCTGTAGCTCTGCTTCCTCCGCCCATATCTTCACATGATTAACTTTCCTATAGGATGCAAGTTTCCACTTAAATGGCACCTCCCCAGAGAGGCAGCCCAGGACCACTTAGTCTAAAATTCTCCCTGTAGTTGGTCCGAAGGTTGTGGGTTATTGTTAAGCTGATTAAAATTCTCCCTGTGATACACCTATATATCCACCTTCTTACATTATTTTAATGGCACTCATAACTCTGAAAGCCTTATTGACTTATGTCTTTGCCTTTATAGTCCACCCTCTAGGATGTACACTCAATGAGAGCAGGACTTTGTTGCAAGAATAGCATCTGGGATATGTTAGGCGCTAAGCTTTTATTAAGTAAATGAACCAGAAGAACATGCCTGGAGAGAGCAAGCTGTGAATTATTGGTTGGTGGGATGATGAGTACCTATATTCGGGACCCCCACTTAACTACCATGGCAGAGACTGATAAATATCTCTCAATACCCCCTTTTCCTTCTTTTAGTAAAAGAGCCTCCAAATTTTAGCTAAAAACTTGGGCTAATTAGAATAAAGATTATGTTTCAGTGAGGTGTGCCAACAGGATTAGGTCAAAGCAGAAATGAGGTGTGCTTTTCAAGAGAATGCTCTTGAAAGGAAGAGGTGTGCCTCCCCTCTGGGCTTTACCCATCTCAGAAAGAAGGCTGGAATGCAGACCTGATGTCAAGAGCTGGGCAGCCACCTTGTATCACCATGGACACCATGTGTTAAGAATGATTATCACAAGATAGAAGGATGCTGGGTCCCTGACATGAGTGAGCCACTAAGCCCTTGACCACCTACCCAGATTTCTACTTGCATAGAAAAGAAATGTTTATCATGTTCCAGCCACTGTATTTAGAGGTCTCTTTGTTAAAGTGGCTTAATTTTTATCTTAACTAGTGTCTCTTGCTTTCCCTATAATTTCAGTCATTGATGTTGCTATATAGACGATTTCACACTACTTCGTCCAGTCTTTTTGGTCCTGGCAACAGTTGAAAAGACCTCTCTTTTGGGAAACGTAGTCAAGAGAATTTACCATTCCCCCTCATCAACATCTAGCTAAGCTTTTGACAGAGACAAATGTTTATTGAGGTTTGGTTCTTCCTGGGATTTTGAGTTTTTCCTCCCAGTTATCTGAGATCCCTTCTTTGAAGCAAGTGCGTTGGTTTTTGGCTTGCTACCTTTCAGTAATAATTTATCTTCTCTGGGAAATTCAGGAAATGGAATCTGTGGATGCTTTCTAATCGGAGAAGGAGCACTTGGCTTTTTTTCTTCTTCTAACTTTCAAGCCCCATCAGAAAAGACAGCATCTAAATTTAAACCGGAACTTGAAACCTCTGTGGCTCTTGTGGGTGGGGGGCGGGGGTTTGATAATGCTGGCAAAGGTTTTGTTAGAACAAGGTTCACATTTTCTTTAGCGAGGCTATTTCACTTCTAATCTTTTCTTGTATCTACAAATGAACTCTTTTCCATAGGGACTCCTGGAAGCTGAAGCAGAATCACTTTCTTTGCATAACCCTGGTTTTGTTACAAACGATGGGCTGCCATGGAAGTGTTTGCTAGTCCAGGATGGAGAACAAAGCTGCTGCAAAGGCTCTTGGGAGTCTTGGACTCATGCCAATTCTTTCACGGGATCAAGGCATGTACTAAGCATTGTGGCACATCATGGGTTTATCAGGAGGCCAAACGTCAGGGCCACTCACTCCCATAAGTCCCTTCCCCTGCTGGAAAAGGCCCAGTAATGTGCACACGTGACGATATGTTTTGTAAAATTAGCAAAAGGAAGGGTTAAACCTCTCTCTTTCTAGACCGATCTCCCCTTCATTACACTTTCCCTTGTGGCCTCAGACATTTGTTGGATCCATCAAAAGAGAAGTTGAATTGCTAATATTTCGTTTTGGTTTAATGGCATATTTTTCTGTGGTTTGCATTTATTCTTGTATAGTTATTTACAGGCTGTCCTAGAGGCTTCTAGAAATATGCCTATGACCCAATTTGTGGTATGAACATGTCCTATAGTAACTGGCCCCCCGAATATGTGAGGAGTAGAGGAAAACACTGGCTAGAGAAAAGGTGGGATTGTCCAGAGTAAATAATATTAAAAATAATATTTACATGAAGAAATGGAACATGCAGGTCTCAAAATGTAAGGGAAACACTTTGCAATGTAGAAGGCAGTTCATTAATAAAGATATGATGTTATTTTAATGGATTCTATACCATTGATATCTGTCAGCTTTTCAAAATTTATCTCTTTTCTCATGCTAAATAAATGTTCATTTTTATACTTAGTGATGCATTCATAATTTTATTTTATTTTTCCTAAATGGACCTCCTGAATAGTATAAACTTTAGGGACCACAAATCCTGAATTGGCTTTGGCTATGGGGCAGGCACCGTGGGACATTCTCTAGAATTGCAATGACTAGAGTTTTCATTTAACAGCAGAATGGACTGATATTTAAAGAATTCTTTATACTGAGAATTGGTAAACAACAGCCTGTGGAACAAATGTGGCCCATTGCCTACTACTGTGAATAAAGTTTCATTGGAACATGGCTATGTTCATTTGTTTGCACATTGTCTATAGTTGCTGTCACACTACAGAGGCAGCGTTGACTTGAGTAGTTGCACCCAAACCTCTGGCATGCAAAGCTTAAAACATTGACTATCTGGTCCTCAACAAAGAAAGCTGACCCCTGTTCATACCATGGACCCCCAAAAGAGGGTGGATGGCAGGCCATGTCCCTAAGAGACCTGATCAATGTTTTGTCAACATAGCTGTCAGGAAGAGTCCTGAAGCTGTCTCATGGACCATACCCAAGCCAAAACATGTCCATTAGAACCACCCTTTTCCAAAGGAGCCTTGACTATGTTTCTCTTCTCCTGCTCAAACACTTCTGATGGCTCCCCAGTGCCCACAGGACTCTAGCCAGCAGGCATACACACTCTTCTCTGACCAGGCTGGATCCCGCCTCTCCAATATCCTCCCTACTCTCCTACATATTTTCTCTTCTGGCCACGTGGGTTATTGTGGCTATTTCTGCCTCAGTACCCACTGACCAGAGGAAGAATGTTGGTATGCTAGAAGTCAAACACTGGTCCACCTGGCTCTAAAATGTACACTTTTCATCACTGTATTAGACTTCCCACGAACAGAATTATTTATTGAATTCCGAGGTGCAGCCAGGAACATGGTCCTCCAGATAAAGACTACATTTCCCAGTCTCTCTTGTGGCTGTTCATGGCCATGTGTCTGCATTCTGGCCAATGGGAAGTGAGAAGCCATGGAATGTACAACTTCCTGACTGTGCCATCAAAGTGCAGGGACATGTCTTCCACTTCCTCTTTCTTCCTTCCCCCTGGCTGAGTGAGCAACAGCCTTCTTACAACACAGTGAGGAAGCCTCATGTTGAAGACGGCAGAGAAAACCAATGCAAAGAATTCGGGTTTCTCATTCTGTGAAGCCATTCCAACATCTTGGATCATTTATGCTCAGATTATTGCATAGAAAATAAATAAACTTACATCTTATTTAAGCCCCATCTTTTTTGGCCTTTACTCTAGAGGCTAAACCTTTATTGTGACTATTAAATAACCATTCCACCACTGTCACATCTATCAATTTCTATGGCTTTTTCTTCTGAGGGGGGGGGGGGCATAGCAAGAGGCTGGTGGACTGGTGTCATGGGCTGGTAACAGATCCCCAAACTCTCCCAATGCCTCCAGCCTTCACAGAGGAGCCACGGCCACATTCTCAGGTCCCAGATCCAGATCTCAGAATCGCTGTCTTTGGAACACACCTCTTTGTCCAGGGCTCATTCCTCTGGCCAGGGCTATATTACAACAACATAAACACAGTGGGCTGTTTCCACAGCAACTTCACGCTTTGTAGGAAGGAAGCTGGAACTTGGACAAGGGACAAGTTCTCCCCTGGGGAAGAGAGCGGATTGTGTTAGACCCTTCTTGGAGTGGATCAGGTTCGCTCCTTCTCAGCTGGGAGTCATAGTGCCATGCTTCAGAGCAAATAGGCTGAGAATTTGCCTCATGGACTCTCTGTCCACTTCTACTTGCCTGATCCAGGGCCCTCCTTCCTCTCTGGTATTGGTCAAGAATAGTAAATGGTGTTTTGTGGACTCCCACAAAATGCTTTCCCAACTCACCGGTTACACTACCTAACATTCCATCAGCAAGAAATGAATAACTTTGGCTTAAGCCTAACCCTCTTCCTCCCCAGTCCTTGTTTATGGGGAAAGAACAGCTGGCCCTATAAAAATAATTGGAGCTACAATTTATGTTGACTGGGTTTCAACTTCTAAATTCTGCACAGTGCTTGCTGGAAAGAGCGAAGAACAGGGTCACCCCTGTCTCGCTGGTGGAGTTTGGGGATGTGGGAAGAAGCAGAATGTGGGTAGCTCATTGGCATCTGTCTCAGTGTGAAGTGAACTACCAGGTCCGTCTTCCCAGGTAGGCAACTCCCTCTTTGTGTTCAAGTCCTAGAGATCCAGGGACCATCTTTGCTATCACATTTAAAGATTGAGTTGATTTGGGCTTCTGAAGGTGTCTGCCACATGATTTGGCTTACAACATGGACTCAGTAAAGTTTGCTGAGTGAAAAATAAGTCAGTCAAGTTCCCAGAAGGAAAAGATGGTGCCACACATTGGGTAATATGAAGGGAGTTGAATAAAAAAGACTATTTATAAAGGTGAGGGCAGGATGCAGAGATATTCTAGGGAGTGGGAGTGTTTTGTGAATAGTATTAGCAAATCAGGGCGGGGTTCCTAGGTTGAAAGAGGTGAGAGGAAGTAGCAGTTATTGGCATTTTCAAGGAGAAACTCATGTGGAAACAGCTACCTTGAGAGGAACTGTGACGTGTGGGTGAGGTCACCTCCAGGCCAAGGCAAATACCCCAGAGTACATACTACAGTCTGACTCTACTTCTTCCTTTCTGCTTTCTGCTGGGGCTTCCCATTGGCTAAACCCAATCAGAAGTTGGTGAGCATGGGAGCCTGTTGGTGTGGTCCATACAATTTCAACTCCCAGGCACAGAGCAGGATGGAGAAGAGTGGAGAGGGGACCTAAGGCACATGGGAAATACCTTCTACAAGTAGATATGAGCAATACGCAATATCATTAGAGCTTTTAGAAATGAATGCATTCACCAGCACCCCTCCTAACCTGACATTATGTCCAGGGATGGAAAATACATTGAAGCAATAGGTAACAATTATTGAGTGCTTACTGCAAGAGACACTTCACAAATATTATTGAATGTTCACAACAAGCCAATGAGGTAAGCATTCTCCTTATCCCATTTTATAGAGAAGACGACAAGGCATAAAGAGATGGAGCTGTCCAAGGTCACCACCACTGCAAGTGCTGCTGGGAAGCAGACTCAGAGTGTGGCCTGGAGTTCACTCAGAGCACCTGTGCAAGGGAGGAGACAGATGCAGGAGTGAGCACAGGGATCGGCTGAGCTGTGACTGAGGCTCAAAGCCTTCGCTGACTGCACGGAAAGCTCTGGGACTAGAATGGCCCTTTAACGTTTTCTCCAGTTGGGCCAAATGGCTGGGTCTTTGCACCTCTGCCACCATCGGCCATTGTATGTGGACTACCCCCAGAAAAGGGTGACTGCAACTGAGAAGATCCCCGAGAGCCGAAGGCTGTCCCAGTGTCCGTGGGCATCACAGCATCCACATAGCAAGAGGCAGAGCAAGGTCTCTACTCCAAGGAGACAGGGTTCCTGCACCACTTTCCTTGGAACAAAATGGGACACTGTCCCAGCAAGCAGCAGTCTGCAGCGGGCAGACCCTCACTGTTACTTCCCAAGCCCACTTCTTCTACAAGCTCATTCCCCAGCGAGGCCACCATGGAGGGCTTATTCCCATTTCCGGCTGGCACATGAGACCTGGGGTGCATCTGCTCCAGTGTTTACCCTGTTAGCTTTGTTGGAACGCTCTTGAGTCTGGGGAGTCCCAGAGTATTCCAGAATGTTCTGTACCAACCCAGCTCTAGTTACCTGTCATCTTTCTCCCTGCGTTGGACCTGTACAGCAGACCCTGTACTTATGCCAAGTCAGCGTGACTCATGAAAATTCCTCAGACAGAGACAGTCTGGGGGCCAATCCACTGTGTCCCAATCAGCCCTGATAGGGGGGTTTCGTTCCCAGAGCTGGAAGAGACGGCCACTTGTGTGAGCACAGGAAAGTGTCAGTTGTCCCACTTAGGGGTCAGGTTAGATCATGACAGATATCTTTAATCTCCAGGGTGGTACTCAGATTGGTGAGAGGCTTCGTGAGTGGAGGGACACCGAGTCTCAGAAAGGGTGAGGACATGCGCAGGGCCAGGACTCAAACTCGGGCCTGTGGCTTGTAGAATCAGAGCTCGTGGACGAGGGACCCAGGGTCTAGGAAAGCCTGCGACAGCCTTGGGGAGAGAGATGGAAACCATGCCCCTTTCCTCACCCCGTCCCCCTGCTCTGAACCCGTCCCTGTGCGGCCTGGGAATTGGGTCAGACAAATCAAATATACAAAGCCCAGCCTTTGTTTGACTGTCTTATCTAATGTGCCTTCTCCTCCCCTGGACAGCTGGGTCCTATCAGATGAGTGGGGACTATTCGGGCCCGAGCCTCTCCCACTGGCCTTTGAATCCATGGGAGACCAGGAGGGCTCAGCACATGGGGCACTTCCACAGAGAGGTGGGCTGTGTTGGGGGCAGCCTGCCCTAGACACCTTGCAGTCTTGGGTCCGAGCAATCCCCTCTGCTGGACTACAACCACGGTCTCCTTTCCACTCCCAAATTTGAAAGAGGGACAAAAAGTATTTGCCCCTATTTACTCTCCTCTAAGATGACTCAAAGAACCCCCACCCCATCTTACCACCCAATCTAAAGGTTTTTAGTACAAACCACCTTTTGTGGCCATCTTGACTTCTCAGGAGAACAGCACCTTTAAAGGGCTGGGACCCTCTTGCTTAAGCCAAAGAATAACAACCCTAAGGATGCAGCTCAGGAGCTGGTAAAGGTGGGCAAGGCCAGGTGTGTGTATGTGCTGCATGAGCGTAGGAGAAGGGATGATGTGTGAGAGAATATTCCCCGGCCCTCAAACATGTGCCCAGGTAAATACTAAGCAATGGGGCATTGAGCACCTTGTAATCATTAGTGGATTTAAAAAATAGTCGTTGTGCCATCCAATCGCTTGAACCCTTTCCTGGTCACCCATGTTATTGAAAGCATTGATTCTGCTTTCAAAAATCTTATTTCTGAAGTCTTATGCACTCTGCAGAAATATCAGGAAAGACAGAAAGAAATACAAGAAATCACCAACAATCCCTAGACTAGTAACATGGGGAGGGTGGGTGCTTTGTTCTCTGTTTCTGTGTATATCTCTTTAACAGGAAGATACTCTGTACCTGCACCCTGCTCTTTGCATTTCCCGATGGCACTAGCATCTGGATCCGCTGCAGGGGCCGCCAGCGGAGGCATTCTGTCTTACCCAGTCTTTCCTGGTGATCATTTCCTTCGTATCCAGCCCTCAATAAGGCGTGTAATCTGCCCACATCTCCACTACTGCCCACTGCTGGGTCCTCGTCCCCCACTTGATTGGGAATCTGGTCCTCACTCTGCATGGTGCAGGGGCACAGGCTCAATCAGTGCTGGCTGACACTTCTTTCTCTGGGAAGCTCTGGATCTTTCTGGAGTAAATACCTTCCTGCCTCCTTCTCCAGCTTCCTTTCTTTCTCATCTCTGCCCCCTTCTTGTCTTCTTTGGCCTTCTCTCCCTCTCCCTCCATCTGCTGCCTACTTCTCTGTGCCTTCAGGCTGCAGAGGGCCCTTGCCTCCCCAGAGCCCTGCAGGACAGGCTGGGACTCCTCGGTGTCGTCACTAATTTCTAGGCATTTGATGTCTGCCTAGCCTAGGACACGGATTCCCAAACTTCCAGTCAGTGGAGTCGCCCAAGCAGCTTGTTAAGCACGGACTGCAGGCCCCCACGCCCAGAGTTTCTGACTCAGCAGGTCTGGGGAGGGGCCCGAGAATGTGCATTTCTAACATGTTCCCAGGGCTGCACTTTGGAATCGCTGGCCCAGAGCACGGTTCCTCTCCAACCCGCTGGCAATTGGGTTCAAGCTTTCCTTCTAGGCAAAGGCAACAATGACAGCACCCCTATCGGGGATGATCGATGATCATAAGGACACCATTTGCCAATAAATGCCTTTGGCACAGTGCCTGGCATGCGGCTGGCGCTCGCCAGGTGGCATGCAGTCCTAGCCTGCTTGGGCTGCTATCACAAAATACCAAAACCTGGGTGGCTTGTAAACAACAAACATTTCCCACGGTTCTGGAGGCTGGAAGTCCAAGATCACGGCATTGGCAGATCTGCTGTCTGGTGAGAGCCCGTTTCCCGGACTTACATTTTTAGGGAGAGTCTGACCTTCATCCCGAAACCCCAGGATTTTCAGAGATTAAACAAGAACAGCATAAAAGAACTGACCCCAGGATGGTGGGAAAGAGGGTTCAGGGGCCCAGATGGCAGGGAGGTGGCCCCAGCCGGGCTGGCTCTCATCTCTGGGGGCCAGTCCGCTTCCCCCAGGCAGACAGCAGCACGGAGCATGGGGAGAGAGGTTGAAAGTATAGAGATAAATGCTAATCTCTAGTGTAAACATTTCTCAGGGCTGGACACTCTCCGAATGTGCCATAATCCCCCCCCGGGGAGGGGACGAGATAGCTTGGGAGGCCAGGCCGGCATGGGGAAGAGCAAGGGAGATTGGGTCTAGATGGGAAGAAACAGGGCAAAGAAACCCATCATTTATGTGTTTGACAACCCTGGGAGCAGCCCGGCTGGAGACACAGCAATCCTCAGAGCGACAAGGGGCACAAGAGGAGTTATCATGGTGAGGCGAACGGGGCAGCAGGAACCCTCCCCTCAGATACCACAGGGAGGCCCCGTCTCTGCACTCACTGGTCAAGGGTGATGAGCAATCCATGAACTGATTGGTAATTCAGTCAGGGACCTTGAGCGTGACCTTGGCAAGTTACTTTCCCTCACTGAGCCTTTGTTTTCCCATCTTTTAAATGGGGTAGTAGTCCCTCCTTTACCGATCAGAGCAGAGATGATGCTCTAGGTATCTTGATGAGATCAGGCAAAACTAAAAGAACAGGACCTTTCTTGAAAAAGAAGAATTTCTCAAAGACAAGCAGAGTGGGGACGGGTGGAAGAGGAAGAAGGTTATAGGCAAAACAGCTTGGTGCAGAGAGTGCGGCTACACTTGTGCAGGCTTTGTTTCGAGTCTCAGCTCCTCCACTTGCTAGCTGGATGACTTTGGGCAAGTCACTTGGCCTCTCTGAGCCTCAGTTCCCTCCACTGTAATAGGAACATATTCGAGTTGGGGTGAGAATAAAATGTGATCATGTGTTTAAAAGGCTGGGCACAGCAGTTAACAGAAATTCTCAGTAAACACTGGGTGTCATGCCCCCCTCCCCGGTACAACGAGACTACCTGTGGCTTATGGGAGGTGGCACTTCCAAGGATACCTGAGCGATGTCTCTTGTCCCCCATGCTCTTCTGTGATGCTACTTTGCTACTCTTGCACCAAGAAGTGGAATGGGTTCCCTCCCCTCTGACCCTGGACACCTTAACAGCCCACCCATGACTAGTGGAATCTGACACAAGGGATACTGCATGATTCCCAAGGCAGAGGCCAAGGCCACGTAGCCTCCACCTTCTCTAGGGGTTCCTTCGTGGGACCCAGCCGCCGAGCCCAGAGGAGCCCAAGCGGAGCCTAGCATTCCAGGCAGCCCCACCCAGGCGATAGATATATGATTACGAAGCTTCCAGATGATTCCAGCTGTTCAAGTCACCACTAGCCATCTGTCTTTTAAGCTGAAGCTTCAGATACTGTGGGGCAGAGATAAGTGACCTCCCATGTGCCTTGTCTGAGTCCTGGCCTGCAGAACCTGTGAACCTAACAGAGCAGTTGCTGCTTTACACCATTCACTCCGGGGTGACTTCTTATGCAGCAAAGGATAACGGGAAATGGACTGATGAGGTTCGGGTCCCTTGTAGCACAAACTGGTCAAGGACTTCTTATCCCTTTCATTGCCTTGTTGAAATTCCAGACTCATGAAGCCCCCATGCTTACCCCAAAGTGTGTTGGGGGTATCAGGCTCACAACCCCACTGCTCATATATGAGGCGTTCTGCCAAGCAGGGGCTGGGCCTCTGGGGAATTTGCCTGGCGGGATGAGTCTCTTTTCCCTCCTCTTTTCCCGTGTCGTCCTGATGCTCATCCACGTGAAGCGATAATATCGACCCCAAGAAACACCCATACACAGATTGCAAAACGGGGTGGATACTATCATCTTAGAGTAACTGATTCCCAAGGGCACTGTCCCGGAAAGAAGTTTCATGTAATAGCTTTGAAGACAGGGTGTTCACAGGGACAGATGAGAATAGTAATGGCAAAAGTCAGTATTCAGTTAGAATTTTCCATCGCAAGAGACAGGAAAGCTAACACTGACTTAAGCTCCAAAGGCAACTAGCTGGCTGAGGTAACTGAAAAATGCAGTGCATTGAGGAATGGCTTGGAAGAGTCCTGGGTAGGTCTCTGTCTCTCTCCCTGGCCATGTTCAACCTCCCTCAATCTTGGCTTTCCCTAAGCAGCGGCTGATGGTAACTTGAGGCTTACATGCTCACCTGCAACACATGAAGGGAGCAGGCTTTTCCATTAGAAGCCTCAGGGAAAGTCTAACAGGGGTCCTCAAACTTTTTAAAGTGGGGGCCAGATCACGGTCCCTCAGAGAGCTGGAGGGCCGGACTATATGAACTACTAATTCCTACTGTAACACCTCGGCTGCATTCACTGCCCAAAAAACCTGGCGGGCAGGATCAGACTCCTCTGCGGGCCGCATGTGGCCCGCGGGCCGTAGTTTGAAGACCCCTCACGCACAGTGGGCTTTAATAGAATCACGTGCCATCTGCTAATCAATCCTGAAGGTAGAAGAAGCTGTGATTGGTTGTCTGTGGCTGGGCGTGGAGTCAACAGCACAGATTACAAGGACTGAAGCGGGGAGCATTTTCCCAGAGGAAAGCCACAGAGCGTTAATAGAAGGGGTACTGCTGAGTAGCTAAAGCTTATTAGTACACACAGGACGACAGCAACCAACTGCTGAGTGCCTGGATGGAGCCAGGCACTCCCCCCATTGTTACCATGCGATCTTGTCACATCATTATCATCCCCATTTGGCAGATAAAGAGACTGAAACTCAAAGAGGTCAAGCCATTTGCCTGGGTCCCTCAGGGAGAGAGCTGGGATCTAACCATGGCTACCTGACTGCAGAAGGCAGGCCTTGGCCCTCTGTGCCAGAAAGCCACCCGCTCCGCTCCTTTTGTTCATCTGGAAAAAACAAAAACAAAAAACCAGACGTCATGAGTGACAGTCTCATATCCCACACACACTCAGTTGGGGTTATGTTCAATTCCTGCCATAGGACATCTAGCCTGCCCTACAGTACATCCTAGTGCTCAAGAGAATGGAGATGAGGTATTCATTGCACAATCAGCCTTAAGTTTTACAATGTACCCCCAGATACCGATCACCAGCTTCAATAATTGTCAACATTTACCCCCCACCCACTCCCCACCCCACAGCTGATGATGATGTTAATGATGATCAACACAGACTTTTTAAGAAACCTGCTTGAATTTATTTTTAAAAGTATAAGGGGCTCCCTGTAGTGGGGAAGTTAAGTTGTCAAGTCCACGAGAAAGGCAAGAATCACACAGACCGTACCCCACACCTGACGTCCCATCTTCCCTCGGGTGGAGGGCCAGTGGCTGTCTTTCGTTGGAAGTGGCCAGAGGCTGAGGCTGGGTGGGCCACGCTGTGCACACACTATCAACTTGACCTTTAGCATCGCACTCAGCACACGGCAGCTGAGAAGAACACAGGAGACCCCGCTCCTCTGGCCCTTTGCTAGGCTCACTTTGGGGCAAGTGCTCACTGAGCTAGATGGTGGGCATAAGAAGAAACTGAGGCCCCAATAAGTCACCCCCCTACTGAGATCCTCCTCTTCTCCCGCTCTGTGTGCAGTGTGCCTCACAGAAATATGTGCTACCAGTTCACTGGCTTAGATCTTTCAAATTATAGTACTGAATTCCTCCCAGTGCCAGGAGCTTTGCGCCATGTGCCCTGGCCTTGTCTTGGGCCAAATGCCACGATGCAGTGAGCCCCCATGACATCCCTGGTGAGAAGAGGTCGGAAGGCCCAGGCTGTACCCGTTGCCATGTCCTGCAGCGTGCCAGCCCCTGGCTGGCTGGTGCCCACCGGTGGGCCTCTCCCTGGGACCGACCTTACCATGGACAGTGAGCCGGGGTGGAAAGGAGCGAGTCCACCTCCCGCCGCTAGCTTTCTGGGACCGGCCGACTTGCTGGCCATTAACCAGCAAAGCCACAGCATCCATAAAATTAATTTCCTTCCTAATATATACAAGACTTTCTCTAGGAGAAGTAGGGGCCCATTGGATCAAAGTGTGTAAGTGGTGTGCTTATGCTATCAGTTTCAACCCCTTAATGCCCTCCTGTCAAAACAAAATCCTCAAGAAAGGCTTTGAGGGGAATCACATGGGCATAATGGCTTTCCCAAAGAGAGCCCTAAGTACTTGGTAACATATACAGAGCCGACTATTAGATCGGCTGGTGTAATTGTCCTTATATTTTAATGTAAACACGCCTATATTAGCTGGGCGCTTCATCCCTCAGCAGACACGCAGGGCAGGGCGGGCGGGGGAAGGGAAGATGGCTTTAGTGGGAACATCAGCCAGGGGAGGAGGCTGTCAAGGAGGAGCCGTGGTGGGAGGGGGGGGGGGAGTCAGGGGGCGTGGGAGGGGAGGGGATTTCAAGGAGGGAGGCAGGGGCACACAGAGCAGACCTATCTGGCTTTTATTAATAACACAAATGCCTGGTTCCTGGGTGGCACTGTGAACTTTTGTTTTCCCCAGGGAATGTTCCCACCTAGGTTTTGCTTTGCCCTTGAGGCAACCTCTGCAAGGTGGGTTGAGAAGGAGAGGACCCATTTCACAGATGGGGAAACTGAGGTTCAGAGAAGGGTTTTAGAACCTGGCAGGGAATAGATTCACACTCAGAAGGAGAGAGAGAGAGAAAAAAAAAGACAGTGTTATTTACGAAGGTGTGGGCTGGGGTAAGGGAACTAATAAGGATGGTGGGGGATCCCGAGGCTAACAAGGTGGGGAAATCACTGTCACCTTCGGACCCACTGAGGCAGCCTCTGATGGAGGAATGCAGGCACAGAGGGACCCCGGGGAATAAATGCCGCAGCTCTCTTCTGCCACCCTCTTCTATTGGTCTCTCCCTGGCAAAGTCCAACACGAAGCCTGAGGAAGAGGAGCCTGGACTTGGGGCACGGTCTCTCAAAAGCACAGACAGCTAAGAAAGATAAATGCAAAATGGATTTCTAGCCCCAGGTTCAGAGGCACAACTGGGATGCACCCTCGGGCTTCTAGCAACACAGCCTGGTTCTGCCCGAAGGGTCAGTGGCAGTCACTGGGGGAGGAACTGGCCCATCCTTCTCCAGGGCCAGCCCCGGAAGGCTGGGGTCGGGCTAGATTTCCGTTGACTGACACCCGGTGGGACGGAGAGCAGGATTTGGAAACCTGTGGATGCTTCAAACTTCGGCTTCATTTTGCAAATCAACCAGAGCTGCGCACTGAGGTCTCTGTGGGGAGAGAGCATACTTTCGCCGAGTGAACACAGATAAGAGGCTGGGCCTGAAGCCTGGGTAATAATAGAATGACAGCTGGTGATTCATCGGGACTCTCCACCGCGGGTCGATAGTAAGTTGTGCAGCCCTGTGCTCTGATGAGCTGCCCTCTCACCCCCGGGATGCCTGCCCACCAAACATGTCTGGAGCCCTTTACCTAGCTCCTTTGCAGTGGCTGCCATTCACATGAGCTTCAATGGTCACTTGCATGAGCTCACTCCATCTTTACATTCTCACAACCACCCCCAGAGCCACAACAGCACTTGCATTTTGCAGGTGGAGACTGAGGCTTAGCTCAGCATGGAGAGGCGGTGTGGGGCAGTGGTTAGACCTGCAAGAGAAGCTGATGGCCTGGGTTCAAATCCCAGCCCACCACCTACCAACTATGGCATCTTGGACAAATCACATGGCCCCTCTGCTAATGGTATATACCTCCTAGGGTGCTTACAAAGATCAAATCCAGGGTTTTGCAGCGTGTGTGACTCGCATAGAAATTCACAGCGGTAGCTTAAGCTAAAAGAGTTGCCCAAGGTCACGAAGACAGACTCAGCGGTGCTGGTGTGCAACCCTGCATCCCACAGGGGGTTCTGGAGCCAGTGCTGTGCTGCGCTGGTTTGTATTATTTGCAACCGCCAATTATTAAATGTTTAGGACTTTTGTGAGCTGGTTAAATGCAGCCATTATTAAAAATTAAGTTACATATGGTTACAATAAAATAAAACATGTTTTAAAACAAAGGTAATTAATACTCAAATGACCACTTCCTGTACTTTGGAGGTCACTGAGACCTACTGGAGGTGGAAATCCTATAGAATGGGGTGCTATTTAGTATCATTTCCTGAGTTCAGTGATGTCGGCCATGGCTGGAGTACTTACACCATGGAAATGGGCAAACACTATGAGTCAGGGCTCCCTGCCCCTGAGAGAGGTAGATGCTCAATGGTTAGCAGCACATCCTAGTGTGGAACCCATGCCCTTCACTTCTCATGAGTCATTTTTGATTACTCTGCAGGGAATGAGAGGCGAGTGGAAATAACTTAACTCCCAAACAGAAGGCCACTCTGGTTTGGGGGGTAAGGGGGCACTGTCCCTGATGTCAATGCATGCCTGGCAGAAGGACGCTGGAACTGGTGAGGAAGTGGGCTAGGTCACTGTGTCAGATGACATCTGGCTTTTAAGGGAAGCTTTTCAGATGTTTCTATGGAGGGAGAGTCCTGGGTGGGGCGAGGAGGCAGCCCATTTCTGGGCACTGCCACCTCCTTCGCTCAGCATGCTGACCCCACTTTGGGCAAATTCCTCACCTGGTGATAAGTGTGGCTCCATCTCAGGATTTTCCCATCGTGCTGACAGTTTTAAACCAACAGATTTATGAACTTTTAAGTAATAGAAATATTTAAAGGCAGACCTATCTGTCTTATCTGCAGAGATGGGAACACTCCTCTTCAGAGGGGGGAAACGTAAACTCATAAAAAGCAATGATGTTGAACACGGCCTGCGGAGATGAGAGACAGGACCCCTTTGCCGCCCAGACTCAGCTCATCCCCGGGGCCTGGTTCGCCAGCCTTGCCAATTCTAGGTGTTGCCAGAAATTCTCCCAATAACTCTGCTCCTTCTCAAATTAGTTCTCTTGTTTGCTTTCAAATACTATGACGAATACAGTGACGATGATGGAGGGAACGATGATGCTAACATTGATTGAGCACCTACTGTATGAAGAGCTCTGTGCTAAGGGCTTAGACACATGCTTGTATTGAATCCCTGAAGCCCTAGGAGGTAGACAGGTAGGCTGGCAGGAGGGGGAAGGAGATCTAGGTTTTGTGGGACCTAACGGTTATTCAATTAGAGGGAACTCTTTAAGAAAAACTATGAACTTACCATTTTTGCAAAATCACATAACCCTGTGGAAACATCGCAAGGAACCTCTTCCGGGGACTTGAAGGAGCCTGTGAGAATGAGGGGCCCTGAAGCTGCATTTTCATGATCTCCCTTTTACAAGCCAGGTCACCAAGAGCCAAAAGGGTAAAGAGACGTATTCAAGGTCAAATGGTTTCCAAATGCTGAAGGCAGCACTGGAATCCAGGGACTTTGCTCCTAACAATGCCTTCTCACTTTGTAGAGCCTCCATCGCCTGGCCCTTTGCCACCTCGGTGGAATTTTCCTACTGTTTTCCCACAGCTGCCCTTTAGCTCAGGAATCTGCTCGCCCCCTTCCATCTTTGTTGGTGCCATTTCCCGCCCAGACTTTGCTGGCTGTAGGTGTCCCCCCTCCGCATGCACACAAATTAGTATGCGATTAAATGACTGAGTTCAGCCTCGACAAGTTGACACATCAAACTGACCATCCCACCAGCCCGAGGCCTGAACGGGGCCGTGGGGAGTGGTCACCAGGCAGGACCTGATGGGCGCTTGGCGGGGGAAGAGGAGCTGCCTAAGGAGTCTCTGGAGAGGGGGCAGCCAGCCCGCAGCCCAGCAGGGAGGGAGCAGGAATGAATAGCACATCCTCCCGGTGCTCCCACCCTCCAGCCCTGGCTGGTGCCTCCCGGCCTGCACCCCATGAACAGGCCAGCTTCCCAGGCACAGACAGGGAGGGGTGGGCATAGGGCAGAGAGGGGAACAGGAGGGACAGATGCCAGTCTCCAGCATGGGTGGTGAGGAGGGCAGTGGGGATCATCCAGGCCCAACCTGCAGAGTGAGAAGGAAAACAGAGCTAAGAGAGGTGCCTGAGGAGCAGCAGCAGCCAGAGGAGGACCACACTGGGCTCTGGAAAGTGCCTGGCGTGGCAGGGGTGGGGCAGGATTAGTCATCCACGCTAACCTGTCAGATGTGCGTGCACTAGCACGCTTGACTCCCAGCACTTCACTGTGGCTAACACTCCATCCCCTCACCTCGAAAAGCACTAAGAGGATCTCTTAGCTTCTCACGAACAGAGCTGAAGCCCGCGGCAGCTTGGGATGTGTGTAAGAAGCCAGGAAGGATATCCCTTCCAGTTCCTAGGAGACACGGCTTTAGGTCGGTAATCAATACCTACTGTGTGAGTGTGAGGAAACAGCTACCACAGACACCCCGATGCTGCAGCTACTTATTAAAAATGTGTTCCCCATTACCACGATTCTACCAACATAAAAATGCTGTCTGCACCTCAACAGGGCTCCCAGCGCCGATGCTGCTGTGTGATAGATGGCCTGCCTGCCTACTTGTGGCTTCTTTGTTTGCGGTTCTTTGTCTCCTGCCTTGCAGGTACCTAGTGTCTTAGGCATGAGGCAGGAGATATTGGGTCACAGGATTGGGAACCTCAAAGGGAGAAGGCAGGGATGAGGTGAGTGGCATGTTGTAGAGAAAAGAACACACTAGTCAGAGCTACATGATCATCTCATTTACATGGGTCTTTAGTGTTCATTATGCCATTAATATAGTCATCCAGCCAGTTATTTAGCAGATATTCGTTTGCACTGTGGCAGACAGAGTCAAGAGTGGCCCCAAGATTCCTGAGCCTGGTGCTCATGCCCGGTATAACCCCTCCCCTTGAATGTGGGTCTAACCTGTGACTCTCTTCTAGCCAATAGAATAGCCAAAGATGAAGAAGTTTTGCAAATTGTGGTGCTGAATCTGGTGGTTTTTGAGTTAATGGAAAGAATAATATCTTGGGTGAGCCTGACCTCATCAGGTGAAAGCCTTTACAACAGACACCCTGAGGTCAGACCTTCCTTTCCGGCTGGCCTTTAAGAAGCAAGCTGCCACAACTTATACAACCACAAGAGAATAAATTCTTCCAACTACCTGAATGAGCTTGGAAGCAAATTCTTCCCCAGTCACACCTCACACCTCCCGATAAGAACGCAACCCAGCTGACACCTGGATGGCCGCCTTGTGAGATCCAGGGAGAGGGCCCAGCTAAGCTGTGCACACACTCTGACCCAAGGAAACCATGAAATCGTAAGTGTGTATTGATTTAAGATTCTAAGTTGGTGGTAACTTGTTATGCAGCAATAGAAAACTAATACTTACTATACCAAAGCACATACTATGTGCCAGATGCTGTGAAGATACCACTGATAAAATAATACACAGGTAAAAACCTGTTTTTACGAGGTTTTCCAGTCTGGTACCATGCCAGGCACAGAGTAAACACTCAAAAAGGTGATGCTGACTGTGGACTTGGATTGTCAGCTAATTTCTTTTCTATGTAACCTGGAGTGAGTTAGGTGGTCTCTCTGAGTCTGTTTTTTTCAGATCAAAGAGATGACCAAATCTACCCACAGTGAGAATTTTAAGCCATTGTGAGTATGCTTGAAAATCTAACTCACTAAGCAAATATAAATTATGACAGTATTTTAATTAAATTGATGACTTTCCTCTGGCCTTGCCCACTGTACTGAAGCACATTATATATTGTCACCTCTTGTTTACAGATTACATTGTTGTCTATCCCCAATATCTGTTTGCTTTTTCCCCCTCTGATGATAAAAATAATTAATTTGTAGCAGGGCACATCAAGAATAAAAATTATATTTCTCAGTCTTCCTGCCAGAGAGATTGACCACGTGACTAGGTTTTGACCAACAAATATAAGTAGAAATGAGAACTGTCCTTAAGGAATAGAGCTGCCAAATAAAATAGAACCAGGTGATAGGTCACCTAGTTAAATTTGTATTTCAAGTAAACGACAATTACATATATATGCATATATATATATATATATCAAATGCTTATGCTAAAATTATTTATCCAAAATTAAAAATATAACCTGAATTTAATTTAATTGAGTATCCTATAGTTTTGTTAAATAAGGGAGAAAATAGCCCATTCTTTCTCCCTTTTTCTAAGTTGCTATTTGCAGTGTGATAGGTGGAGCTCCAGCAGCCATTCTGGACCATAAGGATGAGGCCACACTTAAGGGATTTTGGAATATTGAGCTGGGAGGAGCCTGGGTTATTTGGGATGTCAGTGGAGTGGCCAGGCCAATTCTGCACTGACCATCTCTGGGCTTATCTATATATATAAAAAAGCCTAAGTGACTGTTATGATCAGACGATCGGCCGGTAGTTATGATGTGCACTGACCACCAGGGGGCAGACGCTCAACATAGGAGCTGCCCCCTAGTGGTCAGTGTCCTCTCACAGCCAACCTCCCACGGTCCTCCCCTCTGCCTGTTGGCCCTGATTGGCCCTGATCAGGACTGGGCGAGATGGCCCAAATCAGCCCAGATTGCTGGCCAGGCCAAGGAACCCCACCCATGCCCAAATTTGTACACTGAGCCTCTAGTTTTACATAAGAGAAAAATACACATCTATTTTGTTCAGGCTATAGTTATTTGTATATTTCTGTTTCGTGTAGCAGAACCTAACCCAAATTATTACATGGCTCTTCCAACTTTAAAAAGAACTAAAATAGGTATTGCTCCTACTCAATGAGTAATAATTTTATGTATACCAGGCACTGTACTAGACCCTTTGAAAATATTGTCTCTAAACAGTACAAAATAATTCCAGGAGGAAGTTATTATTATGTTTGGTGAGCAGGTAAGTAAACTCAAACACAGAGCAGTGAAGTAACTTGTCCATAGACACATAGCCAATACCTAGTAGAGAGATAAGATCTGAACCCCAGATCTAGCTGACTTCAAAAGTCCTTTTACCCCACGTTTAAAAATTATATATTTTATCCAAAATGCTTTTTGCTACCCTCTTTTGAATCTTAATTTTCTTTAACCCAGAATCCAAGGAAGACCAGAAAATTATTTCATCAGTCCAAGTTGCATAATCACTGAGTTTAATTACAAACTTTTAAAAGACACAAAGCAATCCCTGAAAACTGCAGTCTGTCCCTACCTTAGAAAGACTGTGGTCATCAGTGAGCTTTGCTGTAGGAAAGGACAAGAGTTGTCCATCAACCACGTGTCCAGGTTTCACAGGTGGGGACCTGAGATGGAGAGAGAGCAAGGACTCTGCGTAAGTTAAGATAGTGAGGAAATGACAGAAGGACACAAACCCAGGTGTCCAGAGGCTTCTTACCACACAGAGCTGCCTGCTTGGGGAAAACGAAGAAGGCAACGAACCTCTGTAACTGGGGAGGGAAGAGGGCAATGCTCTACCCACTCACTCATTACCTGTGATATCAGACCCTGCCCCTGAGCAGAACCAAAGCTGGTGTGCCCACCGAGAAAGGCAGGGACCCCCAGGAGGAGGACAGGGGCCCAAGCGCTGTGTCTACGAATGTTGGGTGGTTCTCCTAAGCCCTTGAGCTGGAAATGAGACCCGTGCCCGATTCAGAGTCCTTGAGAAAGACCTTTGTTTTTGGCTGCACTGCCAGTGCCCAGATGATCCTGGCACAGAGCAGATGTTCAAAAAATAAGCTGCTGAATGATTAAATGGATAAAATACCCAAAGCCTATTCTGTGGTATTTAATCAAGCATCCAAGACTTTCTGCTACACATGATAGAAGTGAAGTCAGGAAAGAAAACTGTCAATAACAAAGACGAACATACCAGTAATAATAATATAGAATAAGAAGGACCACTTCTTTTGCACCTACTAGGTGTCAGTCTCTACGCTCAGCACCTTCACACATCTTATTTAAACTCACAACATGCCCGTGATGGGACTTCTATACCTGCCTATTTTACAACTGGGCTGAGGGTGGTTTAGATTCAGATCCCAGAGTTGCCCAGGGCTCTGAATTCCAGCTGCCTCCCCAGTTCTGCTCTCAGTTTGCATGATCGGTTGTCTCCATGTCTCACTGGCAACGGTTCCTTCTTAATAATTAAGGTCTGAACTTCTGCTCTGAGTGCCAGGTTTCTGCTCAAGATGCCTGATGCCCAAGATGCACCAAAGAGCCAACGATGACAAAGAACTCATCCCTTCGTGGGAGGGATGCCCGGGTGCTGGGGGCTGTCATTGTCCCGGGTATCTCCATCCACCTACTGCCAGCGCTCAATGCTCGCCCCTCTCCAACTCCGATTAGGCGGTGTCTCAGGCAGCACAGACCTTGGGCATCCCTAACACGAGGTCAGGGGTCATGCCTTCCTCCCCTGATACCCCCCACATCGCTGGCTTCCCACAGTAGGTGCACTGTACACATTTGCTGACGGATGGCTGATTGATCTGATTCTGTAAAGTGCCTCACTCGGCCACATGAGCCCGGAGAGGCTTAATAAAGGCTTTTTGAAGATGATAAGAAACAGAGCTGGCTTGTTAAGATTCCGGGGGCCTCAGATTCTTCTTCAACGGCAATATCTTTTTTTCTTTTTTTTCTTTTTTAAGTGCTGGCAGATAAAGCCTGCCGACCGTCCAGTGGGTGACACTGGAGAAAGGGCGTTGGGGCTTTTTGATTTTTAAAGGAATACATTAAAAGCAGCTCATGACATAAAAATCTCTGGGTCCTAGAGGGGGCTGATAGTAGATTGGCAGATTCGCCTCCAGTCCTGGTTAATAAAAGCATCGTTAGGAGTAGTCAAGTGAGACTGGCTTTATAAACGTGGAAAGAGCTCTGAGATGGCATTCAGGAGGCCCAGGTCAGCCCCAGCTCTGCCACCAGCGATGGTAGGCACTGAACATGCCCCTTTGCATCCCTGAGCCTCGGTTTCCCCAGCTGCAAAGCTGAGGGTGAAAATCAGAGCATCCCAGAGCCCCTGACTGCCCATGCTGGAGGCTGGCTTAGAGTGAAGTTAGGTTTCTCGTTGCCCAAGCTGGAAGGAGAAGGAGCCAGGGAGGGGTGCGAGACCCCAGGCACAGCTGCTGTGGGTATCCGGGAAGGCTGCTGGCGAGGAGGACGTGGAAAAGATGCCTCTTCCTGTCCTTACCCCTCACCTGGAGGCTGCAGGTCCTCACACAGGCCGCTGTCAGGGAGAGCCTTCCTTAGGGACCAAGTCCCAGTGTCAACAGACTACATCGGAGAAACGAGTCCCTTCCAGATGACAGAGAGGGAGAGAACGCAGCAGCAGAGGCTTGGCGAATTTTCTACTTGTGAGTTTCTTTGAGGGTCAGAACAAAGCTCTGGAGCTGCTCCTTGGGTTTATGAGCCCCACTGATCCCAGGTAGGAGCTCCTGTAGAATGCACAGGCGCCATCCTTAGCAAAGAAGGACAGAAAGAGAAGGCGAAATGGAGGAGGGAAGAAACAATAGGAAAATAACTCCTATCCATGTAGACACAGAAGCCTCCTGGTTTAGAATGGGGGCCTCGAATCTTAGATGGGATTGAACCCCAGCCCTGCTCCTTTCCAGCTGTGTGACCTTGGATGTGTGTTCCCTTCTGGCTATACTGTCCAAGGCTCCATATTGGAAGCCAGTGCTCTTTGCCATTCGGAATGGCTTTGTAGAGAGCTTTGCCCCTGGAGGTCCCACCTTTGCCTGGAGCTGCCTTCGGCTTAGACCGGAGGCTGGGATGTGGTCAGTGTTCTGCTACTCCAAGTCCCTGGACCAGCAGCAGCACCTGGGAGCTCCTTAGAATGCAGAGTCTCAGGTCCCACCTCAGACCTACAGCTGAGCATAAGCAAAACCGTACTTAGAGCCATGATGGCCCCTCTCTCCCTCCGCTCCTGCGTCTGCCTCCGTGGGACTAAGGTTTCAGCACTCAGCTCTTCCCAAGCAGCCTCCCGGTGCTGACTGTCCCCCCTCCCTCCATGCCAGCAGCCAGGTTAAAGTTGTCACCAGGTACACATGAAGCCAGCAATCACTCGGCACGCCTGTAATGGGAAGAAGCTGCCGGCCAAGATCTCAGGGCAACATGCTGGGAAAAACCCAGATCTCAGCATGGGGTGCGGGTGGGCCATTTGCCATGACATCCCTCTGCCTGCAACATGAAGCATGAGTTGCACGCAGGAGAAATCACTAGCAGCAACAACAATTATCACTGACTAAGTCTTACCACGTGTGCGATACCACACAGGGGCTGGGACTGCATTATCTAATTTGTCTGCACAATAACCCGGGGCGGGGGGGGGGGGGACACAAGTATCAGTATTCCATTTCACGACTAAGGAAACTGAGGCACAGAAAGGTTGAGTAACTTATCAGAGGTCGCACAGCTGATAGGTGGAGAAAGCACAGACCGGATAGACCCTTAGCCCAGAGCTGGCCTGCACAATGTTAAAATGTTCTTTGAACCGACACTGAAAAATGTCCTCTGTGATCTGGATTTCTGCATTCTCTTGGAAAATCAGCACATGTCCGGCACTGCAGGACAGCTAGTGTCCCGGTTAAGAAGTCCGCACCACTCACCATTTTGACATCTACGATCCTAAAGGGCGTTTTAAGTTGAATACTTTAATGATAATGATAATAGTTAACACTTATTGAGTGCGCACCATATACTGAGCACAATACCACAAGATGAAAAGAAGGGAAGGTCATGCCCTCAGGTGCAAAGGAATCCACTCACAACAGCCTTTCCTCTGCCCACCAGCCTCAACTTAGATTCCTCCAGGCACGGGGTGCTCACTAGCTACTAAAGCTGTCCTTGCCAACACCACTAGGCGTCTGTACGATTCTGGGCCACCCAGACTCAGCCCACAGGATCTTCCACGTGTCAGCTCTTCCGGAGACCCGAGGCCACCCGGCTTCTCCTTGAGCAGCCAGACAGAGGAGGCTCCTGCTGGGCTGGCTTGGGTCCCGAGGAGAGGCAGGGAGGGAGGGGCTCTGGAGGGCCAGTGGTTCCTGCCCATCGAGCTCTATAGCGGGTCCCTGGTCCCCTCACCCCAGATGGGGGAGCTGGGCTGGACCTGTGCCAAGTCACCACCCTCCCTGTAGGGTGAGGCTTCCCATGCCCTGGGCCTCTCACTTCCTTTATGATTCTTTCTCCCCCGTTCTAGTCCTGCTCCCTCATTCATGAGCCTCTCTTTCCCCTTCTCTCTGTTTCCCTCTCACCTCTCTGGGTCTCCCTTCCTTCTTTCTTCCTGGATACTGCCCCATCCATGTCCACATGGTCCCTTTAAATCATGTTTTAATTTAAGTCCTTCCTCTTCCCATCTCTGCTTTTCTCGCCATTGGCACCTATGGCTAGCTAGATACCAGTGGCACTTGGTTAGCCATTTCTCTCTGGAAGTCCTTGCCTTTAAATGTACCTGCAGACGTTTACTAATGAAGTTTTAATAAAAACCTTCCTAGGGTGTCCTGGGCCTTGCCCTCTCACTCAGCAGGACACCCCTCTCCCCCTTTGCCTCACGTGGTTTCACATATTGCCAGGATGCTGCCAATTCTCACAGTGGTGTCTCCAGCCCACACTTGTCCCCAGAGCAGAGAGTTAACACCCAACTGCTGGCTAGGCATCTCCATCTTGACCCTCTGGCCCCAAATCAGACACAATGACTCTTTCCCAAACCTGGCCCCACCCTTCTCTATCTTTAGCTTGTGAATGACACCAACATCCATCCAACTGTTTGACCCAGAAACCTGGGGTCACTCCCTTCCTCTTCCTCAGTCCCCACCCATGTCCAACTACACACCACATTCTGCCATCACCTCATCTAGACATGTCTCAAACAAATCCCGCTTCCATGGATAACGTGCTAACTGACTTTTGAATGAGTGAATTCTAACCTGACCCCCCAGGCCATTCAGAATCTCTGGTGGGTACTACTTTACAACGTCTCCATGGAGTCTCTGGCCCCCTCTCTAGTTTTTCCCATCTCTCCTCCTTGCTGTGACCACAGTCATCTTGTAAATGTACAGATGTGACCGTGTTCCTTCCCTGCTCAAATGCCTTCAATGGCTCCTCATTGACTCCAGGCTGAATTCCAAGCCACTGAACATGGCCATCAAGACATCCACCCTCCACCCTGTGCCCCAACCTCAACGCGCCCCCTCCCTGCCTGAAACTTGAGCTCTAACAATGACTTACCTGCACTTCCCACTCACCTCTGCTTCTGCTCATATTGTCCCACTGGGCTGGGCCATCTTTCCCTCCCCCCTTGTCAAGCCCAACACATACATAAGACGCTTGAAACATCTACAATCCACCTGCTTTTACACAACAAACGATCATTCTCTTCCCCATTCCTAGGGCCATGCAGCCTTACTATCCCTCAGTCTTAATGTTGCCATCAAACAGAGAATCCATCATTGAATAATAGCTTTGTGATTCTGCTAGGTTGTTTTCAGTTTTGTTCCATATTTCTGAGTACAAATAATATTTCTCCACACTTAGAATGATTTTCTCTGGCTACATTCTGGAAAACAGAGTTGTTGTGGATAAGCATGTCTTCGATGAGATGTTTTTGCCAAATCACTTTTCCAAACGGGCAGGCCCACCTGTACAGCGAGCCAGTGTATGGTCACTTCTAGAATTCGGCCTCCCACCTGGGTCTCCCTGGGGTGGAGGAAGAGGAGTGAATTGTGATGCTGGCAGCAGAGCTGAGATGCTATTTAGAAACCATAAACCCACTGGAAGAAGGAATTGGATCTCCGTGGAGAGTGAATCAAAATGGCTTAAATATGGAACCTGAGGAACCCGGAGAAGCAAAACGAGAAGGAAGATGTCTGAAGACCTAATTGAGCGACCGCTTGAATCCATAATCGGGAAAACGAGATTGATTTTATTGCATGAAATGGATGCACGTCACGAGAAACCTGAGGTGAGAGCAGAAGACCTGCTTTGTTGGGTGTTGAGTTTCCTTCAGGTTCATGGTCTGGGGTTTCCGGCAGCCCCCCGGCTTCGTGGCATTTGAATTCACTTACCCAGGGTGAAATCCAACTGAAAGTAAAAAGAGACTTTAAAAAGCTTATTTTTAAAATCCTCATAAGGTGTTTTGGACATCAAATAGCTCTTAAAAACCACGGCAGTACTTTCATGATTTAAGTGTAAATGATTCTGGAACATATGGATTACATTTTCCTCGAATGCCTCCTGGTTTTAAAAGTGAAAGGCGGAGGAAGCAGAGAAACTGTAGATTGCCTGGGCCATTTGGAGATTTCGTTCGTGGGTGAACTGTGGGGCGGGGGAGCGAAACTGCCCCATTTCTGTGGAGGGTAACGTTAGGAAGTGCTCTGAGGACTGTTCCCCTTAAACCCGAGGTGATCTGTGATTTGGGATTCCTGGACGGGAGGAAGGACATAAAGCAGCCATTTCCCAGCTCTGATTAGTGAATGAAAATTTTGTAAGTTGCCAGTCGGAAATACAGACTCCAAGGCGACACTCCAGCCCTTCTGAATCCAAATGTCTGCATTGGGGCACCCCTGAATCTGTTTTTCTAATGGCTCCCAGGCTATTCTAGATCAGGGTTTCTCAATGTTGGCTCTGCTGACATTTGGGGAGCAGACAATTCTTAATGGTGGGGGCTGACCTGTATGCAGAAAGACATTGCGTAGCATCTCTGACCTCTACCCACTGGATGCCTGTAATGGCCCCACCCAAATCGTGACAACCAAAACTGTCTCTAGACATTGCCAGTGTCCCCTGTGGCAGGGGAGCAAAAGTAGCTCCTGTGTAGATGATTTTAAAGTGGCCCTCCAATCAGGGGACGTTCAGTTATTCCTGGTGTGTGTGTGTGTGTGTGTGTGTGTGTGTGTGTATGCGCACATGTGTATATATCTGTTGAGTGTGAGTTATAGTGACATCTGTACATAAAAACAGAGACTAGGGAGTTAGAAAGGCACCTCCCACCTCCCCTGATTTCCTTACAGGGGTCCTCAAACTTTTTAAAGTGGGGGCCAGATCACGGTCCCTCAGAGAGCTGGAGGGCTGGACTATATGAACTACTAATTCCTACTGTAACACCTCGGCTGCGCTCACTGCCCAAAAAACCTGGCGGGCCGGATCAGACTCCTCTGCGGGCCGCATGTGGCCCGCGGGCCGTAGTTTGAAGACCCCTGCCTTACAAGTTCACACCGCATATGGGGGTGGATGGCTATTCCCATTCTTCACTCCTCAGTCTACAGGATTGTACTTCCGCACCAGGTGACTTGCAGTGGCCAATGGATGCTAGGGGATGTGAGCGGAGGAGAGGCTTTGGATGGGTCTGCTTGGTCAGGCTTGTTTTCTTGAGCTTTTGCCCTATCCATGTAGGTCCCTAGAGTGAACTTATGTAGACAAAATCTGAGTCCAACCAGAAGCCTGCTGCCCACCCTGGCCCTGCCAAGCCTCAGCCAACTTGCAAACCCACAAGCATGAAAATGAATGTTTGTTGTTGTACACCTCTGGGATTCTGAGGGTGTTTGTGACAAAGAAAATTACAAAACAATAAAAACACCCAGATTGATACAATACGTGGAAACACGGCAGAGCTTACTCCAGAAGGCAATCTGACCCAGCAGCTAAGAGTCCGAGTGGAAGCCAGGAAGACCAAGTCTCAGTTCAAGCCCCAGTTGGCCACACCCTAGCAACTTGCTTCACTACTCTGAGCCCCACTTTCTGGCCCATTAGATGGGTACACAGATAATACGCAAGTCTCAGTTTCCTCAACTAAATGGGCTTGTACTAATATAGTAGTATGTGCTTCATAAATGTGTGAGGGTTATACAAGATGATGTGTGTAAACTGTCTGGCACATGGTAAGCACATGCTAAATATGATCTAATTTTATTATGCTGAAGGCTCAAGAACATGGAATGTATTCTCATTTCCTTCCTTCCTTCCTTCCTTCCTTCCTTCCTTCCTTCCTTCCTTCCTTCCTTCCTTCTTCCTTCCCTCCCTCCCTCCCTCCCTTTCCTAACCCTAATCCTAACCCTAAACCTAACCCTTTCCTCTTTCCCTCTCTCCTTTCTTCCTTTCCTATGAGGAATACCTGTTGAATGCCTACTATATATACACTAAACAGGATCTAGAGCTCAGTATGTGTGCAAACCAGGCACATCTGGGCTTGGACACGGGATCCCACAAAGAGTTAATCCCCAGGTAACCAGGAACCAAATAAATTCTGACCCGCCAAACACACCCCAATCATCATTAGTCACGGCTTGTTGGACGGGAGGCTCCTCCCTGGCGCTTATCTCCCTGGCTTCTGTCCTCGGCCAGGCGGCCATATTTCACGTTCTGAAAACAGATGACCCCAGGGTCAGGGAAATGAAAGCCCCATTCAACAGGTCTGCCGGGGACTCCGCAGGGTCAGCCCAGCAGCGCGGTCCTTGCCAGGACAAGTCCCCGAGCACGCGCTCTAGAGGCCCAGACTCCGAGTCTTGCTCTCCAGGGCCTGGGGTCAGGCCCCAGGGAAAGGATCAAGGTGACAATTAGCCCGGGGCTTTGCCTGCCATAAAGCAGTCAGGCGGGGGGGTGGGGCCTGGAGGCTCTATTTGCAAAGTGCCTCCCAGGATGCTTCACTGGGCCCAGTCCAGCTGAGGACTGCAGCAGGGGATCCAATCCCAGCTGTGGGGCGCGGTGCTCCCGCTGGGAGCCAGGCTCAGGACCGCAGATGTAGTTCCTGCCCCCGTGGAGCTTACCCTCCAGGGAGGGCCAACTGACCCACTAGGCACCACATAATGTTCTACACGTTTTACTGTCAGAAGAAAAACAAGTTACAGAAATATTTTTTCTCCTCATATCAGAAAAAAAAATTGTAGAGCACATTACAAATGATTAAATGTTGCTTACACAGGAAAAAAAAAGTTTAAAAGTAATTGAGAAGCTGATATAAAATATAGCAAAGGAGAAAAAGATGACTTGAGGGAAAAAATTACTTTTGCGGGGGGGGGGGGGCGGGGGGGGGAGATGAGAGGTAAATAATAATGACAATAAAATAGTAACTTTATTGAATGCTTATTAAGTGACTTAAAATGCATAAAAGGCCTGGCATGTAAGGACTCTCTGTGAACTGGTATTATTGCTGCTATTATTATCATTATTAGACATGCCAGGCATTGTGTTAAGTAACTATACATGTCATTTATTTTAGTGTGGGTTTCCCCCAAAGCAAATCTCGAACTAGGGACATTGGTGTAGGTGGAGACAATCAGAGGTGTGTGATGAACTGATGTTACCTAGAAACTAGCAACATCAAAAGCTGCTACTGTTCCTAGAGCTGGAGAGAAATAGAAGAAGATGAACAATCTAGAATGAGCTAGAACCAGAATGAGGTTGGCTTGGTAGGAGCTGGGACAATGAAGGAGGAGGTTGTCTAGTAAGAGCTAGGGCCACAGGAGATCCATTTACTACCACAGGAAACAGAAAGAGAGAGGTGGAAATAACCTGGATCTCCTCCTCCGACCTTCCAATTTCCCATTAAGGTCTCCCATTGGCCAAATCTATTCAGAGAGCAAAGGATGTTGGGTAATGTAGTTTCGGAGATACAGGGCCCACTGAGAAAAGAATGCAAATGCATTTGAAATCACTTTTCTTCCTTCCCTCCTTTCCTTTTCTACATCCCTCTCTTTCTCTCTTTCATTTTCCTCAATCCCTCTCTCCCTCTTTTCTTTCCATCCATATTGCCACCCACAATGGTAAACAAGACAAAACAGTCAGTAGAATAGTAAACCTGGAGGTCCAAACAGTTTAGATCTAGAGGATGTCCCTCTTTACCCATCAGAGAAACAGGATTGTGGAAAGGATGTGCAGGGTCTGTGCTTCAGGCCCCAAAGATGAAGGGCTGGTTAAAGGGCAGCCCGCTCTCTGGAGACAAGTTTCACTATGAGGTCCTGCAGAGCCCCCTTGCTCCGGCCAGCCTGGCTTTTCTCAAAGGACAGGCTTCTCTGATCTCTAAAGACTAATGAAGCCAGTGGGGACTGGCAAGATCTGTCCCACTTCAGACAGATTATTCCATGTGGGAGAAAGAGGTGGTTCAGGGTTCATCTCTAACAGTTTTTCCTACGAGCATCTCTTCTACTGAGTGAGCATTTAGAACAAGAAGTAATCAATAACGACACTTGGTTGGCTATTATTATATAATGCAGTTGTAAGAATTAGCACTGAATATAGAAAAAAATCTACTGCATGAGCAGCACAGTAACGTACAACTGTGTTAACTGAGGGAGCCTGCCCTTTTCATGATCAGCAGTTGCAAACAGCTGCTGTAAATTATTTCTATTGTCCACAACTTGCTGATGTGAGTCTGGCTTACATGCTAATCACTACATCTCAGTAACAGTTAGCTCAGTTTTACTGAGTTTGGAGCAACTATGTATCTGTTCTCTCAAATAAATATTTATTGAGCACCTACTATGCGCAGGGCACCATCTTGTGCAGGAGATACAGAGAGCCCTGCACACCCGCCCTTGTGCAGCAGAGAGTCAATTGCAATTTTTCTTCTTGATTTGCAGTGACAAAACACAGGAACTAGAAGAAAGGTCTAAATTATAGAGGGTTCAGTGAGAAGAGGAATTTTATGAGTCTCAACTCTGGAGTTGCCAACACACTGATTTTTGTAATACTACTTTTGAAAATGCAGGTTAATTGAAAACATGGATAGCTAATTGCAGCAGAATGAGCATAATTCCTCTTCCAGGTTCATTAGACTATGTAGGGTCCATTTTCATCTTCTGTTTCCTTCGGTGGAAGGACCTGTGATTGGTTGCTCTGCCCATCCATCCTCCCTGGCTCTCTACATCACTGATGGCTCTCTACATCATTTCTACTACAAATGTTAATTTCTTATTCACAATACATACGTATGGAAAGGAGGCTAAGGACACTGTTCTCCATTGTCCTTGGTTTGGGTGTTAGTTGGACAGCAGAGCCACTATCTGGAGCAGCGCCTTTGCAGAGGTAAAGCTAGTGCTGGATGGGTCTCGCTGGCAATTAAATGTTCTGGCTTCGAAATCCTAACTCATTGGCCAGAACTGGTCTCAGGACCCCAGTCAACCAGAAGGGAGTCAAGGGTAACCCTACCATGGAAGGTGGAAATGTGGAAGCATTTGACAAATTACACTAATGACTACCATTCTCTCTGAACAGCCATGGCAGAAGATGTTTCATGCCCAGATCCAAAGACACAATCTGGATGTCTTCTAGTCTTAAAACCTTGATATACAGGACATTTCATGTGCATTTTTTAAACGTTAAATTTTACTCAAAGTTAAAAATTGTTTCCCAATTAAATTTAGAGCAATATTTGTGATCTCTGAAGCTCCTCCTTTGCTCCATAGGTTCCGTGAAACATTATTAAAAGTCCAGGTTTTTAGCTATTCATCCCTGGGTTTGCATCTTGGCTCCAGCACCAATTAGATGAGTGAATTTGGGCAAGATGGGTCCCCTCTCTAAGCTTCCGTTCGCTCATCAGTTTAGTGGATAATAACATCTATCTACTTTGCAGGGTATTTTTGAAGATTATATTACATAATGCATTTAAAGTGCTAAGAATCAAGAATGTGGGATTTTTGTTACTGCAGACAAACCAAGCCTATTATGACTGATGCAAAGACTATTAGATTCTTCTTGTCCACTGTCTGAAGTCCTCTCTGCCTCTCCTCTAACTCTTGTCATGGCTACAGCAAACTCCATGCCCGTGCTGTATGTTACTCACTGTCTGGCCAGAGCCTTCCTGCTCTCTCTCTCCCTTCTCTCACCACCACCATCATCCTCATCACCATGCCTATACCAGCCTACGGCAATTCTTGGGTATTCAGCAAGCACTTGATAAGCCACCCACCGATTCTGAATCTTATCAACAAAAACCTGCTTCTTCCATCTTTCCCTGTAAAGAAACTGGGACCAATTGTCCAGGTGCATCCTGCAAGCTTTCTCTTAAGAACTGTCAAAATGTGCCCCAGTGACCCCAATATCTGGCTTGGTTCCTTGGGGCCCGGATTGGGGATTATGCTGTCGGTCTCTGCCAGCCCTGACAGGTTGATTTGGATGGGGGTGGGCTGGTAGAGAGAATCAGAGGCTGGAGAGACCCACTCCCTGTCCTCCAACATCTCTGTAAGCAGAGGTGGGGTCTGGAAGGAGACCGGTCCTCCGCTCAGAGGTGAATCCTAAATGCTGCTCTGCAAAGAACATGATGTAGCTGCGCTGAGCCCAGTAAATGCGGGCCTTCGGGGCCAGACATTTTACAACGAGATAATTTGAGAGGTGGGACATAACCGGGCTGGCTCCAAACATCCCCTCAGGGACAGTTCAGCTCGAAAACCATCTTGCTCAGGGCTTGTTCAGCAATCCCTTATTTATGGTAACATGCATTACAGGAAATTTTTATATAAGGCATTAAAGTGCAGGCAATTTAGGACATTTGATCATCGTACCTCTCCAGCTTCCTAACCCCCCTCAAGCAGCTCCCTCCGGTGTCCCCCCATTCTGCAGTCTTTGAATTTCAGCTGGATGGGAAGGCTGATAATAGCTAAATTACATTGCAAACAGGTGCGGGCCTCTTCTGCTCTGGACAGCTGCCACGGTTATGTGATTCCTCAGCTGGGGGCATGCGGTTAGCCTGGCTTGTGAGCTTGGGGGTGGAGGTGAGGGTACTTGTCTCCCCAGCATCTCTCCACCTCCAGGCCCCCTCTCTCAAACCACGCTGGGCCCTTGGGAGGTGTACACCGATATCTCACAAGGCGGGAGAGCTCCCCTGCTTTCTTTGTTCTGGGCTCCAACATGGTCTGTATTTCTCCCACCCCAGAAGAGAACATAGTTACATGGGGCAGCTGTGCATGGGACTAATTGTATCAGTAATAACGTAAACAACCACCAGGAGTACAGTCCCTGTATCGTTTGTCTGCTAAGCCCTCCCTACATTCGCGTGCATTGTCTCTGCAGTTATAGAGGTTAAGGCCACCGCAGAGCTTGACAGTTCAAATTCTGACTCTACCATGTTATAGCTGGGGAATCTTGGGTAAAAGACTAAAGCACTTAGTGTCTCGGTTTCATTGTCTAAGAATGGAGATGACAAGATGACTCGCTTCATAGGACTGTGGGCATTTAGAATGTCAATTATCTTTTCATTATGTCCCTTGAAATCTTACAAAGATGCTAAAGGAGAATATTATGATGATTCCCATTTTACAGGTAAGGGAACTGAGGCATAGAGAGGTTCAGTCACTTGGTCAAAGTCACAGAAGAGAGTGAATTTTTATTCGTTGGTTGGTCTTGTATAAATCAAGGGTGTTCATTCCTGCAAGCATCAGGTAGTTTTTTGAGTGCCAGTTGTATGTCAGACACTGTGTTGGGCTAGCATGGAGTGCAACAAGGGAAACAGACATGGGCAGGAAGGAGATCACAATGAAAGCGGGAGTCCCATAAGAGGAGGAACCAGGAACCAGAGGTGACTGGAGATTGTGGCTTCCAGAACTGCTGAGAAGTTTCTAGCAAGGCTTAGGAATCCTCACTGTACCGGGAACTCCTTGCTCCTTGCTGAACCTAGAATAAGTAAAGCTTCTGAACTTGCAGCTTCCTCTATCTGCTGGAATTTCTTCCTTCACATAGTGTCTGTCTATCTTTCTCTCTGTGTGTGCCTGTCTCTCATCTGCTTTTCCTTCCTCTCTTCTTCTTAGCACCAGTCACCACCTGACATATTTCTGTGTTTTTTTTCCTGTCTCTTACTCTTGACTGTAACCACTGTAAGAACAGACATGGTCTCTTTTGTTCCTTGCCATATACCAAGGCTCAGAAGATTCCCTTGGATGGCTTGTTCAAATAGTGTCTGGCATGGAGAAGGTGCTCAGTAGATGCTTGCATAATAAAGGAACATAGGAAATCCACTGTCTGGAACTTAGATTTCTCTTAAACAAAGTTCGGGCTATGAAAGAAAATGAGCAGGCAGACAGGATTTTAATCCCTTCCAAAGCATTCTCTATGCAAGAGAATGAACCCTGCAAGTATTATAGCAGGATAGACCCTGGGATTAGCTATCAGGTAGAAATGTTTGTGGCTATATGTAGTGGCTTAAATCAAAAGTATATTTATTGTTAACTAAAATAAGACAAGAGGTAAACACTCAAGGTTTGTATAGCAGCATAGCCATGGCATTAAAGTCATTCTTATCCTGTTGACTCTTATCCCTCATGCTTTTCCTCTCATGGTCTCAAGGTGGCTGCCACAGCTCCAGCTATCACACTAGTATCCCAAACAGAAAGAATGGGCAGGAGCACAATGTTCCTCGAAAAGCTCTGTCTTTTAATCGCTTCCCAAAGGGAATGGCACAGTGATTCCCAGATGCAAGGGAGGACATGAAAGGCAGTAGCTAGAACAACAGAATGGGCTAGCAATAATTTGCAAAGAATAAGGATGGTTCATCCATTGGGACTGCCTACTATGTTCCAGTAGGCAGTTCTTGAAATTAAAAGTAAGCAAGATCTCTGACCTTATGGAACTCCTGGATGAGGCCAGTGGTTTCCAAAGTGTGATCTCTCAACAAGCAGCACCAACATCACTTGGGATCTTGTTAGAAATGCAAATTCTCATCCCAGTTCTAAGATATTGAAATATGTCAGGGAGGGGCCCAGCACTCTGTGTTTTAATAGGCCATCCCGGGGAGTTTGATGCAGGCTCCAGTTTCAGAACATTGTCCCAATGGGAGAGGCAAGTCAAAGACAATTACAATTTACTGGGATGAGTGCTGTGGTCCAGGTAAATCCAAGGGACTAAGGGAAGCCAGACCGGAGCAGTTAAGTCAACTCAGGGGTTTCACAGTGGAGTTGGGATGTGAGCTGGATTGCAAATGATAAACAAGAAGAAGTTCCTTTCCTGGAATCAGGGGTTGAATTTAACGATATCCGAGGTGACCATTAACTTTACGAGAAGTGAAGTTTCAGTGGCTGCTGGAGAGGATGGGCATGGACATCTGGTCTACCCTAGGTTGAGTCATGAGTGTCCATGGGGTTGCCCCTACAGGAGAGCCTGAGACCAGTCCAGCAGAGAGGGCCAGTACCTCAGCGCTATGCAGGCCATGGGGAGTGTTGGGCTCTGTAGGGAGGCACCCTCAGGAGCCTGTGTTTCATTTAAGTTGTGATAGACTAGCTTTTCCCAGGGTTGAAGGCTTGGAGCACCTATAGGACAGTGCCTCTAGAGAGAATATTGAAGGGGTAAGTGGAAGGTGTGAAAAGATAAAAGAGAGGATAAAAAGGATTCTGTCCAGGACAAGTTTCAAAGAAAAAAAGGCTGCCAGGTTTACATGTTGAGGGAACACCTTCCAGTGGGAAAATGGGCTGGAAAAGGGGAGATTCCATTCACAGGCCTAGGCACAGTCTCAAGGTTTCTAGAATAGCCCAGCAGTCTAGTCTCCAACAAACTACGAATCCAGGAAAGAACACAGACTGCCATGAGCTGTCAAATCCATGACAAAATGCACTGCTACTGTTAGCCTAAGTCAGAAAGAAAGAAGACCTCTGCCAATGAAGCTATGGTGTGCCCCTGACTATAAGATACACCAGAAATAAAAAGGTGCAAAACTGTCCACCTATGAATAGATGAACTTCAGTCGCTGTGCTCCTGAAAGAGAGCAGGACAGGGTGCTCCTTTGGGTGAGGACTCTGATCACAAACCAGAGTCATCGGCTTTCAGAGCCGGAAAGAGGGTAAAGCGGGGCTTCTCCCCTCAGGACTGACATAGGGCTGGGGGATTCTTTGTGGTGGAGGCTGTCCTGTGCACTGGAGGGTGTTTAGCAGCATCCCCAGCCTCTGCCCACTGCACCAGTAGCACAGCCCCGTTCCACATGTAATACCTAAAAACATCTTCCCAAATTTACATACATCCTCTGGGGAGGAGCACAATTTACCCCTGGTGAGAATTATGTGATTACAGACCTCCTGGGTCAAATCTCCTCAAATCCCTAACTTCAATTGGTGATTTTATAGGTGGAAATACTGGGACCTAGATTGGGGTGGTAATCTACCCTGAGTTCTCTGATCCAACTTGAATTAAAAAATTTGACCCTTTGAGTATGGCTCTTCCACAAATTACGAGTCTATTTTGAAGAGGTGGCATTAGAGGTTTAAGTTTAAAAAATTTGGCTCAAAAGAGCCAGATGCCTCTAGGCAAAGTAAGGGTGTGGTCAAGATGTTTACAACGTTCTAGTGGGTTTCAGTCCTACTCAACTACATGCACCTGATCAAGCTTTGTTTACTTGCAGCCTCTATCACTCAGGCACGTGGGGCCACGTGTTCAGACCAGAGGTTCTCAGAGACTGAGGAGTTGCCATGGCTGGGCGTGTTCTTTACGTGCATGCCTTCATTTACTGATTCAGTCATTCATGCTGGAAATATTTCCATGGAGTGCTCACTGTTCTTTGGCACCATGCAGGCACGGGAAATGAGAATGTCTTAACGTGGGTCCATCAAACTGAGGACCCAGCCACGTATATTCTGGGGACATGAGGAGGAATCAAGTACAGGAGTATGAGTACAAGTGGCTTATGTGGGAAGGGACAGACACACACACAGGGAAATGGGGAGGTGGGACCAGGAAGGAAAGGCAGACTGTGGCGAGCCGGCACGGCCACGGCATGCTCAGCCCCAGGGCGCCTTATGTGCCACGCCAGCTCAGCCAGGTTCAGTGACCATGAGATGAGGCGGTGAAGGATTGAGAAAAGACAGACAAGAAAATGCAAGTTGGGTCTGGGTGGGACGCTGCTTCTCTGATGGAGAGACAGCGCCACAGGCTACAAGCCGTGTCTTTATTTCAGTGGTCTGCAAACCCTTTGTGGCTCTTCCACAAAATACCACTGCCTGGGCGAGTCTATTTAGAAGAAGTAGCATTAGAGAAGTTTAAGTTTAAAAAATTTGGCTCTCGAAAGAGCCAGATGCCACGAGGCAAAGTAAGGGCGTGGGTTTCGATCCTACTCAATCACATGCACCCGATCAAGCTTTGTTTACTTGCAGCCTCTATCACTCAGGCACGTGGGGCCACGTGTTCGGACCATAGGTTCAAGCTTACAACTACAGCTGTTGGCTATCATTGTGCTGGGAGGGCTCTGCCCTCAAAGCTGGGACTTGTACGTGGCCATCAGAGGACTGTGCCCTCTCATTAGTCTGAGGCTTGAACCTGTCCAAACACTGCAGCCGCTCTCCACAGCAGACAATCGAATGTATCATCAGGCCAGTCACCGCTGTGGGCTAAAGCTTAATCGCACTGGGAAAGTTCTGGGAACCAGCACAGAACATGTACCCGAGTTAGCCTACCCAAGGGGTGAGCAGATGTGTGCACATCCGCCAACTCCCACTGTTAATTGCACAAGGCTGCTCCTCACTGAATGCCCATCGCTGGCATTCCACAGGGGAAGACATAGACTTGAGTCCCAGAGCAAGTCCTTAGATACCTAAACCTAATCCTTACCCCTGCAACTCCTAAGGTCAAAACAAAACAGAACAAAAAACAATTCGGGGCCTGGCAGTAGGAAGTAGGGCCTGCCTGACCGAAGGGGTAAGGGATTATGGGTGAGAACCAACATGTATGGTTCCTGTCCTCGCAAAGCTCATCATCCAGAGGCAGTGACAGGCATCAATCGTCCGAGAGGGAAAGCCATACAAATTGCAAGTGCTGTGAAGAACAGGCATGTGGTTCTATGGGTGTACAAAATAGGGAACCTGAAGTAGTCTGTCTCCATAGGAGGTTGCCCCAGGGTAGTAACACATGAGCTGGAATGAGAAGCCAAGGGCAGCAGACAGAAGGACAGCATGTGCAAAGTCCCTGTGGCAGTTAAAGGAACTGAACAGAAGCCAGTTGGGGAGGGAGGAGGAGGACAGGAGCTGGAGGACAAGGACGAGAGCTGCTCCAGTTATGGTTGTGGCTGGAGAGGTCTGCAGCAGCCACACCCTGTCAGCCATATTAAGATGAAAAAGAGCCTAAAGGAGCCTCTGAGGGTTTTAGGAAGGGAGGAGACACACTCAGATCTGTACTCTGAGATGAATACTTTGGCTGTTTTAAGAGCTTCACCCAGGGTAACTCACGTTATTATCAAAAACAAAGAAGTTGGTGCTCTGGTTACCACCCATTACAAGAGGGGAGAAGGGAGTATCAGCGTCACCTAGGAAGTGGCAGGGGCAACACAAAACTGGCCCCAGATCCTAAAGCCCTATTCTACACTGTCTCTCTGGCTTTGATTAGGGAGGTAAAGGGGATAGAAACTAGAGGAAATGCTTTGGGGATGACTTTGATATAATGCTTATTATTTCATTCATTCATTTAATCAATCCAGCTTGCTAAACGCCTACCCCATGCCAGACATTAGTCATAAGTCTTATCTACGCTGAAATGCTTCTTACCCAATCTTCCCAACAATCCATTGAAGTAGGTCTTATTGTTACCCTATTTTACAGATGGGAAAAACTGAGGCTCAGAAAGATGAACTCACCTGACCCCAAGCACTTAACAATCAAGATCACAGATTTGGGATTTGGACTCAGGTTGGTCTGATTCCCAAACTAATACTTGTTCTTTGCCAAACTCTATAGATGCCGAGAGCCAGCCCAGCCTAGGAGTAACAGACTACAGAGAAGGCACGGGCCTGGGAGGTCTGGAAGGTGTTGAGCACTGACACAGGGTCTCTGACAGCTATGGTATATAGTTTAATTAAGGCCGAGGGGGGGAAATCTGAGAAGTCAAGTGTGGGTGACCTCGGCATCCCAGCAGGGTGGGTCCTTGGTTCTCAGCAGCCTTCTTCATGTACTAGTATTCTCCATGTCCAAGGAACAAGCACCTGGCCGAGGCAGAAAATGTTCTAGAACCAGGACTCCAGGGACGGGATTTGCATATTTGGGGTGGGTGAAGATGGACTGCATGAACCTACAGGGAGGCAGGAAGAGGGGAACCTGGGAATAGCCTAACCTGGGAATCCCCCTGCCTCCTTCATGAAACAGATTCACTTGGGGCTGCGTAAGTTTTCCAGTGCAGGAGCTGGGGCATAGGCTAGTTTTAGGAACTGCCCTCGTATGCCTGGAGACCAGCTGGGGTCTCGTTAAAGGAGCCCTGGGCTAAGGAACAGAGGCTGGACAAAAGCCCAATTTTCTTGAGGTGGTTTGCCTAGTTTTTTCCCCTTTGGTTCATCACGGGCTGTCCATGCCCTTACGTGGAAGGCACCCAATTACTACAGTCTCAAGCACACTCCTCTCACAGCCACTGCCCTGTGACTCCCTAACTCCTGACCCCTCTCCTATACTGGCCCACAATAACCCCTTGGATTTGTGGGAGGAGGACCAGCACAGGGATGGAGCTGGTCTGATGAGGGAGGCAGGAGGGGGGGTCACTGAGGCCCTGGGAAGGTATTTCATTTTCCTGAAGGTGAAATGTAGAGCTCTGGTGGCATGCGTGAGGTTGAGTTACTGCTCAATCATTGATGATAAACGCCAAAATAAGGATGGCTGATGGGGGTTAAAATAAATGCAATTAAAATGCTAGACACCAATTACAAAGAGCATTGGAATGGGCGGGGGGGGGGGGGGGGGGCAGAGGGGGAGGAGGAGGGAGTGCAGCCTTGGATTGTTTTAAGGTTCTCATATGGTTTGGAAGGAAGGTAGAAAGAGTGATATCTTTAAACTCCCAGTCGAATGTGCTTGTTAAAAATGTAAGGGTTAACTAATAAAAAGGTAAAACAATGCATAATTTCCAAACAGTGTTGAGTGAGGGATGAATAAATAGAATAAATTTAAAAAATGAAGTGAAAGACATAAGAAGAAAAAAAAAAAAAGCAAAGGAAAAAAACCAGCTTAAATTAAAATCTCAAACAGATTAATTAGTACTGTTTCTTAAGCTGGTTAAGAAACAGTACTAATAAACCCAAACAGCAATCATGTTGAACGCAAATGTTAAATATATGAATTATGGTGTCAAATTAAACTCCAGTTAAAAAATAGGACTGCCAAACGTTGTAGCAGATTCTGTTTTCCAAATCCAACCACCACAGTATCTCCCACCCCGCGTGCCCTTTCCCAGTGTGGCTTTTCCCTCCAGGGTGGGGTCTGTGTCCTCTCCTGGCAGCTGAGTAGAGGTGTGACTAATTGGAAGGAGGCAAGGACGTAAAGGGTGACATCGCTTCCACTGCAGTTCTTGGGATTCACTCTTAGGCCCCCGCCACAGCGCTGTGAGAAAGCCCACAGCAGCCCGTGGCTTCTGAACCTGCCCTGCCTCCCTCCCCTCCTTACTGGGTGCTCTCTAGAGTTCTCCCTCAATAACCCCTTGGACAGAAATCTCCATCTTGGGCTCCACCCCTAGGGAGGTTGTTGCTGTGGTCTGAATGTTTGTCTCCCCAGCCCCCCAAATCCACAACTTGAAATCCTAATGCTGAATAGGAGGGTGTTAGGAGCTGGGCCCGTTGAGCAGTACTTAGGTCATGAGGGTGGATGGAGTCCTCGTGAGCAGGATTAGTGCTCTCAGAAAAGAGACACGGGAGAGCTCCCTCAGCCCCTCCGCCATGGGGGGCACAGTGAGAAGTCTACGACCTGGAGGAGGGCCCTCACCCAACCACACCGACCCCCTGGTCTCAGACTTCCAGCCTCCAGAACTGTTTTGGGGGCATGATGTGACAGCAGCCCAAACAAAGACAGAATCCAATTACATGCATAATTTATTTTTACTGTGTTGTTGTTGTTGTTAATCCCCACCCGAGGGTATTTTTCCATTGATTTTTAGGGAGAGTGGAAGAGAAAGGGAAAGACAGAAAGAAACATCGATGTGAGAGAAACACATCGATTGGTTGCTTCCTGCATGAGCCCCAACCAGGGCCTGGACGGGAGGAGCTTGCACCCAAGGTACATGCCCTTGACTGGAATTGACCTGGGACCCTTTGGTACGCAGGCTGACCCTCTATTCACTGAGCCAAACTGGGTAGGAACTTAATTTTTCTTTTTAAGGCTACTAGTATGACATTCCCACTCAATAAGCCTTAATTTGATGGCATTACCATTTTAAGTGTGTTGGACCATTTGCACCTGGGGGTACATGGTCAGGGGCATCTGTATGCTACTTCCAGACTTAGGAGTTCAAGTGCCCTGGCTCCAAAGGCATCCCAGCGTCTTTAGTGTCCAAAAGGGTCAGCAATGGCTGGACAGAGGGTAGCTGATTGGACAACTGAATTCCAAGTGCCTTCAGAGGGAAGAAGGCAAACTTGTTTTGACGTTCCCTCGGGCAGATCAAAGGGGTTTATTAGTGACCGTTGTTAGGCTATGCTCCTAACCAAATCTTTTCCAATTAGGGAAGATGAAATTTCTGCTCGTTTGGCAAACCAAAGCAGAACAACGGTCCCTAATGATTTCCTTGAAAGAGTGAAGCAATTACATCGGCATAACCTTTCTGAAAGTATGATTTGCCTGGTGATAGTAAGAGCCAACCGATTGTCCTATTTGACGGAGAAATGTGACAGCTATGGATTTACCCTAAGGAAATTATCAGGGATGGGTGGTGTACTGTTTGTATGTTAAAAATGTCATGGCTGCATTATTGGTAATGGCGCAAAGAAAAATGTCTAGTTTAGGAAGTTGCCTAAGTTGTGGTACCTTGATAAGATGAAAAGTAGTTATTTAAAAATATGTTAAAAATAATTAATGACCAACATATTTTGTGACATCTTGTTTATTACAAATACAGGTTTTAAAATAGAATCAGATTATATATTTTTTAAAGTATCATCACAGAGGAGTGACTTGGAATAGCAGAAAGATCATGGGGTTTGAACAAGAAAAACCGAGGTACAAATCCTGGCTTCTCCACGTAGCTATGTGACTTTGGGTTAGTGGCTTAACAACTCTAAGTTTCATTATGAATCACTGAATAAAGATGAGTGCCAGGGAGTAGAAACACAGCAGAGAATCAGATAGACAGCTCTCTGTTCTCAGGGAGCTTACAACTGATGGGGGAGAAGACAGATGATAAATAAATCAATTAGCAATATTAAGAGTAGTATAGGAAATAAGGCCATCAGACCTTCAGAAATAGGGCCTCATGGTCCCCTGTCTGTCCTTATGGACCAGGTCCCTAGATGGGTCCCCGGAGGCCTGTCTCACAGCATTTGAGACACCTAATAGGGAGATATTACAACTGGTGATTCATGCTTGGACTATTACAAGAGCCTCTTAATTATCCTCTGTCCTCCCAAGCCATCTTCACACCTCTGCTGGACTTGTCTTCTAAAAATGGTTTTAATCTCCCATTTCCTGATGACAGCCATCCAGTGCCTTTACATGGGCAAGTCCAGGCGCCCTGGCTTCATGTTCACATGATGTTCTGTGGACACGGAGGACTTACTCATGCATCAGAATCACTAGGACATATCATCACTACTAAATAGAACGTGTGTGTGTGTGTGTGTGTGTGTGTGTGTGTGTGTGTGGCAGGGGTAGGGGGGAGATACAGGAAACTGCATATATAAAAAATATCTGAGAATCTCTCCCATAAAGCTGCCTAGAGTTTATCTCGTTAATTCTTCTGAACTTACTGTCCCATGGCTCCCTCAAGACAAATCCCACAGCTGAGCTGTGAGAGTCAACTTGCATTTCTGTAACACATAATATGGCTTTACAACCCAATGATATGGCACACTCATCAACCCCTCGCTCTGTTCCAGTTTCTCTATTTGGATTTCCTCATTACATTTTACCTGGCTGATAGGTACTATTATTGCCCCCATTTTATAGCTAAGGAAACTAAGGCCTAGAAAGACTAATTGATATGTCCAAGATCCCACCGCTAGGAGATGACAGAGTTGGGACATGGCCCAGTTTAGGCAGAGTCCTGAGTTGAGAGCTCAGAGTCCTGAGGAAGTGAGAGTCCAGGAAGACTGGGAGGGCTGCGTGCTGTGGTCGTGCAGAGGAGGGGACAGCGAGAAGTTGGGTGGGTAAACCCCAGGCTAGGATGTAGCAGCTCTGGCAATACTGGGAGCAGATTGCACAGGCAGAGCTCCTCACCGTCAAGCGGCCAGCAGGATCTGGAGGCTTGCCTGGCTTCACACTCTGGCTCTGTCATGGGGCTGACATTTATTGGGCACTTATTATGGCCTCAAGAACTTGGAGCAAATAACTAAGCATTCTGAGCCTCCGTTCCCTCAACCCTCAAGTGGGAATTTATTCATTTAACCAAGATGGAGTGAGGCCCTTCCGTTCTAGAGCCAGAGATGACAATGACACTAGCCATATCATAAAGCGTGTGTGAATGTTCAACGGTTTAACACAGAAGGAACCTGGCACCTAAAAGCTTTAAATTAATGCTATTTATTAGGATTATTTATTTTTGATGTTACTCTTAAATTTGGAAAAAGCTTATCACACTATTGCCAAAGAAGGTCACCAAGTTCAAATCCTCCTGGTTATATGTAGGCCCCATGGCTATTTTTGTAAATAAAGTTTTATTGAAACACAGTCACGCTAATTTGCTTACATACTATTTAGGGCTAGTTTCTTGCGATAATGACAGGGGTGAGTAGTTGCAATAGAGATTATAAGGCACACCAAGCATAAAATATTTACTACCTGGGCCTTTGCAGGGAAGTGTGGGGGTGGAGAGGGGGTGGAAATTGCAGACCCCTCAACTGGTTCGTTGAAGACACAAGGTGAGGGTTATTTATGTCCTTTCTCCTTATTGCTGCATTTGGTTTTTAACTTTTCTTCCGTCCTCCTCAAATATTGTGGAAAGCAATGATATTTCCATACAGGAATAATTTTAAGCTCTGCTCTATAGGAATGGTTGCTGTACAGTGTGAATTCTATATGGATTAAATTTCCCCCAAGTGAATATCAGGGGGTTGAAGGGCTTATTGTAGGGAGAAAGACCACGGATCATAGGTTAATTCCTATAAAATGAGAAATCTCCATGCAACAGATTCTTAGAATTCTCTATATTGCTCTGATTACATGATGAAAAACCCAGCCCACTCTTTTATTAACTACGGGGCTAAATAGAATCTCTTTAAGTGTATTATGAGAAAGAGATTACATTTCTCTTCTCCTCTGGTATGTTAACAACCAGAAATTCTGAATAACCAGAACTTGGATGTATATGTTAACAGAGTATTTAAATTAGGTTTTAGAGTCAGATTTCCAATTTCAAACCCAGCCTTGGCTATGTGGCCTTGAACAAGTGACTTAACATCTCTGGACCTGTAAAGAGGAGATGCTAAGCATCCACCTCATGAAGTGATTGTGGGAATTAAATAGATTAATGTGCATAAAACATTTAGCCCAGTGCCTGAGCCTTCTTAAGAACTCAGAAATGTCTGCTGCAATTTATTGATTTTATTATTATTATTATTTATTATTATTATTATTATTATTATTGGCAGAAAACAAGTATTCTGAGAAATAGCATCCCGCCTGTTAGTTGACACAATCCCAAATATCAGCCAGATCAGCCAGGGGGGCAGGTTCTGCTCTCCTACCAATGAGCTATATGTTGTACTGCCCTCATGGTAGAGTCTGGGTCTCACGGAACTTTATGTGCCTGGCCCAGGGCAGGGCACTTAGAAAGCCCTCAGTGAGGCTCGTTGACCTGGCCAAACTGGGACCTTAGGTCATTCAGACAAATGAGACGTGAGCAGTGAGCAGGCTGGAGCTAGAAACACCTCCCCCTCCCTGGCTTCTCCTCCTGGAACAGGAGGTCAGGCACTTGTAAATGGATGCTCCCTGCTGAGCCTCTAGCTGCACTGCACCAGTCCCTCCCTGTCCTCACCCCCATGCCTCCTTCCTGGGGAACATCTGCCTCAGGTCCCCCAGGAGCCTGCTCTTCGCAGAGACTCAGCGAATCTACACATTTGCAGTCTGAAAATATTGATTTCAGGCCTCTGTTGAACCACCAACCCCTCCCAATCTCCACCCTCTGTCATCCCTCTCATCATGGTGCTCTGAACACTCCCTACAAGATTCTGATGCAGACTTTTAATTTGCGCAGGAGCTGGGGCTCAGGCAGTGGGGGTAGGTGCATGGGGCAAAGAGGTGGTGGAAGGAAACAAATCTCCCTTCACGGAACAATCAGAGAAAGACAGTCCCGAACAATGGCCAGACCATCCTCACGGCAACGATGACAGCCATTTCGAACTTATCACACCCCAGCACTATATTAAGGCTCAGAGATTACAGTGTGGTTCATTAGAGGAACATCTGTTGGAAATCAGCACGGAGCGGCCAGATATGATTGCTAAAAAGGCAGCCTGGGGGGAGATGGGGAGAGACCATTGCTCTGCTGGGGGAAATGGCTAAGAAGTACCATGTTTCTAGTTCTTATATGGCCTACCTCCTTCCCCACCCTACCCCACCATAAAACCAAGATTCTATTTAAGCATCGTCAGGAGCACGGATCAAGAAACAGGTTGCACCCTGGCTAGTGTGGCTCAGTTGGTTGGAGCATTGTCCTGTATACCAATGGGTTGTGGGTTTAATTCCCAATCAGGGCACCTGCCTAGGTTGTGGGTTCAGTCCCAGGTCATGGTGCATATGGGAGACAACCCATAGACGTTTTTCTCTCTCTAAAAATAAAATAAAATAAAATAAAATAAAATAAAATAAAATAAAATAAAATAGTATGTCCTTGGGTGAGATTAAAAATAAAGCAGCAGCAGCAGGCATTTTTAAGGCCCAGAAATCAAACTCATGGGGACAGTAAGAGCTACCACTAATTAGTACTAACTAGGTACTAACTTCCATGGTTAAGTATTCAACACGTATTATTATTTAATCTTCACAGTGATTCCATGAGGTACATAATATTATAGCTAAGGAAACAAGCTCAGAGAGGTCAAGGAACTTGCACAAGGTTATGCATCTAATGATTAATGACACCTGTCCTGTTTTATACAAACTGAGGGCTTTTCTGGAGGCAGGACTTTTTTTTTGGCAGGGGGGAGGGGCAGGGAACGGGGAGCAAAGCTAGGATAATCTCAGGAAAACCAGGATGAAGCTAGAGTTTCAACCCCCATCTGTTGGATGTCAAAGCTTCTGTTCTTATTCATTCTATTTCACCGTTTCCTTCACTCTCTGCTCATTCATTGTCATGCATTGACTGTCATTGCAGAAGTGTTTCCTAAGCACCTACTATGTGCCAGGCACGGTTCTAAACATCAGGGACACAGAACTGAAGGAGACAGGCCCAACCCCTGCCGTGGTGAAACTAGCACTGAAGTGGCTCCCTTGTTATAATTATTGTGTGTCCAACCAGGCTTCCTATGTTTCCCTGGCTAGTTGAATTTATCATTAATACAATAATTACAGCAATAAAATGATCACTCTCTGTGGCTTTCTGTCCTGCTTCCTTCTGAAAAGGACCTGGAACAGCCTCAAGAAAGGGTGCACACACAGAGACTCATTAACTATATCACGTCGCCTCTTCAGTCTAGAAATAGGATGGCCGAGGGGCGTTGGGATCAAAGAGTGCGCAATCAGGAGGGTTATAAATAGGAGAAAGTTGGGCTTCAGTAAATTCCTGTGTGCTGGAACTAGGAGATGCCCTTGCAATCTGAGGTTTGAGTTGAGTATAAATAAAATACATGCTCAGTGGTGGCATGAGGAGGCGGTAAAGAATTTGGACCAGGGAGACCCCCAACCTGCCACTTGCCTGTTAGGGATTCTTGTGCACATCCCTGAACCTCTACATTTTTATTTTCTGTGAAGTGGGGATGTGGTAACAGTCATTTCTCCAAAGTGTATGCTGGAAGTGAATTAAAAGTACGTAATAAACCAACTCATGGATAAAACATAAATATCAGTTCACTTTCTCTCCTCCGTCCTCTTGTTTTGAAGCAATGGGCACTTTAATAGCACTTATTAGGCACTATTCTAAAGACAGAGATATTAACTCAATTCTCAGAACATTGCCAGGTTTTGAGGATTGCCTCCATTTTTAGCTGGGGAAACTGAGGCAAGAAAATGAAAATTAATTTACTCAGAGCTTACAGCTAGTCAAAAGCAGAGCTGGATTTTGGAGCCAGTCATGCAATTCAAATACAAAGTTTAAGGAGGATTTAAAGAAAACCACAGATAAAGACCCCACATCCAGCTATCAAGGCCATCCTCAGTTAAAGGAGCTAAAGAGGGAGTGGTGGGGCGGGGGAGGGGGAGAGGGAAGAGTGTCGCAGGGAAGAGGCAGGAGGGTAAGAGAGAGGCAGGGTGTGTTAGGCAGATTCCGGCCAGGCTTGGGAAGCCAAGTTCACAGCCATATTCACAGCAGTTGGGGCAACTCCCAAATGTTCTCCTAACACCCCCTTCTCCATGTGTAAATGGATTTGTCCTTGATGCTGACCTCCTGGTGGGAGCCTTTCTGCCAGGCAGTTAGCTACAGAAGGACACACATCTTCCTCATTGTCAAAATGAAAACACAGCTGAGGGTGGAAGGCAGCGCTGTTAGTAATTACACCAGATAGCAGATCTATACTGGGCGCTTATGGTCACTCTTCTGATAAGCAGCATCTGGAATTAAATATTTCCAGGAGCTGCTCCTTAGGCCCAGGTGAAAGGCATTTGGGTGGAAAGCAGCCAGCCAATGGGCATCGAGGATGGCACCAGGGGCAATATTATAATCCCTTTGACATCGGCACCCCTCTTCTCTCTTAAGCCTTCTGTTCTTTTCAGGGAGAGGGGTGGGAGATAACTTCTTTATTCTAAACCAAGCCTGCCTATGTTTCTACGTCGTGAGCCGTTCTAGATTTTAGGCAAACCTAGTGGTGGTCTCAAAGTTTTCTGACCTAGGGAAGGAAGAAAGAGCAGCAGTGAAGCCGCTGAGAGCCAGAGACCAGAGGGATGTTGGGAGCTGGGGGCTCAGAACTACTACGGGGAGAACTGTCTTGGTAGGGGGAGCGTCGCCTCTTGTCCCGGGGTTCTGCTGGGGGAAGGGGCTCTGAAGACGGGAATCAAGAGAGGAGGGAGCCCAGCCGGCTGTCTGTCTGGGAGCTCACTCAGCCACCCCAACTCTTCCTACTTTCTTGAAACTTTCAAAAAGCAAAGGCTACTTTTCTGCTTATCTTGTGAAGGCCCTACTCAATGGGCACGACCCCAAACCCTGACCGCCTGTGGGCTCCCTGTGGAGCTGGTCAACTCCAACAGGGAGGGGCTGGATGACTGGAAGGGGGTCTCTGTTAGCTGGCATGTTCTGTGACCCTGTAGGCACCTCAATTCTCCAGTGGAGTGGGGGCTCCCCTAATTTCAGCTGAGAAGGGCTCTCTGCTGGCTGCCTCATAGCCTCTCAAAGGCGCTGGGCTTTGAGGTTCACCTTCTGCCGTGTGGAAGGAGGGAGGCAAAACCCCTAATTGCAGTGCAGCATCCCACAGCTGCGAGCAGAGCCTAAAAGCTACCTGGACGAGGGCAAATGCCGGGGGGGGGGGGGGGGGGGGGGGGACACGGGGGTGATAAGGGGGGATGGGGTGAGTAGGGAAGCCGGGGAGAAGTCAGTGGGGGAAGACATGTACTACTACTTGTAAAATCTTAAACAAAAGCTACCTGGACTCTTTCCCTGGCGGAGAAAATGTTTTGGTGTTTGCTGCAACCTCAAGGCTCTGCTGTCGGGGGTTCTCGATGCCTTCTCCCAAGTTTCATAACCGAAAAGCACCAGAGAGGGTGCAAGCAGTGTGGCTGCAATGCCCCCCAGAATTCTCACGGAGAGTCTGTGCGGTGTGGGGCAGGGTTAAGTGCCAGGGCTCTGAGGCTAGGCTGCCAGAGCTGGAATCTTGGCTCTGCCATCTCCTATGACCGTTGGTGCATTACTTAACCCCTCTGAACTTCAGTTTCCTGCTGTTAAATTGAGGCACAGTACTTTGTCACGGGGTTATGCCAATTAAATGGGTATAAAGTTCGACTGATCAAGTCTTCGTATTGGATCACAGCAAGGGAGGAAGGAAGCTAAGGCTTTCTGAGAAGCTGAGTCTCAAGTCAGAAGGCGGCTATTCCAGGCAATGTAACAGAGCTCGGTCTAGGGCAGGGGTCTTCAAACTACGGCCCGCGGGCCACATGCAGCCCCCAGGGGAGTCTGATCCTGCCCGCCAGGTTTTTTGGGCAGTGAGCGCAGCCAAGGTGTTACAGTAGGGATTAGTAGTTCATATAGTCCGGCCCTCCAGCTCTCTGAGGGACCGTGATCTGGCCCCCACTTTAAAAAGTTTGAGGACCCCTGGTGGGTTCCAGGAGTCCCCAGGGCTTGCTCCTGTCTGAACTCAGTCTCTTATGCAATGGGGACAGGAGGGGCCTAGTGGCTCAGGCCTCCTTAGACAGCTCCCCTCCGCGACCTGTGCAGACTACATGGAGGTCAAGAAAGTTTGTGGCAAGTGGAGCTCCCTTCCTTCCCCAAATAGCCCTTCCCTTTAGCAGCCCCTTGGAAGGGGCTAGCGCTACCATTCCAATGGCCACCCATGCACAGCTCTGCACTCTTCTTCTTTTAAATGCTTTTCTTCTCAAACATAAGGGAGAATCTTATGGGTACACATGAAAGGCCACGGCTTTGCTTTCTTAAGTTCTCGTGCTGTGAGCAGCTAAGCCCAGGCACCTGGCCTTGTGGCCTCTCCACCTGGATTAACTTCAAGCACGAGGCTTAACCCCACGCTGGCTTGGAAGGTGCCCCCTGCTCTTGGGGAGTCTCATTTGCACTAAAATGAGACAAAGGAAGGAGGCGAATGACTTCACTCTACCTGCAATCCAGTTCTCATAATCCTACTCAAGTATCAGCAGGCCTCTCTCAAGTTATTCTCCGGTCTTCCTGCCTTACTACCTCTCTCTCCATCGCCAAACCCTCTAATGTATCCTCTGAATTGGGTCCTTCCAAAAACAGCAGTGGCAACTCTGGTGGATGTTGCAAACACACAGCCGTGATATACTGCAGCAGCCCCCACTTGGGTTCCCCCAGACCTTAACCATGTTGCTGGATGCTGAGCCACCTCAATACTTCTATCTGTGGGGTGTTCTAGTGAGCACCTAATACACCTCACCTGTATCTCCCAGTGATGGACACCTGACTTCCCATCCCCCTTAGAGGTCTAAGGCCTGCATATGCTGCACTGCAAAATGTGAGGTGTAAGAAGAGGGGTGGGCAGTGTGGCAAACCCTTAGCTCAAACTTCGAGGGGCATGTGGGGCCACGCTGTCGCCTGAATGTTTGACCAGCTTTGGGTTGGTGAGAAAGAGGGCGTGTCACCCACACCACAGCTGTAGCTGGTTGAGAGATGCCCATGCATGGTGGGCATGGGCAGGTCCTTCTGCGGTTTTCTCGACTTCCTTTCTTAAAGCAAGGCTTCTAAATACAGCTCCAGACCCCATTTTACAGAAGAAAAAAACGAGACAAAGGAAGCTGGCTACAGTCTGGGAACTCGTCGTGTTTTTTGTTTTTTATGAAAATGAGCTAAGAGGAGAAGAGACAGGTTGGATGACTTAAAGGGGTGGCTTGCAATGCAGCGCCATGATTATTGGAAAAATGCCGACTCCTTTGGGCTGAGTTGAGTCTCTTTTCTAATGTCCCCTAGAGCTCTGATGCAGTAGGCATGTGACTTGATCCTAATCATAGATCTCTTGCCCTGGCCCCAATGCCCTGGGAGCTCAGTAAGCGTCATCCTCCTCCCTGTGGGGGAAGGTAGCCTAGCAACCTTGAATGTGTTTGCTGGCAAGATGGCCTTACGTACTGGTTAGTCTGTTCACCTGTAATAGGTAAGCCACTTGTAACCTCCCAAGTGTTGGGAAGTGTTCCTATGTGAAATCATATGTCATCTGACTTTGACCTTGTGGCTCATAAGGCTTATCTTTGTATTTCGGGTACCCCATTGAGCCATGTTTTAGTTTGGGCTCCCCAGAAAGCAGAGCCTGAGCTGAGGTCTCAGGACAGGCAAGGAGCCTGTCGAGGAGGTCATCTCGGGGGGGAAGTGGCTAGAATAAGGAAAAAGAAATGAGGGTAATTGAGGTGGCTCCTGTTAGCCACTGGGGCCACCTGTGAAAAGTGTATAACTGCCTTGCAGGACTGTTCACCCGAGGCATGGGAGGTAGGAAAGCCTTCCTAGGCTCTAGTTCTTTCTCGTTGGTTTCATTTACTCATTGGTTCCTAGCTTCCATTGAGCAAGAGTTGAATCTGGGCTTGAACTCAGCTACACATGTAAACGACACATGTGCATCTGTGGTGAAAGATGTCTTCAGGCAGAAAGCATAGAGGTACTTGAGGCAAGATGCTGTCCCTGCCTAGAACGGCCCATCTTGGCCACAGCTGAAACTGGGAAAGGCTAAGGGGCGAACATCGGGATGCCACGTGTCTGCTGCATATGCTGACTTGGCTTCTGTCTCTAACGCAATTCCTTCTCCCCCACACCTCCTAAGAGCGGGAATAGTCCTGCTAGTTGGGGTAAATGGCGTGCAATGGCTGGCACTTGGCTGGAACAAGACTTCTTCCAAGTGGCATCCCTGAGCATGTCAAGCTTGGCCCAAGACCCATGGACACTGACAAACTGGGGGGATGTGGTGAAAGTCAAGGGAGCAAACCTTGGTGCCCAGTCACCTATGTTCTTCCCACAACTAGAATGGGCTGTACAGCAGCCCCAAGCCTTTGTTCTTTCTGCATGGCCCTCAGGGAGGGTTCATGCTCATAACCCACCTGTGATCCCACAAGTGGTACTCACCTAAGTGCTCCTGAGAGCACCAATTCTCACTGAGCTGAGCCCTGTGTATACTGGGCCGCTGGAACGGCCTGGGCTGGGCACTCAGCTTGACAGGGTGGACACAGATCAGGGTGAACAGAGTAACTGGGCTGCTCTGATCCTAAGCTGCAGGTTGCTTTCAATGAACCTGAGGGCAATTAAAGCTGATGTGGAAAGATGCACCTGAGAGATAAGTAGTGAAGCTCTGGTGGGTGACCGGGGACAGTTATGGGGCAACATCCTACTTTAGACAGGACAAATACACATGTAGGAAATCAGATGGTACCCAGGGATGTGACCCCTTGAACTTGAGGCCACAAGTAGCCTTTGGCAATCCCAGCTTCTCTTTGAAGGGACTGTAAGCTGGGGACTTAGAATGAGCACAAAGCAAAGACGTGAAGACAGATGGGTGGCCTGGACCCCCTTTGCCACCTACATTCCTTGTGAGCTGTGATCCATGTGGGGGGAAAAACAAAGTGCCCAGCTCATAAAATGACACTGGGCGTCAGCCCCAATACCTGTGCTTATCAGTGGTAAGAGCAAGTCCCTTCATAGCCCTGAAATATTGTAACTTTTCCTCTCCTGACTAGATTGCTGATGGCTCTCACGTGATGAGTGCTTAGCATGTGCGAAGTAGTGATCTGTCTCTGCGTCGGCTAATTTACCATGAAATTTAAGCTTAAACTTGGCTCTGTATTCCAAATTCATAATCTTGTATCTCGGACTTTTCAAAGTTCATTCAGGTTCCATAGAACTTAGATCTTGCCCCGTCAGGATTGTGTTCTCAACGGGTCCTTAGGATAACCCAATCAACTCGGAGCCAGCATTACCTTTCCTAGATGAGGAAGCTTGGGGATGAAACCACTGCCCTGGGTCCGATGACCTACAACTAGAAAAGTCTGAACGCAGGTCTGAGGACTCCCAACAAGCTGAGCTAAACTATCCCTTTGGCATCCTTTCACATTCCGCATGTCCTTTACTCTCGAGACAGATGGTGACTACCTACCACCATTTTAGTCCTGGCATTCATCATGCCTTAAGCATCTTTTGATGTGGAACAATGGCTTCTCATTGTGCCCTGGAAATGCTGACATGGAGCATCTGACCACCTCTTCTACACATTCTCGCCTCCATTTCCTCCTCTCCTGAGCCCCAACGCCTCCTCTTCCCCCAAATAACCTCTGGTGACTTCAGTCCAACACCTTGTTTCACCCATGGCTGTGACCTCTTGTGCCTACCACCTTGTAATTAGTACAACTTTAGGTGGTTGGGTTCCCAGCAGTTACTGGCTTTGATGACCCTCCATGGCCTTGTGTGCACAGAAGCAGGTGGAACAGAAGGGGGCCAGCTTTGTGGTGCTGCCACGGCCCTGAAGGCTTTTGCCCATCACTACTGTATACGGCAGCTGGGGGCTCTGGGGAGGAAGCCTCAAGTCCTGAGGGAGAGAACCTCTCGGGAAATTGGAGCATTTGTTATTTGAGGAATTGAAACACTCACTGGTATCATAGTGTGGACATGTAGGACAGACAAATACTTTGAGTCTCTACTACAGCCAAGACTGGGCTGGAGAGACAGTGGGCTGGTCCCTGGAGCTGGCTTCTAAACCCAATTGTTCTTGCTTTGACTTAGATCTTAAATGCTTTGCTTCTGAGCACATCTCTCCAAGCCAATTTAAAAACACAAAGAAACCATTGGCATCCAGGGCTTAAATAAAGGAAGAGAAAGCTATTCAAACTCTTAAGTGCCTGTTATGTGCCAGATACTAAACCAAAAGCCAAGAGTAGGGAACAATCTAGCCTTTTTTTTTTTTCGTAAAAGAAACTTCCGTGTCTAGACTCAGACCAAGATCTATTCTGTCCTCTGCCATTTGACTTATGATGGACCATACCATATGAAAACCAGAGCTCATTTTTTTTTTGGGGGGGGGGGAGAGGGTCAGCTCCATTTTGTGTAGCTGATTTCCATCTAAGCAAAATTAAATGCCTTAAAAAAATGCTTCTATCAGGAAAAATGTATTAAGTGTTCTTAAACATGCTCTTTGCCTAGGTTGGTTTATTTTGAAAGATTCTCCAAAAGACCCTTCCCTGCTGCAAGGCTGGTCACATTCCCTAGGACTTCTAATCCTTCTGGGATAAAGCACAAAATACAAATTTGGAGAGGAGAAAAAGAGAAAATTTGGAGAATTCCCTACCCTAATGTAACAATGATCCAACCTTCCATTATAACTCATGCTCAGTGCCTGAATCCACTATGTTCTTTAGCAACGCCTGACTCAGTAATCCAGGAAGACCTATGAGAGGTAACATCTGAGCAGGTGCTTGAATTAATGGAAGTCTAGACCAAAAAAATCTCAAATCCACAATGGAAGGAATAGCTAGTGCAAAGGTCTTGAAATAAGAATGGGTTTGAGACAAATAACAAAAGGACAATGACTGGAGGGGGTAGTCACAGCAGTTAAAAGATGAGGACATAAATGAGCAGGAGCTTAATTCTGTGGGACCTTGTTAATAATAAAACAGAATTCAAGTTTTACCCCAAGGTTGATCTGAAAGCATCAGCAATCAAAGCTTGTGAGGGTGTGCTCCATGTTACTTCCTTCCGGCAACTGTCTGACAAGTTGATTATAGGCCCTGAGCAGTAAGGGTGTCGGTGAGGAAGCGATTCCCCTTATCCAGCTGAGAGATAGGACTTGGATCACAGTGTGGCAACGAGGAGAACGGCAAGATGAAAATGGACCAGGGACTTCCGGGAGGTGGTAACAATTTGCTGAAGGGACCGGATGTTGGGTACATTGGGAGAAGCAAGGAGTCAAGGTTTCAGTGTCCAGTTATGGGCTAAGTGGATGGTAGCAGAAATAATATAATAGATGGGGTAGCCCAGGGTAGGAGAACATATATGAGGTACTGAGAGCAAGCTATGGGAGACTTAAGATGCTACCACGGCTGGGCCTAACCAGTTCTCATACAAGTTGGGGGCCTCGAGGTGGCACTCGTGGCACCATGGTCCACGGGAACGAACAAAGGCGTCACCAGGGAGGACTTGGAGAAAGAAGATAAAGCGACGCCAACAACCGAAGCCTCGCCCGCCCTCGCAGTACTTGAAGAGGTTTATGAACAAAGGCTTGCGATGGCAAAACTAAAAAACCCAAGTGCCTGCTGGGCATCTGGTCAAAACTCCCGCTCCACTTGCAGAAGCGAACCCTGGGCTCCAACCCCAAACCATCCAGCCTTCCGCAGAGGAAAGGATGGGGCGACGCGGGCCTCTGCCGAGACATTCCCCCCGCTGAGCCCCACTTTCCAAACCATCTCCTCGGGACGGAGCGAGGATGGCTTTTTATAACCTAAAAAATGAGATCAATCCGTAGCCCTCGGCAGAAACGCCTGCAAAGCCATGTTGATCATGGAAAGCATGATCCGGGCTCGGTTGCCTCCGGGTCTGTGAGTCATCGTTTATGTAGTAAAAATAATGGCTTTTCCAAAACGCGACTTCAGAAGGCGCCTGAGCTAGTTAAACTAGCTGGTTTCAACTGCTTTGGCCATCGCTCGCTGTTCTTGGGAACGGTCCCTGGAAACTTCCTCTTCGAGTCTTTATTTATTTTTTATTTTTTCTAATACTAGTTAAAAAGATGAGCGCTGGAAGCGCCCTTGGAGAGTGGCCGCAGAGGCCTCTTTGTACATTTGGGGGAAACCAAGGCCTCGCCGAGGAAACAGACTGGTCCTCCCTCATCCACGGTTTCCCCCGCTGGGTGTGTGACCCACGGGGCCACAGAGTTCCAAAATATTAAATGGAAAATTCCAGAAATAACTGTACCTTCTAAAGTGCGCGCCAGTTCTGAGTATCCTGAGGAGATCTCGCGATGTTTGGCTCTATGGGCCCCAAAGACGTGACTCCGCCCCCTCCTTCCAGGGGCTCCGCGCTGCGCATGCTCCCCGCCCACTTGTCACTCAGGAGCCACCGGTGGGCGACCCACTGGTGTATCCGGGCGCTTGGGGTCAAGTCACATGTGTTTTACTTCCTAACGTCCCCAAAGCGAGACTGGGGACGTGGGCAATTCGGACACTCCTGAGAGAAGCAGCGGAAAAGTGCTTCCTTTTAAGGGACAAGGTAAAGGTTCTCGATTCGAGGGGAACAAAATCATATGCTGAGAAAGGGGGTGGGGGTGGGGTGGAGGGATGGCTAGTGGAGGTTGCGACGGTGAAGGTAAGAATGATCCTTCTATCCTCTGAATTGTCCAGAAGGAAAAGTTTGTGCCAGTGGTTCCGCTGTGGCGCCGCAAAACTGCCAAAGCGCCGGCCACGGTGCTAAGTGCTTGGTTAAGATGTCAGAGGCGTTGAATGTGTGAGTGGGAGACGTGAAGAGAAAACATTTCCATGGATAGCGACCTGTTGGGCCATGAAGCGTGGAGCCTCCAGGAAGAATTCAGCAAGGGGTCCCCTGAAACAGTGACCGCGTTCGTTCCCATAACTCTTATGGTATAATGTTTTCATTCTATTTTACGTGCCTGTTCTCTTACGTTGGGCACAGTAAGATTAAAGGATTAGGTATGTACTAATGAATAGAAAAACTAAGTGTGTTTACATAGGGCTTAGTACTATCCATGACTCAAGCATCCTCTGTGGATAAGGGGGTACTTACTATCCTTGGTGAAGGTCTGAGTTAAGCCTGCAGCCCAGAACCTGACTCGGGCCTGCGCTGGTTGCCCTGAATCTTCAGTCCTCTCTTCTCCTCCTGCCCTTTGTTTAATCTGCCCTCTACCTATTTATTGACTCAAGGCCCTGTTGAAACATCTGCATTCATTGATTCATTGATGCTTTGAGTAACTCTGCTCCCACTAGGTATAAGTAATGCATGCCGGACGCCGAGTCCTGGCCTGGCATTGATTGGGAACCAGGGGGAGGATGCGGCCCCTGTCAGTACGATGTGCAGGGTGGTCTCAGAATCATACTGATTCTCCAGAAGACAAGACAAAAGCATGTGCACGTGGGTTTCCGCGAAGGCAACCTGCAGGTCCAGTCACATCCAATCCAACTTTCTATGAGCTTCAACTTCTGGCCTTGTCTCTGAGTCTTGCTCTAGCATCTATCTCACTTCTATAAAGTGGTACATTCTCTCATATATTTTTAGAACTTGAGCATGTGCCAGCTGCCCCCAAAGAGTCCCAGCCCGATCTAATTGTGGTGGGGGGAGGTTAGAGGGACAAACACCTTTTATGCAACAATGGATCCCTTCTAGGAGACCTTCCTAGGTAGTCAGTCTACTGTGGGCTTTCTTGTGACATTGAGTCCCAGAAAGTTCAGTGAGCGTGTAAGCCTTCCAAAGCCAGGGGCTTTTGTACAGACCGAGGGGCCGAATAGAGCAGAGCCTGATGTAGGCCCAAGTGGGCTGAACACTGAAGGGTGGTCCCTTTTGGTTGGTCTTCCCAGCAGTTAGCATGGGGGGAGTGGGGGAGAAATACACTGATGGAAGCAATGAGAAGAAAGCATAAGATCCTGAAGCATTTCCTAGAACAGAGGGGAGAAGCTCGGAGGTGGCTGAGCCTTAGGTTGCTTGTAGAATGGAAGGAATGTTTTGGCCATAACTGTTTTGGTCTTAAGGTCATATGCATCCACTGCATTAGTTTGAGTTCAGCTTCTGAATTAGACAAATCCAGTCTTCAGCAATCTCAGCTGGTCTTCGACTTCAGGCTCCAGGTAACCCTAGAAGCTTGATGAGGACTTACTCCACGCATACGGTGTTGGTTGGTCTCTTTCTCAAAGGTATCTGTTACCTCTGCTAGGCTTGTGCGGCCGGCTGTTTCTCTGTTTTCCGTGTCCATCACTGGTTCCTGAGTGGAGGAGCTGGGGATTAAGAAATTAGAGAAAGAAGAAAGAGACATGGAGACATAAATAGATTCGTCAAGCTGGGTGCTAGGTGGGCGCCATATCTCTGATGGAGAGGCAGCAAGGGCAACCCTCCAGGCCACGCAGGTTTATTTATAGGGTCAAGGAGCTTATTTGCATTCTTACCTAGGCTCTAGCATTACTGGATTTACATAATCTAGACCTGCCCCTGCTGACACCTGGACAAAAGAACTCTGCCAGTGCCTCAGGCTCAGCTGACAATTTAAAGAATGTCTATGTGCCTTCTCAGGCTGCCCTCTGCATCTCACCCTTTTTTACTAATAAAAATAAAATTTAAACATTAATAATAGGGCTCTAAAATTAAAACAATTGTAAACAATGCCAATGCAAAAACTAAATTACATACAAAACTTGAAGGTCAAGAGCAAAACTCTGGCTATTAAATAATAACAAAACAATGTCAATGCAAAACAACAATATGAGAAATCAGAACTATGGACATATTAACATTTTTAGCTATTAAATGAGAGTCTCTTGCTGCTGGTGTACATTTAGAATCCTTGGACTTGGCTGCACAAGACTTTGCAAAAGACTGCAGCTAACAGATGCTAGCATGTGCAGGAACATGGTTGAAGAAGTAGCTTCCACTTCAGTCTTTAACTTCTTCAGCTGACTCCACGATGGCACCACAGTCCCTTGCGTAGCTTTCAGTTTTCTTCTTCCCCTTTGCTGTCATCTTGGGCAGTACTTAGTCCTTTTGAGTGAAGGGACACAGGAGCTTCTCTGAGTCCATCGTGGTGACAGACGTAACACTCTGGCACCCGAATTGGCTGCATTGCTCCTTCTGGAAAGATATAAAATACAACCTCTCCCCCACATTATTATTGAACCTGATAAAACTCTTGTCTAGTTTATGCTTCCTTCCACCTAGCTGACTCAGTGGAGGCTATTGTACAGGAGGCCTGATGCCTTTTACCTGCTGTGCAATCCTCTGCACCACAATTAAAAATTTTTAAAGTATAAAAAGCATGACAGAGCCTCTCTAGAGGTGACACATAACATCTGTCTCCCTTTTTGTTTTAATAAATTTTAAGAGTACAATTGGCTCTTTCCACTATTGAGTGATATTCAATTTACCAGATTTGATTTAAGTCCTCGGGGATTTACCCCTAAAGTTGGCATAGAGAGGTGAATAACACACTGAGGACATTGCTTCCAATAAAACATGGACCTTGTCCTTCTCTAACATTTTAAAGGCTAAAAATTAAATGAAAAGTTCTTCTGAATTAGTGTGCCCTATAGTTGCTGTCTCAATTTTTGCCTATACTTACCACAAAAGCACTATTACTATAGGTTGATGGGCTCTGTAGTAAAATCTGTTAAGGTATAAATAAGAGATTGTATTTCTACTGAAATATAAGAGGCTTGAAGGACCTTTGCTCCCAAGCTGTAGTAGATCCAGCCTTTCTAGAACTGGATCCATTCATAAAATTGGTCAATGCCTGAGGTATAATACCTCCTTTAATGTGGCAGTTAATACCATTCCCTGTGTTAGAAATAAAGCAAGACCCTAAGTCAGGGGTCTTGGTGAAAATATTAAACATTAAACATTTTGATTTCTGTGCAGAAAGGTGTGCACATACGGCCTAGAAGTGCGTGCACATGGGACTTTCCTTGACCTTGGTCCTGGGCAACCTGCAGCAATGCACAGGTGCTGACTGCTATCATGGCAAGGCATCTTCACTATCTTTATTTCTGGACTATTTCTCCTCTGTTCTTGTAGGCCACTGCTTATTCTGTGGCTGGAACAATTCTAACCCAGCACATCCCTAACCTATGCATCTTGCTAGCCATTACTTGAAGCCTCTGGTGGTGGCTTGATTATTTGTAGAGACTGAACACCATGAGGGTTACTTGAAAGAGGACGCCCCAAATCCTCACAGCCCACCTTTGGTTCCTTTGTACCCACTGTGGTCTTTCTCCTGAACACTTATTGTGGTTACACAAGAACTCTATTAACTTTCTATTGCTGCCTAATGAGCTTGGCAGTTTAAAATACATCTATCCAAAATGGAGGACCCAGTTATGCCATGCTTGAATTCCTGACCCATGGAGATGAAACGATAATAAATGTGGGTATATGTTTTTTAATATCTCTTTTATTTTAGAGAGGAAGGGAGAAATAGAAACATAAATTATGAGAATCATTGATCAGCTACCTCCTACATACCCCCCACTGGGGATTGAGCCTACAACACCGGCATGTGCTCTTGACGAGAATCAAACCTGGGATCCTTCAATTTGTAGGCCGACGTTCTATCCACTAAGCCAAATCAGCTAGGGCTAAATGTGGGTGTTAAGCTGAAGAAATACATTGTTTACTGTTCAGGTACTGAGCAGGCACATCGAGGCTGGGTTCTCTGCTCTACCCCTAAAGCTGAAATTGAAGTGTCAGCTGGCCCGTGGTTCTCGTCTGGAGACTGGGGACAAACTGGCTTCCAAGCTGTTCTTGGTGTAAATCAGTTCCATGCAGAGGAAGGTGAGGTTCCTTCCTTTGATGGCTTTTACATTGGCTCCTAGAGGCCTCCTGTATCACTTGCCATGTGACCTTCCTGTCTTCAACAAGCTTGTACATTGTGAATCTTTCTTGTGCTTTGAATACCTGACTATCCCAATGGTCTAAAGAGCTAATGTGATTAGGTCAGGCTCACCCAGGACAGTGTGTCTCCCTGGGGCCACATAATATAAATCACAGGAGTGACATCTTACATGCATGTGTTCTCTCACACCCAAGGGCTTATAAGGGGTGTGCATGTGGCATGGAAGTCTTGGGGGGGGGGCATATAAGATGCTCCCTATCATACCTGTGGCTTATGATCCCTGCTAGACTCACTTGATGACAGGGGTCTTATCTCCCTACTGTCCCCAGCAGCTGGAACATAGATGTTGGAGCTTCCGGCACTGAAGAGCCTCCTAATCGGGAACTAAGGATGTTCTACTGGGATAACCATGCCTTTATGTCGATGTAGCCTTCAAAGCCAAGAGAGGGAAGTAACATTAACCAGACATCCCATTCACCAGGAGGGCTGCCTTCTGAGACTTTTATTTTTAAATAAAGGCTGCATTCTCCCGTCCCTCCAGTTTAATGCTATCCGAAGCATTTTTTGAAAATCCCACTTGCTCAGACTGGCATTGTTATTCCTGTCATTATCCACAACTTTATACTATGGGCAATATCAGACCCAACCATTCCTGACATCCACCCACCCACCAACATCCACCACTTGGCAGATTGTGGCCATGAGAATAATTCCACTAATAAGGGAATAAGCAACTGATAAGGGAATGAGCACAGGTTTGTTTGTTTCCTCTTAAAATGGTTTTAGTACTTTCTCTTGGGAAATTCCCTATGTTGGGTGAGTGCTGCCCCCTTTGGGTCAGAAGGAGTAGTTCATGTCAAGTATCAATAAAACTAAAAAGTCAATAAAATAGTTTAAGAAGAAAAAAAGTGTCAAGAAAGTCAAATCTCACTTCCTTCTCCCCTCATCGGCAGAGTTACAACTTGATTGTTGCTGCCCTTTGCTTTCCCCTTGTGTTCTTAAGGGAACTAGCTTGAAGACCTGGGACAGTGCTATAGGAAAGGCAGGGAAATCAACCCTAAATTCAGTCCTGAGCCCTGATTTTTCTATGTGTAAAACCCGCTGAGGATTGCTGTCTGATGCACGCAGCAAACCTGCCACTGTTTCTCCTGGGGACATTGCTGACCCATCACAGCATTTGTCCTTAGTTAACTGTGCATGAGAATCTTTCTCAACACTGGTCCGGGATAGCTACAAGCCGAACTGCGAGAGTATTGCTCATAACAAGCCTCAGTCCTCAATCCTCCAACCAGGTGCCATTTGCTGGATTTGGGTCTCGGCTGGATTAGCCTGGGGCCGTCATGTTTGGTCTCTCTCTGAAAATCTCCAGTGGAACGAAAGGGAGCCAGGCTGTGTAACTTCCTATCCCACCCAACTTCAACATGGATAAGAGGCTGGAGAGGAGAAAGAGAAAAAAGACAAGGTGGTCTCGGGTTTACAGATCCAAGTTTTGGGAAAGTCTTAAGTTAGTGCATCTTCTGATATGCGGTCAGATTCTTCCTTGTCCTTCAGAGCAGTTGTGATTTGAGGAGGAGACAGACCTGCCTGACCCTCAGACAGGAGCTCTTGTCTGAGTTTTGTTACCAATGGCTGAGTCTTAGCTTAAGTCACCTAACCTCTTGGGATTTGCTTCCCAATAAAAGGAATGACTGTCTATCTTTAGGTCTTTGGAGATTTTGCATCGTGGGTGGCAATAGTAAGCAGCCCAGTAGACCTAACCTGAATCAGGCAGATCTAACTTCTTCCCTTAAGGCTGAATAGCCTCAATTTCTTCCATGAGACTTCATTTTTCTTCCTTATAATGTCTGCAGCTGGGTCATCCTTCAGCTTTGAGGACACTGCTCTCTGGCACTGAAGGCCGCCGTGCTCCATTGGGTGGTGGTGACTCTGGTGGGTGACTGTGCAAATGCTTGTGAGATGAGAGCATCAAAGCATGTATCATGTTCTTCTCGAGCCTCTAGCAATCAGAAATCATGAAAGCTGTTGCCAAGAGCAGTAACTATGCCTGGTCCTTTGGACACTGTCCTACCCAATCATCACCTCAAGGATCTCCTGAGATCTTTGCTTCCAAAAGATTGGTTCAAGGTGCTTTTAAAAACAGCATTGTGTTAGAGCAGAATACAAAAATGTGGTCCCAAATATCTTTGAATTGAAGTATAGTGGAATAAGCCACTCAATCAATAACTGAATGCCTGGTCTATTCTGGAGATGATTTTAGGTGCAGAAGAGACAGTTTTAAGGCCAAAATTCCATATGGCCCCAGCAACGCTTGATAGGTTAATGCTTGATTTAGTTCCTGACACCCCTTGGTGTTTGAGGGGAGTCTTTGCCTGTGTGAAATGTTCTTGTTGGGCACAGAATAAATCATAATGAAGCAGACTCTGCAGCAAAAAGGCTACAAGTACGTAGAGGAACCTTGCACTTGGTGTCTGACCTGGACCTGAAGCTGCCTTGGTTGTGGGTAAACTGCTCACCCATACCCATCCTCTGCTCTGGATCTGCAAAAACAGTTCCATAATTTTCAGAGGAGTTCATGGGGTCCTAGAACTGAGCTGCTATGCAGCATGAGAAAGGGTCTTAGACACCAAGTGAGTTTGAGGGAACGCTATACATCGTATTCTTCTCTTGGAAGTTCACATGCATGTTAGCACATTAAAAGCTCTGATAAGTTCTGCAAAGGAGCATTTAATGCTGTGTAAACTAGTGTCTCAGGAACCACAAACGACTTCCTGGGTTAACAGTGGGACCAGGATCCTGTGTGCTAACTTATGACATGAGGAAAAATTAAGTCCCTGGGATGCAAATTTAGCTCATGTTTCACTTGAGTCTTTGGTCAAGAAAAGCCGCCTCCCAGTAAAATCTTTAGTTGTGCCTGACTGCAAACCATGTTTTAAGATAAAGAAGGGCCACCTCATGTTCAAGTGACTTTATATTCCAGGGGATTCCTTAACTGTCACTTTAAGAGGATCACTTCAGAATGAGAAAGGATGTCCCCTTTCCTGAAAGAAACGCAGAAGATGGCAGAACTGTGTAACTTATTCTGAGAGGGAGAATCATGGCATCTGAAAGGCCAACGTAATGGAAAGAGTTCAAGTTCTTTTCTTGAGATTGAATTAAAAACTTGTCTTCAGATTCTGGGCAAAGCATTCATATTTTCACACCAAAGGCAGTTTTCTAGAAATTCTCATTGAAAATTGAGAAATATTAAACCTAAATATTAAATAGGGTAACAAGTAATTGAATTTAGGGAAAGTGGGGTCTCCTTAGTTGCTGGCGTGCCCCGCTTTGGGGACCTGCCAATTACAGTGAGCAAAGAAATTTGGGATTTGATATGAAGGATTTTTGTTTTTGTTTTGTTTTGGGTCAATCTGTTTATTTTTTTTCTTTAATATGAAGACTACTCGTTTCTAGGAGACTATTGGGAGGTGGATATGTTTAACCTAATCAAGACTAAGGTGATGAGTCCTTTTTCTTTCTCCTTCTGTGATAATTTATCCAACTTGTTCATCATATCATGAGCTCAAATTTAATGAAGAGGGTGTTTTATTCCTACTTTCAACAACCTTTACCAACTCTTCCTTAGAGAGGTTGTATAGTTGTTGAACTCCAGTGAAGTCTGCTTGACTGAGGTTGCTCTTCTTGAAGGGAGGTTCTACAACTGCATCATCTACCTCTTTGTCGCTCAGTTGTGACAAGGATTCTTTGTTTGATCTATAATCTTTGAAGGTCCCATCCAGTCGCCTCTTCCTGCTGACTTTGAAGAATTCGGATAATGTGCAGGTGGGATTGTTTCATGACCTTCTAGTCTAAGCACTGTAATGTATGGAAATACTTCAGGAGGATGTTTCTTCCTTAAGGCTGATTTCAGCTTGATTGAAACGGAAAGCTTCGTCTCCAAGATGGGGTAAAAGAGATAATCCCTCGTTTACTAAAAACTTCATTGTCAGAAATGGCGTCATCTCAGCAGAGGCAGCAGACAGTTTAAGCTGTGACACAAATGCTCTTGCAGCCGTCCTGGCAAATCTTCATCCTTTGCAAATAGCAGTGCCTTCGAGATTGGAACATCAAGCCCTTGAGCATTAATCCAAATCTCAGGTTCACGAAAATCAAGGGCTGGGTCTAAGTCGATAGTTGGAGCTTGGGCAGCTGGGAACAAGGTTGTGTGGAGTGCATTAAATCGTTTTGTGATTTGTGACATTGGATTCTGTTGTGGTCGACGAACTGCATAGTGAGAGCAAGCGCCGACTTAATGATCATATTCATTCCTGCACTTTTTACGGCGATGTCTTCGGGCCCCCAGCCAGCTTGCACTCCCTGAGCATTCTTTCCGCGGTGATCATGTATGTATCTCCCGAAGGGGTCATTCAGCAAATCATACAAGCCACGGAAAGTAGCTAGTGGGCAGGTCACAGTAATTGAGATGCTTCCTCCCGCCGTCAACTGCTTCATGCTGTTCATGTCAACAAAGGCGCAAGCAGCAGCGGATAATGCGAGGTTAGGAGGAGGTACATAAACATCCACATCATTAGTACCGCTCACCTCAGTGTGACCTGGGACGCTTACTCTGCTTGGGTCAATCTGTTTATAATCGGCGTAGTTACTGGCTGCACCCAGTGCCTTGCAGACTTTTAGGTTCATCCGGCAGTGCTTCTGAGAGCTTCCCTGGAGGCAGACAGATCATGGCAGCCAGGAGTTAAAGACAGTTCACTCAGGGGGTCTCGCAGGACTTCATTTACTTTCTTCTCCTGTGACTCCTGGGTTTGGGGATTCTTGTTCTTCATGGTCTTCATAGTTTCTGGGCTGAGCTTTCCGGCAAGGCACTCAGCCACCCTGTGTCCCTCAGCCAGTTGCTCTCAGAAGCCCTGCCCCTGGTAGTTGTCAAGGTCACTGTGGGAGAGAGGTCCTTGAGGTGCTTATTAAGCAGGATGAAATATATCTTTTCCTTCTGGCATTGCTGAGTCAGCTCTCGTGCCTCAACTTTAATTAGAAAATCAATTTTCCCGTCCTTTATCCATCCCTCATCATTCGTTTTGGACAGTGGCTTTTTTTCTTTGTCCTCCTCATCTTCATGATTTTCTGCGTTAGAGCTTTTGGGTGTTTTTGTTTAATTTTGAGTTGAAGGAGGCGAGCCTCCTAGGCTTGTAATCTGAAGCATACCTAGTTGGCTTTGGGCTTCTGGACACAGGTTCGCAGATCTGGGGGCAAAGATTCCATATGGCTCCAGCAATGCTTATTGGGTCAGTGTTTGATTTAGCTCCTGACGCCACTTGGTGTTTGGGGGGGAGGAACTCTTTGCTCATTGGTGCAAGGGCTGGAACAAGCATAGTAAGTGTCCCAGGTCATAATTCGGAGGCCAACAACCAGGACATAAAAGTACACAGGCTATTAAAAAAGCCCCAATATGGAATGTTCATATAGTGCGTGTATGTGGAAAAGATTAAAAACCCATAAACCTGTGCAAGTTAATGAGGACAGATGGTCTGCACAATGGATAGGAGAATAAATCAGGGCCTTCCCTTACCTGTCAGCCCCATCTTGGGCTGCAGGCTAACCTGAGTCTCTTCTCCCCCCTCCGCGCCTCTCCCCCACTTCTGAGACCAGCTGGAGAGGAAATGGAACAGTTCCCAAAACTGAAAAGGAAGTTTACCTCAGAGTCCCAGCCCCAGGAGGGAAGGGGAGGGAGGAAAGATGGTACAGAAGGAACTTGGATAAAGAGATGAAGCAACTTTTTGAATTTTGCTCATAAAACCCAGACATAACTGCTTAAGGGTTGAAATAGGTGACTCCTAAAAGCTCATTTTGTTGGTCATTTGTGTTTTAGATTGGCTTCAGGGGAAAGCCCTGGCGTGTGTATCAACAGATGCTTGCTTTAGGAGAAGCAGAAAGGATTGCCACATCCCCCCTCCATGTGCACTTCCCTGGAGCACCTAGTGGTGCATGTGTGTAGACTCTTAGCCCGAATAAGGAACAGTAAGCCAGCTTTAAAAGTCTGGAAGATTGTTACCCTTTGCCTCTGTTTCTCATCTGATGTGGCAGTAACGATGCAGGTGTTTCTTCCAGGGGTTCCTCTATCCATCCCTGCAACAAGGATGGTCTTTCCAGTGAGGGCCTGGGTGCTCTGTATGAAATAGATTTTCAATCTCTCATTCCTTCCTGGAGGAAAGAGGCCAGCAAACAAGCCCACTGAGCCTGTTAACTGGTGTTCCTGAGACTGATCACCCTCAAATATGGAAGGAGTCCTGTTTCTTATTCATTTTGCTACCCTATGTCTTTTGATTGGAGAATTTAAGCCATTCACATTTAAAATGACTATGGATAGGTACATATTTATTGCCATTTTATTATTTAAGAAAAGAGGAACATAGTTATAAAGAAGAGCCTTTCACATTTCATGTAATATTGGTGTGGTGGTAATGAACTTTTTAAAGCTTTTTCTTGTGTGGGAAGCTCTTTATTCCTCCCATATTAAATGACAGCATCGCTGGGTAAAGGAGTTTTGATTGTAGTTCCTTGCTTTCATCACTTGGAATATTTCATGCCAATCTTTTCTGGCCTGACATGTTTCTGTTGAGAAGTCAGCTGACAGTCTTATGGGAACTCCGTTGTGGGTAACTCTTTCTCTTGCTGCTTTTAAGATTTCTTTCTTTGTCCTTAACCTTTGCCGTTTTCATTATGATGTACTTTGGTGTGGGACTCTTTGAATGGAAGGACTCCTGAACTGGAGCTGGGTGAAGTGTGCTCCACATCCTCATGAGGGAGAGCATTCACTTTCAAGTTGGATAAGGTCACCTTCTTCCAGTTCAGGAACTATTTACTCGTTGGCTCAGGATACATTAATAGGAAGGGCAGAAGGGATTGTGTTAGAACAATTAATTGAAATTTTAAGAACTTGCCAACGAGAAGATAGGATTGGGGTTTGAATGTACCAGATACCTTATCAAAACGATTCCAACTCCCTCCTGGAGAGTTCTACAAGTTGCTACATCTCTTTATCCAGTTACATTCTACCCTTGGCTCCCACAAAAAGGCTAATTGCAGTGGGGAGGACATTGCCCTTTCTGAAAGACAATTTCCCACCAGAGCCCTTTGATCTAGGCTGGGGTTGGGGGTGCTTATGCCTCAATACCATCTTAAGCATTATTGTCCTTTTTTTTATTTTTTATTTCATGGGAACAAAAGTGGGAAGTAAATGCTGCCATTTTCTGAGATGGATGGACTAGGGAGGAATATTAATTGGAGTAATCAAGGTCTGTTTTCAATACTATGAACCCCATTTGAAACTTTCCCTTCCAATGCAAAGACATGTATTATGCATGGCTAAAACTCTCCTCTCCTGAACTTTGTGAAACAAATCATAGTCTTCACCTCTAGCTAAAATAGACTAAGTATTAAGTCCACACTACTTGGGTGGCCCTGGGCTGGTTACTAGACACTATCTCCCTGAACTCAGGTTAGAAAGGAAAGTGTCTCACTTATCCCAGTGATCTACCAATCTTATTTGTATACATAACTGCCTCTAACTAGACTGTGAACTCTTCAAGAATAGGGACTTCAGCTGTTTAGTTCACCAAATTTCATGTGGACCAGAGCAGAAGAAAGATATTGTATAAAGTGAACATAAGATATGTTTCCCAAATTTTCCCTCCAAGAGGAAAACCTTATGTTTGACTCTTAAAGTTAGGCAAACTGCATTACACCTTTAAGCTTGCTTACTGTTCCTTATTCATGCAAGGTCTTCTCTCAATGTATTTATTGCCTGGGGCCCCACAGCCTGGCCTGTGACTTCTCACAATCCAAGACTCCTTGGGGGATGTTGGATAGCAGGTTTCAGCATGATTGTCGCAGGCCTGATCCAGACAGGAGGGAGCCTGATCTTATGTGTTGAGCGTCTGTCCCCTGGTGGACAGTGAGCATCATAGGGACTGGTCATTCAGTCATTCGGTCACTTAGGCTTTTATATATATACTAGAAGCCCATTGCACAAAGATTCATGGATTGGCCTTCCTTCCCCTGGCTGCCGGCACCGGCTTTTCTCTGGCACCCGGGACCCAGGCCATCACTCTAGCTGCAGCGGAGAAGCCAAGCTTCTTCAGTCTTCACTCTTCAGTCATCTTCAGTCTTTGCTTGGGCCAGAGCCTTCAGTCTCCGCTCTGTGCCTGTGTATGCAAATTAACCTGCCATCTTTGTTGGGTTAATTTGCATATTTCTCTTTTATTAGCATAGATAGATTTTTACTTTGAACTGGTGGAGGTCATCATGACCCACAAAGATTTGGATATTAGTTCTGCCCACCCCAGGCCTACGTTGAATATGGATTTGAGGGGGTTGTCAGGGGTCACAGAGATGTGCGAGGGAGCCCTCTTGCCCTAAGCCTCTTCTTCCAACTCTGGCTGTCAGCTGTACTCCATTCCGTGAGCCCCATCTATGGCTCCTGAGTCTCATCTGATTCAGTGGGCCTGGGTGGAGCCTAAGATTCCAAATTTCTAAGGATCTCCAGCTCAAGGTGAGGCTGCTGGCCCATGGCCCACACTTTTTGTCAAAGGGCTTGGGCTTGGCAAGCAATGCCCTAGACTGGGGCTTGGCAAACGATGCCCTGCAGGCCAAATCCAACCCCAGTAGGGATTTATTGCTTTTAAATTCAGGCTTTAAAATTGAGGATTTAAATTTCATTTAGAATTAAATTCATATAACATAAAACTATTTTACATTGAATAATTCAGTGGTATTTAGTAAATCCGCAATGTATATAACCAACTCTATTTAGGATGGTGTGTGTGGTCTGGAAGACTCCTTAAGACTACTTTGTCTTTCTGATTAAAGAGCAAGACTCCAGCCTTGTAACTGTCCCTCATCACTCGAACTCAGAAGTAATGGCTAAGCCTTATCCCCATACCTTAAACCTTGACTTAGATCTTTATATGCATGGGGAACCCAAAAGTGGAATATTTAAGAGATACTCTACATGGACATACAATCTTCTTTGTGCCTACCTGCCCCTACTATATGCCCTCAAAGTTCTTTCCTCTGTTCCTAATATGTGCAGCCAAGTATATACCTGCACAGTCATGGACAAGGGAACCTGTCACCTCCTCTGGGTCTGGCTTTTCCATGGCCTAGAATGTGGTCCATCTTGGTCCACATTCAGAGTGAGCTCAGAAATGTATTGTATTGGGTCGGCAGCTAAGTAATTGCGGATTTTTTAAAGAAAATCAAAGACAATTTTTTCATGGAACTAAATAACTTTATTCTGTAATGTATTGCCCATTTTGATCAATGACCTTTTGCCATCTTTCAGGCAGCATCATAATCCCACGTTCAAAAAACTTCTGTTTTTTATTAGCAAAAAACTGAATCAGGTACGATTTGACATCATCATCATTATTGAAATTTTTACCATTCAAGGAGTTTTGTAAAGATCGAAACAAAAAGTAATCAGATGGTGCAAGGTCAGGACTATATGGTGGATGTGGCAAAACATCCCAACCAAGCTCCATTAATTTTTGCCGAGTGACCAAAGATGTGTGTGGCCTTGCATTGTCATGATGGAATACAACACCTTTTCGATTTGTCAATTCGGGCCACTTTTCTTCAACTGCATTGTTTAATTTCGTTAGTTGTTCAATGTAGACATCAGAATTGATTGTTCGGTTGGGTGGTAAGAGTTCAAAGTAGACAATTCCTTTGTAATCCCACCAAACTGATAACAAAACCTTCTTTTGATGAATATCAGCTTTTGATGTTGTTTGAGTTGGTTCACCTGGCCTGCTCCACGATCTTTTCCGCTTGATATTGTTGTAAACAACCCATTTTTCATTGCCAGTTATCAGTCGTTTTAAAAATGGATCATTTTCATTACGTTTCTTTAGCAAATCGCAGCTGCTAATGCGTTGCGTTAACTGTGATTCTTTCAGTTCGTGAGGAACCCATGTATCGAGTTTTTGAACATAGCCAAGTTGTTTTAAGTGATTTTCAATGCATGTATGTGATACATGAAGCTTCTCTGCAATCTCACGTGTTGTACTGTGACAGTCCGAATTGATTATTGCTTTGATTAGGGCGTCATCAACTTCAACTGGACGACCAGAGCGTCTTTCATCTTTGAGTGAAAAATCACCAGAACGAAATTTGGCAAACCAATTTTGACACTGCCGTTCTTTTAAGGCTTCGTCACCATAAACAGCACATAACTTTTTATGAGCTTGCGATGCGTTTTTCCCTTTGCGGAAATAAAAAAGCAAAATATGACGAAAATGTTCCTTTTGATTTTCCATTTTTCAACGAACGCCAAACAAAAACTACAAAACAGATCAAAAAACTTTTTTTACTGATTAACAGCTGAATAGCCAACTATCAAATACAAAATGTGTTTTACATTTGTACTACGTCTGCAAACCTAAAAATTCAACTGAAGCCATATATGTGTGAAACCCGCAATTACTTAGTTGCCGACCCAATATGTTATGTTGCTGTTGAGTGAAGTACTTTGTAAGTGTTCATTAGATTTTCTTGATTGGTGTTGTTTGGCTTAAATATCTTTACTGAGTTTCCGGTCTGCTAGGCCTGTCAATCACTGATAGAGGGGTGTTGAGGTCTCCCCCTATAAAACTGCCAGGTGAAACTGATGAATCGCCATCAGTTTTCACCTCACCTATCTGATGCTCTAACATGCATGCGCACTAAGGATTGTTACGTTCTTAGATGTGACCCCTTCATTATATTAAGCCCCTCTTTGTCCCTTATAACTTGCTCTGAATTTTGCTTTATTTGAAATATAGCTACTCCCTCTTCTAGTCAGTGTCAGCATAATAGATTAACAATGAGATGAAGAAAACATCTGTCTTAATTAGCGTTCTTTCTTTTTTTTAGGGTTTACCATTTGCCCATAAATATCACTGAATTTATTATCTTATAAGATTGCAAACAAGAGAATAAGTTATTTAAAAGTATTTTCTCAGGGTTTTCCAATACAATTTTTTAAAATTCCATGTCCTACTTTAGTAAGATTCATACCAGAAAGACAGTGAATTGTCAGCTGCCTAACCAACATTGTTAGTGGGAAATAACTGTTTGCAGAGTACTGGAAATATGAGGCCAGGAACTCCTTTCATGAGTTTTTCTCCCACCCTCACCCTGCCCCGGATGGAGCCATGCAGGGCAGGAACCCCGGGACAGCCCACTTGTCCAATTGTAGAGGGTAGAGCTCCGGGCTGGGCCCTGGAAATGCGTGTCTGGCATTGAGGATCTGTTCCTTGTCTACTATGGGGAAATGTTGTGACTTTGCCCTGTGCCCATAGGAGGGGCAGGATCTCAAAGCAAGAGGCCAGCTTTACTCAAGACACCAGTCCTCACAGTCCCTCCCAGCTGCTGGGGTCTCCCCACCACTCAGGCCTGCCATGGAGGGGCTCTACCTACAGTCCTGAGGCAGCCAGCAGTTGTCTCTCTGCGCCTTGAAGATTACAAAATGGTGACCAGGAGGGGAAACCCCTCATACACACAGCACAGTCAGAGGTCTGGCAGGTAAAAGGGTGGTCACAGGACTTGTCAAGGTGAAGTAATAGAGTATTGGGAACACAAGGCATGCACATTATAGATTTAGATTATGCAAAAAAAAAAAAAAAAAAAACCAAAACAGCAACTCAGGTTGAGAACCTCTGCTATAGAGCCTAAGACCATTGGAAAACACAGATATTTACGTTTCATAACAGTAGCAAAATTACAGTTATGAAGTAGCAACGAAAATAATTTTATGGTTGGGGTCACCGCAACATGAGGCCCTGTATTAAAGGGTCACGGCATCAGGAAGGTTGGGAACCACTGCTCTAGGGGGTCGTCATCTGGCTCCCAGCCTTCCAGCCCCTTGAAGCAGAAGAAACACTGGGTCAGGTGGGGCTCATTCTCTGGGGTAGTGGATGAGGCTAGCCACAGCCATCAGTTCTGGGGTGCAGGTGAGCCCTCCAGGAAGGGCTAGTTCTTCAATGTGGAGACGCGGTGGTCCTTAAGGTAAAGCTGCCAGGCAGCGGGCAATGGCAGGGCACCCATCCCACTGCCACCCAGCGATTCAAATTGAGCTGTTGGCGGCCTACAGTAGCTTCTTGCAGACAATAGAAAGATGGGTGGCGTGTGTAATTCTCCATAACTAACTCACTGACTCCCCAAAGTAGGAGTTCCTCCTAGTTCGGCTGGGGGGTGGCCACCAAGCTGAGTCAACACTGTCGCATGTATGTCTTTGTGAACCAGTGCTTTTACCACCATAGGAGAGAATCCCAAGAGCTGGATTGCTGGTTTGAAGAGGTTACAAGTAATTATAATATCTTACTAGCTGTTGCCAAATTGATTTTCAGAAAGGGCAGTGTACACCCCACTGCAAATAGTAGTCTTTTCACAGGAGCCAAAGGCAGAATGTAACTGGGCAAGTGTCCAGGGAGTTGGAATCCTTTTGATAAGGTATCTAGCACATTCAAACCCCAATTCTGTCTTCTGGTTGGCAAGCTCTTAAAATTTCAGTTAATTGTTCCAACACAATCCCTTCTGCTCTGCCTATTGATTTATCCTGAGCCTATATCTAAATCCTTCCTAAAACAGCTCAGCCAGTATGGCTCAGTGGTTGAACATCAACCCATGAACCAGGAGGTTATTGTTCGATTCCCGGTCAGTGCACATGCCCAGGTTTCGGGCTTGATCCCCAGTGTGGGGCGTGTAGGAGGCAGCTGATCAATGATTCTCTCTCATCATTGATATTCCTGTCTCTCTCTCCTCTCCCTTCCTCTCTGAAATCAATAAGTTGTTTTTAGAAAATACTTCCTAAATCACAGATGTGCAAATTTATTTCCAATCAACATTCCTTGCAAGATAACCTTGGAATAAGCATTTTGTGTCAGGAGAAAGAACCTGAATATGATTGAGTCTTAGACTCATTAAGTTTGACTCTAAGACTCAACTGGAAGAGTTCAGCAAATGGTTAATCATTTTTTGCCAACTCTATCCCCCTTTTCATTAGATGGGCATTTGGAAACTGCAACTTACTAACAGGGAAGCTATTTGGATGGGATATAACAAGGGTGTTAAACCAAATTGTTTGTGGCTTTGGAATGTGGGACAGGATTTTGCACCAGACTTTATCTCTATCCCCGCTTGCCACTAATAGGTCATTAACTTATCTAGGCTATGAATGCATCCTCATTGCATATGTCCATCAAACCATAAACCCACAGCCACCCTGGCGGACTGCACATGCGGTGCTGCAGAGGCCTCTGTTTTGGAGCCAAGTGCTTTATATAACTCCCCGGTGGTGGCCCCAGCCAACTTGCTTTTCAACAGCTCTGTGTGGCACCCTTGCCTGTCTCTTGGTGACAAGCCCGGACCTTCTTCAGGCATTTTCTCAGCGGGTTAATCAAATGGCATCAGTGGGAATGTTTACAACTTGCTGCCACTTAGGGAGCTTTATCAGAGCCCTGTTAATATCAGCCCCCAACCCAGGGCTGATAACGGAACTGGAGGGGAGAAAGGGAGGGACAGCTTTGGGAGAGCTGGTGGTAAAGACCAGAAAACAAGATGTCAATCTAATCTGAAAGACCTCCCAGAGGGTCTTGACCAGGGGGTAGCAGATTGGTCTGGAAATCATTGATATCACACATTTCTAGTGCCCGACAGACGCTTGGCATTTAGAGCTATTGGTCCATTCAACACTAGAGTGCCAGCCTTGTACCAGGCTGTGTTTCTATGGGATAAGATGCGGTTCTTTCTCTACCTGTTCATAAATGTCTTGGGCTAAGCCTTAAGCCTGAGTCTTATTCATATCTCTCTTGTATGGCTTTGAACAACTCCATTTTTGGTCATTTTGACCCCAGTGTTCAGGAGGTATTTTTAAGTATTTAAAAAATATTTTTATTGATGGACTTTAGAGAGAAGGATGGAGAGAGAGAAACATATATTTGTTGTTCTACATATTTATGCATTCAGTGGTTGATTCTTGTATGTGCCCTGACCAGGGATTGAATCTGCAACCTTGGCATATCAGTGATGCTCAAACCAACTTGGCTACCCAGCCAGGGCTCTCAGTGGCTATCTGCTGAATGCAGTGTGTGTATTTATCATCTGAGATGTGAGGTGCTAAAGATCAGCATTGATCCAAGGAACTGATTTTTAATCCAGACTTAGAATATATCTGAGCTTTACCAGACACCTTGGGAAGAATAGGATAAAGACATTAAGGCAGGAAACCTAAAGGCAAAGATACCATGAGGAGCTCCAGTGAAAGATACCAAGAGGGCCCTCTTCAAAAGCTCAAACTCCCTGGGAAATATATCATGAATATCACTCATCTTTCAAAGTGTAACACTTTTAATCATCTACCAACCTACTTTGGATAGTAGAGACATTTTATGCTAAAATAGGCCATGTGTAATTATCTGACTATGTATTAACCACAATTTTAATACCAGGCAGATTTCTTCCTTCCTATCCAGACTTCTTCTCAGTACAACAATGACAGGCCCCCTAGTGATGAAGGTAGCCTTGGTACCTTAAGCAAACTGAGTATAGCTGCCTTTGGTTCTTTAGAATTGCGTTGTGCGTTGGAATCCAGTGCTCTGAAGCCTTGGGTTGGATCATCTATCAGTGATTCTGGATCTGACACTTACTATAGGCTAGACACTAGTCAGTGTCAGAAATAAAAGGCACTGTAGTCACTCAAGTTGGCGGCCTTAACCCTGTGCACCTTAAGTCCTTTTCTGAAATGATGGTGGTTCATTGAACTTCCGTGGCTACATCTCCAGGTGCTTAATATACAACCGGCTAACCTGCCTCGAGCCCTCAAGATAGGTGGTGGAATTCCACTCACAGTACACATGAAGTTCACAAGGTTAACCAGTGAGTTAACGGAAAGAGAGATTCAAACTCAGGTTTAAAGGCTGTTCTATGTGCAAGATAACTCCAACTTCCACAGGCAGTGTCTGCAGTCAACATGGAGTCAAGAATTGACTATCAGATCGAGGAAGTGGATTTATTAGGTGATGGAGATTAGGTTGTGATCTGGATGAGGGTTTTGGCAGGAGAGGGCTGAGTTTAGTTCAAGTTTAACTTCTTGCTTCAGCATTCACCTCTTTACTGCGTCTTGAGTTCTAGCATGTGGTGGAAACCCCACCTAGCAGTGTTTCCCAAACTTTTGACATATGTGTACCCCTTCTACAATTTCCGTAATGCTGAGTATCCCTCGTACTCATGAGAATGTAGAATTAGGCGCAACTAAGCATGGTGCAGTGCATATCCCCACCAAACTCCGCTGCAACGCATACCCCCACCAAACTCTTCCCGTACCCCTGGGGGTACACGTATCACACTTTGGGAAACACTGGCCTAGAGAATAGACTTGGAATCTTCAATGGGTACAGGTCTATGTTTGGGGGAGTGGTGACTGAGTATGTAACTGCTCTGCCCAAACTCAGCCATCTGGCCTCACCTCACACCCACCTTCCCAGGACCTGGGTTACAGGCCCTATTGGGTGGATCACTCTATTTGCATGTGTCTTTTCTTTGCAGACATTAGTTTCTCCATTACTTTTCTTCCAAAAAGTTCTAATTCTCCTCTGAATTGTTTGTCCTTATGAACTAACACCTTTAATTCTTTTGAGTGGAATTTGGGGAGGGAAAAGAGAAACAAGTAATCAGTCTGCTATATTCACCTGGAAGTTCTAATGGCATCTTACTTGGTCTTTGAATTTTTAAATTTTGAATGCCCTACACAACTAATCATTACTTCAGATCCATAGCCTTTATAATCATAGCATCTATATGAAAGGGTTATTGTTTATAGTTCATGAGGACCTTGCAAAGAGTATACTCAAAATAATCCAGTAAAATTTCTGTATCTCTCAGGCTAATCAGATAAGGAGTGAGGAAAGACAAGTTACAAAGATAACGAAGACTCAGATGGATGAGTTGCTGGAGTTGTGGGGGAGTGACATAATTATTCATCTCATGATCTAGGGCTGTTGTACTGAGAAGATGAATCAGTTATCACCCAGTGGATGTGGGTTATTTTTAAGTGTAATTGGACCAGACAAACATTAGGAATGGTCTCTTGCCAGCCTTATATTTTATTTCAGTGGGTATCTATAACATAAATTTTAACCCGGTTTTACCAAAGGGCACCTGGGTAAGCTTTCTGCCAAGGGACTTCTATAAATGCCATGGTTCTGAACTGTCAGAACTGCCTGCTTGAAATGGAGACATGGTCACAGGGAAAGCTGTAGACATAGTCAGTGAAGCTTTGTCTCTGGCTGGTAATGGTCATGGTTAACCTTCCTCTTACTGTGCATACCTCACTGTGGCTTTGAGATTGAGCATTAATCTAACCAATGAACACCTTCTAGGTGACTTCATGATATTTTGTTTAAACAAGTTTGATTTCCCCTAGTCCCGTGGTCGGCAAACTGTGGCTCTCGAGCCACATGTGGTTTTTTGGCCCCGTGAGTGTGGCTCTTCCACAAAATACGATGGCCTGGGCAAGTCTATTTTGAAGAAGTGGCATTAGAAGAAGTTTAAGTTTAAAAAATTTTGGCTCTCAATAGAAATTTCAGTTGTTGTACTGTTGATATTTGGCTCCGTTGACTAATGAATTTGCCGACCACTGCCCTAGTCCATAGCAAGTGTTAAGGCTGATAGTCTTAGTGAGTGCAGACATCACTTCGAGGGAAGTAGCTAACCTGAATCTTTGCTCACTTTCTTTGAGGTGCTCAGTGTCTCTCAAAGCCAGCAGTTTCCATTGTGAAATCTCTGTGACTTCTGTTGGCTGGTCCTAGTTTTAACCCCCAGAGCTACAGGTTACCTCCAGTACCGGTCAGATTTTCTAGGAAACAGACTGAGATGGAGTTGGGAGTAAAGAAATATATTGAGGAGTTAGAACCATAAAGGGAAAATGGAAGCAGAATTGAACAGAGGCACCCATTGGACCATGATGTCTATGTGGCAAAGTTTGAGGTCATCTGGGACCAAGTCTTGCATTCCACTGGCTCTTGGACCACTTCTGTGCATTTCCACATCATGACATAATTCCCCTGTGGCATAGAGAAGAGCTACTTCACTCACAATGTCTTTAAACATCACCTGCAACTGAACATTCACTCTTTGGATGCTGTCCCAATAAGGTTGCTAGATTTAGAAAAAGTTAAGAATTCCTAGTGAAGCTTAACTTCCTGAAACTTCTTCTAGTATAAGTATGTCCCAATTATTGCATGGGACAATATTTTTATCTTACAATATAGGGAAGTAAACACAAACATTCTAGAAGTTATAGTAATGTGAAGAGATCCCAAATTTTAACCTTGGCAATAATGTGGTTGATGTCTGTTATTAAAGATTTTGTTTTTTCCACCTAAATGCTAGGAAAGGTTTTGTTTTCTTTTTTGGTCTAAATAAATCTGATCTATTGGTTAACCTATGGTTAACAGCTCTGCCCTGTACCAATCTGCTCCACTCCGCCCTGCTCCTCATGCTCTTCTCCTCTATGGTTTGTTGGGACATCTTTGGCATTCCATCTTGTTCAAGTCCAACTGGGGCAACGTGGTCTTCACTATTTGGTGTCAAGGGAGCATGAACACATTCTGAGCCATGTGGGGAGCTGACTTATATAGACAGAAGTCCTCATCCCTGATCCCTGATTGGTCTGTCCTCATGCAAATGAGGACTCCAAATCCTCACAGCTTGATTGGTCCAAAAGGCACCATCCTGATGGGTTAGAATGTGGCCACTGATTGGTCAGTGAAGATGCTGATGGGGATATAGCTGTGTAGCTCCAGTTGGATCAGGAAGCCCCAGTCCTATTGGTTGAAATGCAATTCCAGAAACCCCTTTATAAAGACTGACTCAGATGTCAGGAACACAGTGCAGGCAGGTAGTTCAGTGCAGGTTTTTCCCCAAAGTGCAGTTTGCAACCCTTTGGGAATGGCTGCTATGCTCTGTTTTAAAGTTTGAGCCCAGGAGCCCTCCTCAGTAGGTGTCCTCTTTCTCAGGGTTTATATATATATATATCCTTAAGTTAATCTTGGTAAAACTAACTGCCTAGAATGAGACTACAGTTGGCAATGTAAGTATTCTCAGCTTTATTAACTGTGCTGTTATTAATTAGATCTATGTCTGTAAGTCACGGATAAAACATTGAACAGGATATATCATTTTTGTGTGCCCCAATAAACTCCTCTCCCGTTGGATGTGACTTTATTAATCTATCCTCTGGTGCTTACCTCATCCAAATATACTTTAACAACTTGCTTCATTGGCAAAGATATTTGGGGGTTCATGTTCCCAGGAGCTAATGTGATTGCTTGGTCCTGTGCATCAGAGTTAATTTTGGTATCGTCCTAGGACATTTGGAAGTTTATTGAATTTTAATCTTCGGGAAAAAAATTTTTATTTCTAGCCTTGAGGAAATCATAAAGTAGCTAAAGATGATACTGCTGGGTTGTGTTAGCTATTAATACCCAGAGGCTTAAATCATTAAAGCCAAAAATTCTTACAGCCCTATCTTTATCTTTGTCCACGTTGGTTGCTAGGCAACCAGTTTGATAACCAAATCAAAAGAGCATAATCTTGTAGCTTAATATTGGACATGAAAAGCAAAGAATTACTCTAACTCAAGTCTGCTCTCAGAAGAGCACTGCCTGTTCCAGAAAACTGGTCGGGTGATCCCTCTGACACACAGCTACTCAGTGAGCAAAGACTTAAGCAGAAACAGAATATTTGGATAGTATACAAGTATCTCCCCTCATATATTTAGTAATTACAGAGAGGGAATTTACAATAGAGAATCCCGGAAGACACCACTTAAACCAACTATTCATGGTTGGCATCACCAGCAATACCTACTGATGCGAGGTGCCACCTGGTATGTACTGAGGAGGGTACAAGGTCGTTTCTCTAGTGTTTTCCTCCCAAATGCGTAGCCTCTATCGTGAGACATCACACAAGCCCATACTGAGTGACAATGTATGAAATAATATTAATAAAAACTCATTTAAAAAACCAAGTCATGAGACAAGTAAAGACGGAGAATATATCACAGTTGGAGAAGATGGAGACCATGTTGAATGAATGCACCATTCTGTCCTGGATTGGATCCTGGAACTATAAGGATAACACTAGTGAAGCATTACAATCATAGGTCATGAGCCAGCTAGTCAGCCCTGGGGATGAGAAACAAGATGTCCTTGTACTGGAATGTGAAGGGCCTTCCTTTGATAAGGAAAAGCATGTGAGAATGTTTACATCGTGACAGTAAACAGTTTTGACAGAGGCCAAGCTAGGATGGCTCCAAGCAACCTTCTTTTTGAACACTCTGAATCCTACAAGTGAACACAGCCGGGATCCAGGTGCTGGCCCAGGTTCAATGACTCGCCTCTTGAAGCTGGCCATTTATAGACAGGACTCCTCTTCTTCCTCTGTCGATTGTTACACTTTGGTCCCCATAATCAGTTCTGTTTGAAGACTGACTTCTGAAATGTTACTCTTTCCAAGGACAGGCTTGCCCTCAGGTCTTCTTTACTCAACTCTCAGAATCCCCTTCATAGATGTTCATTTCATTCCTCCCAGTCAGTCTACTTCCAGGATCCCAGGCCTTCATCCCTGGTAAATTAAGCTTTGTGGGGATGTTAAACTTCCCTGGTAAGATCTTAGGTTCCATCTTTGCCAGTTCAAGGAGTTTTTTGCCTTAGTTTATCCTAGCTATCAAAATAGAAATTAGACCACAGACTGTGAATAGCACTAAGCTGCTATGGTCTGAAGCTAGTGTAAGGAAAATGCCATTCATTGTTCCAACTCTGTATCAAATTTATACTGAAGCTTCTGACTAATGGCCCTTCTTTTATTACTTTGCTTTATAGCACCTATTAAGGGCACCTAACTTCCGTTGGGCCCTTGTGGAAGTAGGTAGGTAGATGGCAGTTCCTAAATCCCTGGTCTAATACAATGAAATTCTACGTTGATTCTCACCAGAGACTCTTTATAGGTAGGAAATCAAAGCCTAGACATGAGAAACCTACCTGGAACCACACAGTTGTGTATATGTGAAGATACTCAATTCCATTTCCTGACTGGAACTTTCCTGATTAAAAAAAAATAAAACTTGTTAGTGATAGAGACTAGAACTTGAATCTTCTGACTTTTTCATAACTATCATTTAATTTGCACATCACAACTAGTATGTGCCAGAATCATCGGGTACAGATATTTGCCCTTTTGACATATATACAAGTGGGGAACATCTGTCAGATAAATCCCAAGCTATAACTTTGAAAATTTTATAAAGAACAGGCATGCAGTATTAAGGGACTTATGAGCATATCTGACCTATGTGAAAATTCATAAACTAACTATAGGCATGTACACTTGAGCTGAAAATGGAAGGATGGAGGTAGAGCTTAACCAGAAAATGATGTGGAGAGGGAGTGTTTTATGTCATCTGCAAATAATGAGTTTCATTTCTTCCTTTCCAATCTGGATGCCTTCCATTTCTTGTCTGATTGCTGTGGCTAGAACCTCCAATATATGTTGAATAAAAATAGTGAGAGTAGGCATCCTTATCTTGCTTCTGATCTTAGAAAAGCTTTCAGATTTATACTATAAAGTATTATGTTAGCAACGGAGTTGTCATATAGGCCTTTATTATGTTGAGCTAACTCTATGCCATCTTGAGATTTTTTTTTATCATAAAGCATTTGACAAAATTCTCTATTTTCTGCATCTATCCCTAATATTTTATTAATCCTTCATTTTGTTAATATGGTATATCACTTTGACTGATTATGAATGTTGAACCATCTTTGTATCCCTGGAATAAATCACTTGATCATGTTGTATGATCCTTTTAATATATTGTTGAATTTGGTTTGCTAATACTTTAAAGATTTTTTTTTTACATCTATATTCCTTCTTGAAACCTTTGAAAGAGTTTGAGACAGACTGATACTGATTCTATGAGTTTCTGGTAAAATTCACAAATGACATTGTCTAGTCCTGGACTCCTGGTTGTTAGGGAGTTTTTAAGTTACTGATTAAATCTTACTAGTAATTGGTCTGTTCATATTTTCTACTTATGCTGAAACCAGTTTGGCTAAGTGGATAGAGCGTTGGCCTGCGAACTGAAAAGTCCCAGGTTTGATTCCGGTCAAGGGCATGTACCTTGGTTGCGGGCACATCTCCAGTAAGTGGTATGCAGGAGACAGCTGATTGATGTTTCTCTCTCATTGGTGTTTCTAGCTCTCTGTCCCTCTCACTTCCTTTCTGTAAAAAATCAAGAAAATATATTTTAAAAAAGAAGACTGTAAAAATGATTTAAATAATTTTTTTTTCTACTTATGGTTCAGTCTTGGAATATTGTACGTTTTTAGAAACTTATTAAGTCTTCTAGGTTGTCCATTTGTTGGCCAGAGAGGGAAGTGTTTTAGATAAGTAGGTTACCTATCTTCTGACTAGGAAGAAGTTTAAGTTGAAAAATGGACCAGGCCATCAGAAAATGCCAATGCTTAAAATATTCTTTCTCCTCTCTGTGCCCTGACTCCTTTCCCCCTTCTCTCACAGAGTGGCCAGTCATCCCTGTTGGGACTCTCCCAGATTTACCACTAACAGTCCACATCTTGAGCAAAGTGGGATGGTTGGCCACCCTAGTGCTTTATTACTGACTATAATCGATGGCAGCTTTTGTCAGAAAAAGCCATTATGCCTTTCCTAAACTATCCTACTGAGTACCAATATCCCACAAAATTAAAAAGAGCCACCATAGCTATTCCTTGCATAGTAACTGACTATATTAAACATAAAAAACACTGGATTTCATGCCTAAAATGGCACAGTAGATCAGCAGATGCCAGAAGTTCACCTGATGCAGGAATTCATAAACTGTCATATCAGTGCATTATTGAGAGGCCAGTTAAGAGTGGGGAGTGGCTGGAGTAATTACCATGGCTTATGAGGCAGAGGGGGGCTCAGCAGAGGTCAATCAGACTTCCCCTCTATTTTCCATTCTCCTCAATCCCCCATATATTGTCATCAGAAACCCTAGACTAGCAGATAACTGAGACCATGGGCTACAGTCAAACCAGAGTTTAAATCTTAGCTCCACCTTTATTAGCTATGTGATGCGGAGTGAATGCCATGGCCTTTCAGACATGCCTCACTTGCCCCCTTGACTTAAAGAAATTAAAATAGGATTAATATATTCCTTGCATAGCTGTTAATAATGAACAGGTATGAAAGCAAGAAATTAGTATGCTGCCTGGACAAGTGGTACCTATCATAATAAAAGTAGGTAAGCCCTCCCAAGGACCTTCGGGAGTTTCAGAAGCACAAGTTTGCATGTTGTTAGGCAACAGGTCTCCATCTTGGAGCTTAGTTGCTAAGAGCTCTCAGAACTGGACCAATCCAAAGCCTTGCTGATGGAGGGCAGAAGCCCCTAACTGGGGCAGGAGCTATGCAGAGAGGAAGTGGGGGTGGAAGGCCAAGGGCCTGCCCCTGCAGCTGTGTGCCATTACCTACAGCAGTCCTGGGCAAGAACAGCCCTAATGCTGGCCATTTGCCCATAGTTTTATTACTTTAATCTTACCATACTGGTCCAGGCCAGGCCATGATAATATATTTAAGTAATGAGGCATGACAGCCAGGGCCTGCCATGGTGATTAGGACACACCTAGTAGGGTGTGAGAAGGTCTAAAGGTGAGAGTCCTAATTCCTTAAATGCCTGCAACCGTGAGATGGCAAATGAACACAGAATGTTTGGACCCAGCGCAGAGCTGATAGCCAGTTGCAGTCCCTCACTGGGCCCAGGTAAACAGCCTGAGAGTCAGGGTCAGGTGGATAATGGTGTTTGGTAGACTGTGGCCAGTTACAGACACTTGGCAATCACATGTACATCTTGGAGTGAGTAGCTCTGAACCCCCACAGGGCCTTTACACAGTTCCTGGTATATCAGGACTCATGTAAGCTGCTAAGCAGCCATTGTGATCTCGCCAACACCAAGTTCAACCTGCTGGGGAACCAGAAGAATGTTTATAGTCCAACGAATGCTTTGGGGGTCAAGAACAGATTGTCTTGGGAGCTCCGAGAAGAGGTCTCTGAAATCTAGTGGCAGGAGGCTGGTAAAGGCTTCCTGGAACAAGTTGTGTCTGAACCAGACTTGCCGAGTGTAGGATTTGAAGTAGGGGAATGAAAGAAGCATGTGATAGGAAAGACACATTGTTTGAACCCAGTAGAGTTGACTGGGTCATTTCACTTCAAATCGCTTAAGCCTTTGGAAATACCATTGGATAAAGGAATAAACTTGGGGATGAACTGTCTCCTACCCATTACAGGAATAGGAGGAGGAACAGAGGAAACAGAAGCAAACTTGGACAGGGTAGGACGTCATAGCCACGAAGTGTGCCATTATCTCAGTCCTCCGCACACCCTCAGGGCAGAGGGATAACTACAAACCAGGTGGTTCTAGCCTCTCCCCCACCCCCAACACCCACCTTCCCCCCCATCCACCCGCACCTGTCCAGGGTCTCAGCACTTCCTGCCATGGTTTATGAGGCAGAGGAGGGCTCAGCAGAGGTCAACCAGACTTCCCCTCTATTTTCCATCCTCCTCACTCTCCCTTATGTTGTCATCAGAAACCCTAGACGGGCAGATAGCAGACAATGCCTAGTGCCAGCCCTGACCTGAGCCTGCCAGAACCCCGTGAAAGAAGGGCGCCTAGCATACGTGAGCACACGTGTGTCCTCCCTGACAGCCATCAGCAGGAAATGCATTCATTTCCAACCTGTTGCCAATGCACTGACAGTGAGAAGAGCCACAGCTGTGGGTGTGGAAAGGCTGCAGGGGAGAAACAATTTCCCAGCCCTGAGCCGCTGCGGAAGGAGAAATTGAACACTTACTTGTAATTTCCCCCTAAGGTCTGTCGGGGACTAATCTAAGTAGGCACTTGGGCTGAAGGGCAAAAACACTGGAAGCTGGAACTTCTTCCAGCCCCCTTCGCCAGCACCGCCAAAGCCCTAACTCTAGGGACTCAATAAAGACTTTTTAATCTCCTCTTAGAGCTGAACCCTCTCTTTTATTAAAAAACAAACAACAACAACAACAACAACAACAACAACAAAAAACCCTCAGGTGCAAAATGGTGTCACTTATGCTAAGTGCCCATGATATCAACCTTAGACTTAATATCTGATCTAATTGCAATTTCATTCTCTTCTACCAGAAACATAATCTTAACCAACCAGGCTGGAATTTATTTGTCAAACATCAGTAAGGTGATGTCAAGTGGACCCTCCCCATAGAAAGTGGAGGCCATCTCTATAATTAAAATCCTTCTTCTCATCCCCCAAAAAAAGTCCTTTTCTTCTCTAATAGCTCCCTTGTCCCACCTTCTTCCTATAAAATCCTTCTGTTTTGTACCCAATTCCTTGACTCCTTGACAAAGGGCTGCAGAAACAATACAGCCTGACTATTGTCCCCATATAGGACTCAGATGTGTAGAAGGACCAGAGGACTTTGTCAGTAACTGGGTGGGTGACATTGAGGTTGAACTAGGTACAAACTGTGACGTGGCTAAAAAATATATATAACTTAGGTGTTCAAGTTGGTTGTTGAAATCCAGCTCTGCCATGAGCTGGGTGGTGTTAGGCAAGGTGACAGCTCTCTCTGAGCCTCAGACTCATCTGGCTGAAAAACCAACCTCACAGGGCTTTTGCATGTCTAGAGAGGACTGCCAAGACTCATTCACCTTCTAAAATAAGATATAAATTTGGCCAAAACCGGTTTGGCTCAGCGGTAGAGCGTTGGTCTGCGGACTGAAAGGTCCCAGATTCGATTCTGGTCAAGGGCATGTACCTTGGTTGTGGGCACGTCCCCAGTAGGGGGTGTGCAAGAGGCAGCTGATCGATGATTCTCTCTCATTGATGTTTCTAGCTCTCTATCCCTCTCTCTTCCTCTCTGTAAAAAAATCAATAATATATATATATTTTTTATAAACCTATTAGACTTAATATGTGATTTGGCAATGTAGCAGGATACAAAATCACCCAAAAATCAATGGCTTTTTTATACACCAACAATGAATTCTCAGAAAGAGAAACGAAACAAGCAACCCCATTTACCATTGCAACAAAAAAATTAAAATACTTCGAATAAATTTAACCAAGGAGGTAAAAGACCTGTATTCAGAAAACTCCAGGACATTGAAAAAAAGAGATAGAATTAGATATAAATAAGATATATACCATGTTTATGGATTGGTAGAACCAACAATATTAAAATGCCCATACTATCCAAGGCAATCTACAGATTCAATGCAATCCTTATTAAAATACCAACACCATATTTCATCTAGAAAAAATACTCCAAAAGTTTAAATGGAACCAAAAGGACCCTGAATAGCTGCAGCAATCATGAGAAAGAAGAACAAATGTGGAGGAATCACAATACCAGAGTCAGGTTACACTGCAAAGCCACCATAATCAAAACCATCTGGTACTGACACAAGTGCAGACATAGACCAATGGAATAGAACAGAGACCCCAGAAATTGACCCAAGCCATTGTGCTCAATTGACAAAGGAGGAAAGAGCATACAATGGAGTCAAGACAGTCTCTTCAATAAATGGTGTTGGGAAAATGGGACAGATATATGGGGGAGGGGGGGAAATGAACTAGATCATCATCTTACACCATACGCAAGAATAAACTCAAAATGGATAGAAGACTTAAATGTAAGTCATGAAATCATAAAATTCCTAGAAGAAACTATAGGCAGAAAAATCTCAGACATATCTCGTAGCAATATGTTTTATGAATACATCTTCGAGGGCAAAAAAAACTAAGAAGAAAATAAATGAATGGGATTACATCAAAATCAAAAGCGTCTGCACAGCAAAATGGAAAGGTAGCTCATTGTATGGGAAAGTATATTTGGCAATGATACATACAATAATGGGTTAATATCCAAAGTATATAAGGAACTCATACAACTTAACCAAAGGAAGACAAACAATCCAATTAAAAAATGGGCAAAAGACCTAAACAGACACTTCTCCAAAGTGGACATACAGATGGCCAAGAGACATGAAAAATGCTCAAAGTCAACTGATCATCAGAGATGCCAATTAAAATGACAATGAGATATCACCTCACACCTGTCAGAATGGCTACCATCAACAAATGACAAGTGCTGGCAGGAATGTAGACTGGTACAGCCGTTATGGAAAACTGTATGGAATTTCCTCAAAAACTTAAATATGGAACTGCATTTGACCCAGTGATCCCACTTCTAGAAATATATACTAAAAAAAAAAAAAAAAAAAAAAAAAACCCACAAAATATCAAGCAGAAAAAATTATGCTCCTATGTTCATAGCAGCATAATTTACAATAGCTAAGATCTGGAAACAGCCCAAGTGCCCATAGATGAGTGAATAAAAAAGCGGTGATACGCTTATACCTTGGAATACTATGTAGCAGTAAAAAAGAAGAAACTCTTACCCTTTGAAGCAGCATCAAGGAGCTTGAAGAGTATCATGCTAAGTGAAATAAGTCAGAGAAAGACAAGTATCACATGATCTCACTTATATGTGGAATCTAAGTAATAAAATAAACTGAATGGAATGGATCCAGAGATATGAAAGTATGGAATATTATAGAATGCAGAATCTCAAAGGGAAGGCAGGGGAGGGTGGGAGGTAATCAGCCTAGGACCTTGTATGCATATATGCATGGCCCATGGACACAGACAATGGGGCAGAGAAGTCCTGGGGTAGGGGGAGGGAATGGGCTAGAGGGAGCTAATGGGGGGAAGGGGACATTTATAATACTTTTAACAATAACTCAGGGGTTTTGAGTCTGCTCTTTTTTATTTGACTAGATAGAGATCAGTCAAGTCATACCAAAACATGATAATTTGTCAGCTAAACTTATTTCTCCTTCAAGTTCTGTGTCCAGAACTGGTGCTAAAATCTCATCCTTAGACACCCGTTTGACACCTCTTTACCCAGCATTGGTAGAAGATGATCATCAAAGGCACAGAGGACTTCGACTGCGCAGGCCCTCTTGTTTTTGTCAGTGCGTTTGAGGATGAGGCTCTATTAGATTTTCCTAATGACAATTGCTAACCCTAAGAGAATAGTGTCTTAACCAAATCATTGTTCTATTAAAATCTGGAGGCAATTTATGTAGAGTTGACATGATGTTCCATGATACAGGGACTCAGGTTCCATCAGTCTGTTGTTCAAGGCAATATTCCCAAAGTTGCCTCATGCTTCTAGATGGCTGCTGGAGCTCCAGCCATTGTCTGGATGCCAGCCAGGAAGAAGGCGAAAGGGCCTCCTTATTCTAAGAGAATTATCTGGAGCCCAAACTCACTGATTCTACCTGCATCCTATTTTGCTGGAAATTTACTGACGTAGCCAAACCTAGCTGCAAGAAAAAGGGGTCTTGTTCTGGGCCATCTGGTCTACCCAAGTACAGATGGGAAATCTCATTACTGGGAAAATGCAGGAGTTGGTATTGGGGGCAAACTAGAAGTCTCTAATTAATGACTTTGGAGTTCTAAAATGAGTGCTATTATCTTCTGTTAGCTACTTTCATATCTGTAAAATGGGCATGCTGTCAACCTCATATGTGTATGAGGATTGGCTTAGTTGACGGGGGTGTCTCTCCAGTTCTAGCATTTACATCCTGTTACTGGGATCCTTCCCTTCAGAGTCGGGCATGCTGACTTGCACACTCTACTGCATGCATCTTAGTGAAAAGGCTGCCACTCCAGAAAGAAGTGTCTTCCTGGAGAAATGCGAGTTGCATGTAGACATCTGGGCCTGATTTAGGAAGCCTCTGCAAGATGGATGCCTTGCAAAGAACAATGCTTTTCTCAGAGGCCGCCAGCATCACAGGGACACTTAACTGCTAAGTACAAACAGCTGTCCCACATCTGCAGGATCCATTTTCAACCACTGTATACAGTAGACACTGCTGATCGTGAACTGGGGCCCGGCAAGGCTCAGGTCCTTCAGTGTAGATGGAAGGCGCTGCTGGGGTTGCAAGGTGCACATGTTGATTACAGATAGTGAGGAAGCTCCGGGAGACTGCTCCGCCTTTAGACTCGGTTTCTGAGCTGAGTAAGGTGAGACTTGGGCTCAGAAACCGAGTCTAAAGATACATGCAGTAGAGTGTGCAAGTCAGCATGCCAGACTCTGAAGGGAACTCAAACTGTCTTGATTTGTAAAAACAAGATAAAATTGCATATGGCAGCTCAGTGGGCTTGAATGCTACCCTCTCCCTGTCCCTAAAGAACCTGGGTACAACAAATCAGCATCATGAAACATTAGAGCAGAGAACCTATAAAAGCACATGATCCATTTCCCTGTCTGGGCAAGAAGATGTACTTTAGAAGTTTGAGAAATATCCATTTTTTTTTTCATAGAAGAAGCTCACATTTTATTTAGGTGTCTGTTCTTGTCCTATTTATTACCCTAATAATAGAAAGTGCTTCTTAAGTCTCTGGCTAGAATGTCTCACGTGACTTAAGAGATACTGGTTCGCCTCAAGGTTAAATTCAGGAGTGTGACTGGGAAACTGCTTTCAACCCCACACCAGAGGCAGCTCTACCCACTATAGCCATCAGCTCTACTTTCTCTCTAAAAGAAGAGCATAGAAACTACCCCTTGTCCCTAGCCAACATGGCTCAATTAGTTGAGTATTGTCCCATTCACTGAAAGGTTGCCAGTTCAATTCTGGTTAAGGGCACATGCCTGGGTTATGGGCTCGATCCCCAGTATGGGGCGTGCAGGTGGCAGCTGATGAGTGAATAAAAAAGCTATGGTACATTTATCGATATACCATGGAATACTATGCAGAAGTAAAAAAGAAGAACCTCTTACCCTTTGAGACAGCATCAAGGAGCGTGGAGAGTATCATGCTAAGTGAAACAAGTCAGAGAAAGACAAGTGAAAGACATTTTCTCTCTTCTCCCTCTCCCTTCTTCTCTCTAAAAATCAATAAAAAATATTTTTTTAAAGGAGAAGCCACTGCAAACAAGGAGACTTCCTTGCCTCTCAAGAATTTGAATGGTTGTCCTCGAATAAGTTGGAACCTTACTTTTGTCCTAAGAAACATTTAAACGTGCCTTAGCATACAAAGAACAACCAGGTATTGTTCAAATGGGTTTCTATTGTTCAGCAATGAACACTTCATCTATGAACATTTTTGTATTTTACATACATTAACATCTGCAAATGTGTTTGATTCACATTATTGATAGAGATGGGATGAGCTAGCATTGAGATTATCGATGGGGACCAAACACTGAGTGAGAATCCTGCCCAACCACTGATTTTCTGTGACTTTGAGGCATGGATGCGGTAACGCGGCCAGTTTACTCAGATGTATCTGAGATAAAAACAGCACAATTCACTTAAAACAGCACAAAACACTTTCAAGTAAAGCAGATAAAGTGCTTAGAACTATGTCTGACATGTAGTAAGCAGAGTATTAAATTTCTGTCATTACCATGAGGAGTGGTCTAAAACCTACCTGTGCAGGTGACATAGTGAGTACATTTGCAGTTACCCTCTCCTCCATCTTGCAAATTAGAGAGAGCAGAGTTTGCCATATGACTTTTTTCAGGAACCATTCCTATATTTCTCACTGCAGAATTCTTGAACCACCAGTTCTAGATGTTTGCATGTAAATGAATCATTTTTGCCTTAGAACAGCAGAGAAATCAATTGCAGGTTGCTTCTGTGGGGGAGGGAGGGAGGGAAAAGAAAGCATCAGTAGATTTTCTGGAAAAAATCTGGAGTTAAGAATCTAGAAATCTGCTTCTCTTCTCCCTCCACTGAGTGTATGTGTGCGCAGGTGCATACATGTGGACAGGGGGACTTAAGGTGTGGTTTCCCCATACCTGTTTTCCCTTCTCCTTTCCCCCATAAGCTCTACTCTCATGGTACCATTCAGAAGGCAAGAGAATACTGACAGAATTTCCAGCAACAGTCCTGAATAGCACCCTGGTTAGGGAATGGATGCCAAGTGCTGATCGCCAATACCTTAGGTGTGGATTATGTGAACTAGTCACTGTGGCTAAGGAGATGTTACTCCTTATTTAATGTCTAAGACAATTGGAACACATCTCTTAGAGGAGTTTGTGCCACTCAAGGGCAAGATAGCCCAAACTGAATGCCATTACTTGCAGGTTAAGGCATGGATCAACCTGAGGGTTCTTATGGCTCTGGAGTCCTTCCTCTGGTCTTTGAGTCTCCCCAGAGAATGTTCAGGTATGGGGGTGTAAAGTTGCCTATAGATAAGAACAATTGTCCTCTCATCATACTGGGTTATTCAAACATGTCCAAAATGCATCTTCAGTGCACATGGTTTGTCATGAACTTGTGACTTGACCATAGCTGACCGTCTCTGTAGGGAGATGGCTCTTGGGGTACCCGACACCATGTGAAGCAAGAGCCCGAGGGACAGGAACAGAAAGCTGCTATAGACTGCTCCTGTCGAGGCTCTCTCCTGACCTGGCTCTGGGGCTAGAGTAACCATGCCCACTATACCAGCCTCTTGGGCTGTACTTGCCTCCTTTTGGTCTCTGTAGAAAATGGTCATCTTGGCCAATACCCCTGCCTTTCTCTGAACCTCACCTTCTTGGACCTGAGTTTACCTGAGTAGGAAACAGCATCTGTAGAAACTCCGGAGGGCCATATGCAATCCCGCTGGGATGTTTTATAGAGCTTGTGCCTTACCCACCTCCTCTCCCCCCAAAGAAATCAATGCCCAGTGTGACCTAGAGATGGGATGGAAAAGGCATTGGTGCTTTCTTCTTACTGGAAGTCATTTGTCATGAACTTGTTTTGATTGGCCTATAGCTGCCCAGCTGCTGGGGCTAATGGATTTGGTTCCATGTGAACTCCTTTCTGGAATCTTCTGCTCTTGAAAATGTTTACTGGTTTCAAAACTGCCTTCTCTGCACTCCTCTCCTGGCCACTATGCTACTGAAACCAAGAAACTCCAGGTTTCTTGATCCGCCTCTGCTGACACCCATCAGCTAACCTTACTTTTTACTTAGCATCTTTGATCTTGAATGTCTTCTCTAAATGACCAAACTAACTAGATGTTTTAGAAACTTTTTTAAGCCTGTTGCCATGGGTTAATGAAGGCCTGACTGCTGAATGGAGGATTGCCCCAAATGATATATTTTGGGAGAAATAACTAGGAGGAAACGACAAGGCTTATTTAGTTTTGTTTCCTGTGCCATGTATCTGTTCCTATTCCCACGAATCCTCTGCATTCACCAAGATGGAGCCTCCAGGTTCAGGGTCAATTAGTTCCCGGGCCCTGATGAAGGACCTGAACAAAGCTAGTCATAATTGCCCAGTGCACGGGCACAAGTAGCATCTCCTGGATCTGGCCTTAATGAGCCTGAATACGTAGTCCAGAGTGCCCACCCCCGCCCTGACTCCCTGTGGGGGTGATTACCCCATCTCTGCCCCTTTAAGAGTGGAAGCAAGGACACTCAGCTTCTCTAATGAGACCTGACAGTGGCTCCAGCCTCTGACTTCAGGAAGGAGGGGAGGCCAGGCCTTGGGAGCAGGCTATCTTTTGAGTGTCTCCTCCCTGACCCAGGAGAGCAAGAGTCTGTTTCCCTGCTGCTAGAGGGCATGGAGGGGATCTAAAGAAGAAAGGGAGCACGCGGCTTGTTCTGCATCAGCTCAGAAAGGAGGGATTAAACTCAAACGCCAAAGCAATCAGACATGGAGGAGGGGCAGAGATCAGGGAGCGTCCCTCTGAGGCTGATCTGGGAAGACAGGTTGTCTCGGATCCAAACCTGCTCCCTGCTCTCAGGGGCCTGAGTACCTGAGGACCAGGTACTGCTGGGAGTCATAGGATCCCTGCCTGGAGCCTCGTCTTGCCCTTTCATGTTAATATCCGTTCCCACCATGGAGCTCCAGGTCCATCGAAACGTCAGGTGTCCCCTAATGAGCTGCACCTAGCCTTCTGGTCATTTCTTTTTACCGTCACTCTCCCAAGGGACGGACTTCAGGCTCAATCTCTCTCCCTTTCAGATGCTTTCTTCTTAGATGTTGGAAAAGTTCAGGTTTGTCATGAACTTGTTTTGACTTGATCATAGCTTCCCAGCTAGTGGGGCTGGTCCATTTTGGTTCACCGTAAACCTTCCCTGGGAATCTTCTGCTCTTGGAAGATGAATATATTAGTTCCTTTCTATTCATATTTGCCTGTAGATTTGCTTCTCAAACTTGATTTCTAGATTTGTCTGTGGACTACATTACTCAACAGATACAAAAATATGCCAATCACAAGCCCCTCTGTATCTCCATCTTACTAGAACTCACATCTTATCTCCTTGCAGGCCCATCTATCCATGCATGGTCAGGAGGCATGTGCAGACCTCATTTAGGAATCCCCGCTACCTCTTCATATAAGCTGGAGATCTGATCAGCTAGATTCCCCAAAGTTGAGCCACTCTTAACCCAAGGATTCTTGGCATTATTTGGTCATCATTCCAAGCTCTAGTGCAGGGGTGGGAAGTGTCCACCCATGGGCCATATAAAGCCTATGAAATAATTTGGTCTAGCCCTGCCAAGGCATTAGGGATGAGTTAATGAAATGTTTGACCAAATATAGCAGGTAATTTGTTAATATATTTTATTGATTTTTTTTTTTTTTTTTTTTTACAGAGAGGAAGAGAGAGGGATAGAGAGTTAGAAACATCGATGAGAGAGGAACATCGACCAGCTGCCTGGGGATGTGCCCGCAACCAAGGTACATGCCCTTGACCAGAATCGAACCTGGGACCTTTCAGTCCTTAGGCCAACGCTCTATCCATTGAGCCAAACCGGTTTCGGCTAGCAGGTAATTTTTTAAGTTGATAATTTTGTATGACCTGTGTATGATGTTATAAATATCCAAATGGCCCTTGGCAGAAAAAAGGTTCCCCACCCTTGCTCTAGTTACCTAAAATAGGTAAGCTGATGGCCAGACTGAAGAGTTGCAATGAGTACTCACCTGGAAAAGTGCCCACACTGAAAGACTCATTGTCAGATCCATCCTTGGCTGCAGAAGAGAAAGACATTAGATAATGTAGATAGCTGGAATTTGAGTCATTGCTGCCTTTCCCCAATGTGCAACCATGATGTCCTCCTCAGATCATGCACTTGTGTGGATAAGAACAAGTTTTGAATGTGCGGAAACATTTTGCAGTGATAATCTGCAATGGGCTGTTTCTCTGTTTTCTGTGTCCATCACGGAAAATGACAGGTTCCTGAGTGGAGGAGCTGGGGATTTAGAAATTAGAGAAAGAAAGAAGAGACCATGGAGGCCAGAAATAGATTTATCAAGCTGGGTGCTAGGTGGGTGCTATATCTCTGATGGAGAGGCAGCAAGGGGACCCCCAAGCCACGCAGCAAGTTTATTTATAGGGTCAAAGGAGCTTATTTGCATTCTTAACTAGGCTCTACCATTACTGGATTTACATATCTAGACCTGCCCCTGCTGACACCTGGACAAAGGTACTATGCCAGTGCCTAGGGCTCAGCTGACAATTTAAAGAATGTCCATGTGCCTTCTCAGGCGGCCCCCTACATCTCATCCTTTTTTACTAATAAAAATAAAGTTTAAACAATAATAGGGCTCTAAAATTAAAACAATAATAAACAATGCCAATGCAAAAATTAAATTACATACATGTTATCATTTTCAAAACTTGAACGTCAAGAGCAAAACTCTGGCTATTAATAACAAAACAATGCCAATGCAAAACAACAATATGAGAAATCAGAACTATGGACATATTAACATTTTTAGCTATTGAGTCTCTTTTGCTGCTGGTGTATATTTACTCAGAGTCCTTGAACTTGGCTGCACAAGACTTTGCAAAAGACTGGCAACTATTATAACAGAAGATGCCAGCATGAGCAAGAACATGGTTGAAGAAGTAGCTTCCACTTCAGTCTTTAACTTCTTCAGCTGACTCCACGATGGCACCACAGTCCCTTGCGAAGCTTTCAGTTTTCTTCTTCCCCTTTGCTGTCATCTTGGGCAGTACTTAGTCCTTTTGAGTGAAGGGACACAGGAGCTTCTCTGAGTCCATCGTGGTGACGGTCGTAACACTCTGGCACCTGAATTGGCTGCATTGCTCCTTCTGGAAAGATATAAAATACAACCTCTCCCCCACATTATTACTGAACCTGATAAAACTCTTGTCTAGTTTATGCTTCCTTCCACCTAGCTGACTCAGTGGAGGCTATTGTACAGGAGGCCTGATGCCTTTTACCTGCTGTGCAATCCTCTGCATCACAATTAAAAATTTTTAAAGTATAAAAAGCATGACAGAGCCTCTCTAGAGGTGACACATAACATCTGTCTCCCCCTTTTGTTTTAATAAATGATTTTAAGAGTACAATTGGCTATTTCCACTATTGAGTGATATCCAATTTACCAGATTTTATTAGGTTTAAGTCCTCGGGGATTTACCCCTAAAGTTGGCATAGAGAGGTGGATAACACACTGAGGACATTGCTTCCAATAAAACATGGACCTTGTCCTTCTCTAACAGTTTAAAGGCTGAAAATGAAATTAAAAGTTCTTCTGAATTAGTGTGCTCTATAGTTGCTGTCTCAATAATTTTTGCTTATACTTATCATAAAAGCACTATTACTATAGGTTGATGGGCTCTGTAGTAAAATCTGTTAAGGTATAAATAAGAGATTGTATTTCTACTGAAATATAAGAGGCTTGAAGGACCTTTGCCCCCAAGCTGTAGTAGATCCAGCCTTTCTAGAACTGGATCCAGTCATAAAATTGGTCAATGACCGAGCTGGGCGCTAGGTGGGCACCATCTCTCTGATGGAGAAGCAGCAAGGGAGCAAGGGGACCCCCAAGCCTCGCAGCAGGTTTATTTATAGGGTCAAAGGAGCTTATTTGCATTCTTAACTAGGCTCTAGCATTACTGGATTTACATATCTAGACTCCCCTCTGCTGACACCTGGACAAAGGTACTCTGCCAGTGCCTCGGGCTCAGCTGACAATTTAAAGAATGTCCATGTGCCTTCTTAGGCGGCCCTCTATAATAATCCAATCTCCTCGGTAAAGTGTGTGGAAACGCTCCCCGAGACTGTTAGGACTCTCCTTGGTAACAAGGCCAGATGGGGAAGCAACCAAATGAAATCTGAATTTCCTTGACTGGCTTTAGCTCAGGACCATGTGGCTGTAGAACTACTCCAGTTATATGTCACTTGGCTTCATTGGTCTGCGTGAGCTCATATTAACCCCAGGGCTGATACACTGCTCCTTGAATCTGTCTCTAGATTTACAGAGAAGAGTTTGGACAAAAGCCTGTTTGTTGGGCAGATATGATGACTTTTCCTGGCTCTGCTGGTTTTCCTGGGATATTAGACTTTTCCCCTCAAACACTAAGAGAACCTACTCCTTTGGGGGGCTCGGGATTGAGCTGAGACGACCTCTAGGGCTTTATTCCTCTGGGGCTGGTACAGATCTGTTTTCTTTGTGCTTTGAACTGTCCCCCTTTCTCTCTTTCACTGTCCCCTTAATCCTCAGTGCTCATCCACGGAGACATCCACTTCTTGTGAGTTCAAGTCCCACGTGCACCCAAACAACTAAGATTCTCATCCTAGGCCAGCAATTAGCAGGCTGTCTCTGGGACCATTAGGAATTTGTGAAGAAGGTGAAGGTTAACTTTAAACTAGGGTAAGGGCCAGGCCAAGGTTTCTGGTAGGTGGTACCCACCCTTCATGATTATTAGAGATCAACACCTGTGAAAAGGAAGCTGAAGCAGGACCGGACTAAGGGACAACGCAGGGCAATGCAGATCTGACAAAGCCCTGCCAACCTGGAGGGGAGCTCTGGGGTAGGAACTGTCAAGTTTATCCTGCCTCAGATCAAGATGTCAGGCCGCTATCTTTGCACCCCAGTCACTGGATGCATTCCATAGCTCAGCACAAGCCTGTCTCTGCTGGACCACATATGCAGCCCAGTCCCTCTTCTGTCTCATGTGGTTGTTGAACTTGGGTCAATGTGATAGCAACCTCCGAGTCGTCCATGTTCTGAACTATACTTGGGAGAGATCTAAGGAATCTCTTGAGAAAAATAAAGCCTCATGTGTACTTTGAGCCCTCAGAGAGAACCCCCACCTTGGCCATCTTCAGACCTTTGGGCTTCTTGCTGGCCGTAGGCAGCAGGATCTCTTCTCAAGGAAAACGGGATTCGGTGATGAGCAGCAGCCCTAACATTTTCCTGTGGGAACTTCAGTGATGTGTTTCTTCTCATTGTCTACATACTTGAAATGCAGCATCCTTAGCCACACTTTAAAATTACAGATAGGCCGAAACCGGTTTTTCTCAGTGGATAGAGCATTGGCCTGCGGACCGAAGAGTTCCGGGTTCAATTCCGGTCAAGGGCATATACTTGGTTGCAGGCACATCCCCAGTGGGAGGTGTGCAAGAGGCAGCTGATCGTTGACTCTCTCTCATCGGTGTTTCTGACTCTCTGTCCCTCTCTCTTCCTCTCTGTAAAAAATCAATAAAATATATTAAAAAATTAAAAAATAAAAAATAAAATTACAGATAGCATGGGGAGATGTCTAGGCAATCTTTGGCCACCTTTTCTCCTCTTTGCCTACCTTAACTTGTATCCCTGCCTTCATTTGTATCCAAGTGAGGACTTGGGAGGCAGAAGGTTTATTTGTAAGCTGAATCCAAGAAGCCAGGACCAAAGATGAGAGAGGGACAGGGAAGGAAAAAAAAAAAAAAAAAAAAAAAAACAGTAAAAGCGTGACAGTGAACTGTTACAGTTGTGGGTGACTGGGGCTCGTCCCAAGGGGATGCTCTGCATCACAATGTAGAGTACACCGCAGACTGACTGTGGGACGGCAGGAAGCTGGGGCATCCATTATCTATGCACTCTTTAGCTTCCATTGGCTGAAAGTTTTCCCAGGAATGTTAACTTCTCTGAGTTTCTAGGCTGCCCTGTGCAAAAATGACTTCTCCCTGAGGGAAAGGAGAGGGAATCAGGTCCTGTGCTGAGATCTTCCCCCAACAGGTAATTTAAAAACTATAAAATACGTTATTTGGACCAGGTGAGGCTTTCTGCACATAGGAAAGAAGTGTATGGTAGATCTTTCTGGAATCGGGTCTTTGGAAAAAACACCACCAATCCTCAACATGCAGGGATGCCTTGCCAATGATGGCTTGAGATGAGTGAAATCTATGCAGCTCTATGCTTATGATTTTGGCACTTTTCTGTGTGTGTGTGTGTGTGTGTGTAATAAAATTTTACTGTGAAGCAAAGAATATGGGTAGAACACTACCTTGAGAGACCACAATTCTATCATATTATTTTGATAAAATTAAAATAGGATCCCGGACTCATTCGGGGCCCGGGGAGATGTTTAAGGGGGAAGGAAGACAGACCTCACACACCCCCTTCCCATGCCACTGACCCAGGCTTGCAACAGCTTCTCCCCCTCTGCCTAGGTCAGCTGACATAGACATTTCTTTTCTGCCTCATCTTCATTTCTCCCCTCAGTTTCTGCCCTAAATAGAGATCTTGGCCTCTTTCATTTCCCATTCATTCAGCAAAGGCCCAGACTACTTAAATCTTCTTCCTGCAGAAGGCCATAGCCCCCCAATTCACGTGGGAGGCTGCCATTTCTCTTGAACCAGCTTCCTCCCAGGTACCCAGATGCCCAGCTCAGCTCCCAGCCGGCTGCATCTGTTCGTGAGGCCATAAATCAGGAGGCCTCTCATGGGGTCAGGCTTACTCACAGTGCTGATGGCATTAGGGTAACGAATGGGGAGTGGGTGTTTATATTAGTTTTGGCTCTCGAGTTGAAGGAAGAACGCCAGCGTTTAGCTTCATGATAAACTCAGCACCAACACATCCCGGGTCAGCAATTATGCTTTAAAGATCCCTTGGGAGGAGCTGGGGCGGAACCTCCCTGGGAAAGTGTGGCCACCCGAGCAGGCCTGCCCTGATGTGGGAGGTGGATGAGGCGTGGCACCGATGGAGGCAGTCTGGGCTGAAGAGGGCACTAGTGCTAAGACTGAGCATAGGCTATTGCTGGTGTTGTATTAGACACACACACACACACACACACACACACACACACACACACACCACATCGCTTCTGTACTGTGCCCACACCATCCTGCTTCCTCCTTAGGGAGTGGATAAGCTGGGGTAAGCAGCTGCTTATTGGAAGACCCAGCACTTAGTCATGTGAGCAGCTTATGGGGACGGTGGGTGACGCCTGTGTGAGATAAAAGAGGAAGCAGAAGCAGGCAGGGAGGGCCTCAGGTCAAGAGGCAGATCCCACAATGTCTCAGAGCTCCAGAGCAAATACTGCCCATCAGAGGAGTGCCACACTGGGCAGCCATTCATGGTCTCCAGGACCTTCAGTTGGCCATAAGCAAAGACCATGGTGATGGCATGAATGGTGTCATGGATCCCAAAGGTGCTACCCAAGACTGAACAGCAAGTTCTTCTTGAAGGGTACCCAAGTAGTGCACCCCCAGGCTGCCACATGGAGATCTCCCTACCCACACTTCCCTCTGAGAACTCAAGTACTTTGGAGAATCTGGCAGATGCATCTCGATAACGTGCCCATGTTAGCCAAGACTTGTAGAATGTGTTACCTGTAGCTCCTTTATGTCTCCGCTCCTCATGGTGGGGTAATTTAAGAGGTGCTTTCATTGCTCCATCCCCCTTTAGAGTGCTTCTTAAAGCCAAAGTCAGAAAAGAGTCTGGAGCTATGCCTTTAACAGACTCCTACTGTCTCCAAGTGTCTGCTTTGAAGACCCCAAAAAGCATAAAGGGAATATGGGAAAAAGCCTGATGGTTGAGATTGCCCATAGGAGTGTCAGCTCTCCAGTGTTTTCAGGCCTGTGCTGAGTCCTGGCTCAGTCCAAAGCCGGGCAAGGTGAAGAAAGTGCCAAAGAGGCAGAGACTCAAATGCTGAACTGAACTCAGGACAGCAGCAGAGTGACCGATAGTGTTGTGATCATTTTTTGGAAAACAATCTCCCATTTTTTTTATTCCAAGCTCAATCATGAGGAAGGATGCACAGCCTCACCCCTGGAACTTGGACCAGACTTGTGACTGCCTTGAATGAGAAAAGATGCAGAAATGTCACCACATCGATGGAGATTAGATCATACTCAGTGATATAACTTCCAGGCACTCTATGTTTTGGGATTTTTGGAAACTACCACCATGCTGTGAGGAAGCTCAAGCATCCCCGAGGAGAGGTCCACCTGAAAAGGAATCAGTAACCAGCACCAGCTCACCAGCCATGCGAGCCAGGGCCAAGAATCTAATCCCACGAATGCTCAAATTGCTCCAGTGGATACCATGTGACTCTGCCTTGCCCATGCATAGTTACTATAATATCCTTGACTCTATTCCCTATGCAGTACTTTACATCTGCATGACTATTTTGTGTCTATCAGTGTGCCTTTATTAATCCCCCACCCAGTCTCCCAACCCCTATCCCTTCTTGTAACCATCACTCTGGAGTTAGAATAACCCTTCAGAGTGTCCCAGGATAGTCTGGCCAGGCCTTTATACCTCTGCATGGCTAGATCACTGGCTATGGGCTACACAAGGAAGGGCATGACTTTGACTAGGCAGCTATCTATAACTAAGATAATCTATAAAGGGTGGTGCAGCCCAAGGAAATACATGGAACTGAGGATGAGGCAGGAAGTGACAACTGGAGGAGGTGGCCTCTGAGCTGAACTGCAAAGGTCCCATGAGTAAGACTTGCTGGGTGAAAGCTATCAGGGGAGAGTGGGAATGTCTAGACAAAGGAAACAGAGGGGGAGCAGACACTCAACTAAGTCCCATTGCTGTCCTTGGCCATGCTAAGCACGTGCCTGTTTCAAGCCTCTTCCCCTAGGTACCTGCATGGCTCACTTCCTTTGCACTTGCAGGTTTTGAAAGCCTTCCTGAGGAAGTGACATTTGGGCAGCTGACTTGCTGGAACAGCAGCGTGTGCTGTGCTCACCCTATCCCCCACCCTGCTTGGCTTCCATGCTCTCATCACTCCCTGAAAGAACTACCTTCTCAACTGTCTTCTGGTATGCACTCCCTTTCCCAGGATAGGAAGCTGCCTACTCTGTGTTCCCAGCATCCCCCAGCCCTCTGAGCGGGACTCACATCTGGCTCTATTCAAGGCCTTCTCCCTGCGTGAGTGAAGGGATTGGAGAGAAGCAAGGGCCAGGTGGTGAAAAGTAAGGTGATGTCATGTGCTAGGAGGACCAAAGGGTCCTGGTCAAGAAGCTTGTGTAGAAAACATGGTCCATCCTGATGCATTGCCAGGTGCATTGACATTGGAGTGGATGTCCTGGGAAGGACAGCGTGGTCATCCTCCTGGAGCCCTGGACAGACAGGGACCTGCACTGCAGCTGACAGGAACCTACCCCTCTCCAGGCCAGATGGCACCTTAAGCCATCCCAGGTGTGGACCCTATCAGACCCCCCCCCCCCCCACAGGCCCTTTCAGAGGGGTCTCATCAGCTTGCCTTGAAGTCTCACACCTTCCTGGGCAGGATGCTCCTTTATTGCAAAATCCCCAACTGATTGTTCTCAGGACCAAGCCCTTTGATGGTTTTATTGTTCCTAAATTCACAGCAGGCCCCAATAACTTCAGAGCAGGTAGAGAATGCAGAGCTGGGAGGCTACGGGAAGCGAATGGCCCAGGATCAAGGCAGGAGATTGCAACTTCTAAATCTGCTGGACCAGGCTTGCCTCTGAAGGCTTCCACGTGCGGGGTGGGGGCGGGCCCTGCAATCTCCGGCCCAGAATGCCATGGCTAAGTGGATCAAGGTGGTCTTCCACTTCCCAGAGCTTCTGGACACACCTGCTTCTGCTTCGTGTGACGTGGTGGGTCCATGCAGCCGGCTCCCACTCTGCCCAGATATAATCAATTCTGGGACCAAGTGTCATTGGAGACTTGAATTGATGAGGCTTCACACTGGCTCCTAGGGGACCAGCTTAGTTGATTTGCTGGCTTAGGGTATGTTTGAGAGATCTCAAACTGAGACAAAAATATGGGTACCGCCATGGATGGTGTTGCTTGGTGGTTAGAGTGTCAATCCATGCTTTGAAGGATCATGCTCTTAAGGATCAAGGGCACATACCTGGGTAGAAGGTTTGATCCCTGACCTGGTTAGAGCACATGTGAGTGGCAATTCCCAGTGGTATGCTGGAGCCAGCATCATTTCCAACTGCCCATTGGGAAGATTGAAGCTGGTTGGGGTGGCTATATTTACACCATAGAAATTGGCAGATGCTGTGTAAGTCAGAGAGCCAAATGTTAACCATTTTCCAGCACACCACTGATAATGCCTGTGAAAGGTGAGGGAGAAGAAGCATAATTGGACAGGGAGAGTCTCGGCCTATACACCAATCAAGAGCTCAAAAAACAAAGACTGGCTTCTAGAAGGGAAGGTTATTGGGCAGAAATGACCAGACCCAAGTGCCCCTGACATGCTCAGTTATTGTCAGGAAGCCACTGGGGAGAGCATGAGGTCGGTTTGAAAGCTGAGGCTGACCCTGAATTTGTCAGCTAACCCATTCCTGCAGATGAATGGAAAGTTCTGAGAGATGTATCTTCACTCACCTCTGGAAACCGTTTCCTCTAAATGAGACCCATGGGCATACTCACTAGGTCCTGTCATAAGACCACTGGCTGTCGAGCTCCATGTCTGCATCCCCACATCCTCTCTGGACCAGACTGTTTTACTTCTTGTCCACTTTTGCTTTCTGGTGGCCAGTTGGGTTTAGTCAACGGAGACAGAATCAGGAGGTCAGAATGTAAGAGGAGGGATGTTGGGTTATTTATTGACTCCAACTGCAGAACCTCATACCTGCTATGCCCTCTACAGAATTGTTTGCCCCAGATGTTAGCACGGTTTGCTGCTTGCTTCCTTCAGATCTTGCCTCATGCTTTCTTCTTCATGAGATCCTTACTAGCATGTTTAAAATTGCCACCCATCCCTTCCTCCATCTGCCCACGTTCCTGCTTTATTTTCCTCCATAGCAATTCTCGCCAACTGAAATTGTTCAGCTCACCTGTCTCTCCAATGTGAGCCCCACAAGGACCAGGATTTCATTATTTGTGTCCACGGCTGTATCCCCAGCACCTAGAAGGATCCCTGGTATGGAACTGGGGTGCTGGACAGTTCAAAGGAGGCACTATGTGAAAGGTACCCTGGATGTGTGCAGTGCCCCCTTGTAATGCCCAATATGGTGGCTCCTCAGTGAGGTCCCAGGCAGAAGGCAAACGCCAGGAAATTCAACCAAGGGAATTTAATATAGAGACTCCATTTCAGAGGCCCAAGAGCATTGCTAGATCAAACGGATAAAGTGAGGCAACCCAGCGATTAGCAGCAGCTGGGAGGCTCTGCTCAGAGGATGGAGGGCAAAAGGAAGGGGCGGCACGACCTCCCCCTTTGGTTGGAGCCATCGGGTTGCATCTGGAAAGGCTTTGGACTTCTCCAGTGGTAGTTGGAGACTAGGGAAGGAGGGGAGCAGCGACAGGAGCTGGAGGTAAGGATGAAGCCACACATAAAGAGAAGAAAGGGGAAAAATGGTCTGGTTCTTCTTCTCTCCTGTCTCCAAATCAAAGGCAGCTGGTAAGAAGCTAGGAAACAGTCAGAAGCCATCTTTCTGAGCAGAGCTAAGCAGAGGGAAGAGAGGAAATTGATGTAAAGGCAAACAGGTCATGACTTCCAAAGCAGTCCTGCCCTTGCACACGGTAGGTGTTCATGTATTTGAAGACTGACATCTTCTGTCCTCTCATTCAAAGAGAAACGAAATGGAATGGCCTTCAGAGATGTCGGAGAGCCCATCTGTTATGGACAGTCTTCTGACTCCTAGCAAGCCCAGATTTCATGTCCATGGGTTTCTGTGAGCTCCGCATCCTGAAAATAACTACTCTCCCCTCTTAAATTGTTAGCTGGGTTGAGTTGGGCTGATCTGTTTCAAGTGTCTTGATTAGAACAGCCTCAGATTGCAGAAGGGCATGGGTTCAGGTGGGATAGTCTCTTGCTCAATGACTTTCTATGCTAATTATTGCCTTTAGGATCAAGTCCATTCTTTTTTTTTTTTTCTAAAAAGCCTCAAATACAGGCTGTAGAGGTTCAACGAGTTACTAGACATCTGCATCCTTCTCTTTCACTTCTACTCAGGATCCAGGAAAATCATCTCGGACCTGGTCTCAGCTACTGCTGTGTGAAAATTACTCAGAACTCAGTGACTTAAAGAAATAAGCATGCATTCTTGTTACTGAATCTAGGATTTAGCTGGGTGGGTATTCTGGCCTCAGCTGGGCTCATTCGTGAGCTGGCGCTGGGTAGGTGGCTTTCGGTTTTGTCATGTATGGGAGGGTAGGGATAGACTGGTCTAGAATGGCCTAGCCTGGGACAGCTGGGCTGCTTGGTCCTTGTCATCCTCTAGCAGGCTGGCTTGGGTTCACTCACATGGTAGTAACATGCTCTTTGCACTCTTGAGACTCTGCTTTAGACTCTAGCTACAGGGAAGTAGTAGATGCCATAGTGTAGCACCCAGATCTTTCTGGACCAAAGCTTCCTTCCTCAGGTGCTGTGAGTTTGGGCTGCTGATGACTTGCCCATCAGTTGGCTCTCTGGGAACTGCTCTTTGCTGAAGATAACCACTTCACCCAGCATGCTTCCTTCCCTCAGGCAACCTGCATTCAGTGGTTAGTCTGTGAAGGGTGTGAAGCTCATCTCTCCTCACTCCACTAGGAGCTGGGATGGGCTTGGAAAGTTGTTACGTGGCTCTCCATGGGGTGAGCAGAGGCCTCTGTTTCAGCTGCATTGCAGTTCAGTTTCTCCCGGAAGCCCAATTCTCCTCCCCCAGTTTCCAGGGGTGCTGTTTCTGAGGACCCTCCCTAGTAAACCCTCCTGAATGCAAATCTTGGGAAGCTCAATCACAACATGTGACTTTTGTTACTGTGGGTTGAAAGAACTTGACCCTCATCTTGAATGTTCACCAGCATACCACTATTGACATGTCAACAAGCAGCTTTCCAGGGAAGAAAAGTTTTCACTTGTATGTTTGCCAATTACCATGGTGTAAATACTTCCACCATGACCCAATTCAAACCATTGAAGTCATTGTCTGTGGAAGTGGAAAGAGAGGTGCCAGATGGGCTTACAGGTCAGCTGAAGCAAGCTCCAGGCTACCACTGACCCCAACCCAGCAGACTCACCCTTGTGCATAGGTAAAAAACAAAATTACTGTGAAGCAATACCTGAACTCTGGTTTCCTCTCTTTTTAAAAGCCCAGCAAGTCTCTAGACTTAAGGCCTCTAATAAGTGACCTGCAGTTTGAAATGTGTGCATTAGGAATGCAGGAAGGAGGGCATATGAGTCAGGACCCCTCCTGCCTGTCCAGGTGATTTAAGTCGGCCAATTGGGAGAGAAGGGTGAGTGGGAGTATTTTTTGTTTTTGTTGTTAACATTAAAAAGGCTGCTGAGGCAGGCTGGTACAGCCATGGCATACTCAGCCCCAGGGCACCTTATGTGTCATGCCAGGTTCAGTTATCCTGGGAGGGGGGGGGGGGGTTGAAGGAATAGAAAAGACAGACAAGAGAATGAAAGCTGGGTCTTGGTGGGATGCTGCCCTCTCTCGTGGCGAGAGACAATGCCACGGACTACAAGCCATGTCTTTATTTTACAGCCAGATTCCACAAGGCAAAGTAAGGGCATGGTCAAGATGTTTACAACATTCTTGAGGGTTTTGATCCTACTCAACTACATCAAGCTTTGTTTACTTGCAGCCTATATCACTCAGGCACATGGGGCCATGTGTTCTGATCATAAGTTCACGCTTACAACTCCAGCTGTTGGCTATCATTGTGCTGGGAGGGCTCTGCCTTCCAGGCTGGGACTTGCACGTGGCCATGAGGACTGTGCCCTCTCATTAGCTTGAGGCTTGAACTTGTTCAAACACTGTAGCTGCTCTCCACAGGTTGCAAAACCTCTTTGTATACTTAGTCCCCCAAAAGTGCTCCATTTAAGTTTTCTTATAATACCCTGGGAAGTGGGGAGAATTAGCTTGTTCATCCGGAATGAATTTCCAACTGGGGCTCATCCCAAGGAAAGCAAAGTCCTTCCCTAATTCAATAACCTCTGTCACAGACACTCCCTAAACCCGTGGTCGGCAAACTGCGGCTCTCGAGCCACATACGGCTCTTTTGCCTCTTGAGTGTGTTTCTTCCACAAAATACCATGGCCCGGGCGAGTCTATTTTGAAGAAATGGTGTTAGAAGAAGTTTAAGTTGAAAAAATTTGGCTCTCAAAAGAAATTTCAATAGTTTTACTGTTGACATTTGGCTCTGTTGACTGAGTTTGCCGACCACTGCCCTAAACAAAATAAAACTTGTGGTTCCTTCTGACACCACAGATCAAGCAATCAAGCCAGGAGTTCATTGGATAAATAAGGCCATAGTAAGCCCTTAATACCCTGGCATTAATTGACATCACTTCTCATAAGATGGTCTAGGGCAGCAGTCGCCAACCTGTGGTTCACAGACCATCAGTGCTATGCAGGGCCCAATGCAGCTGCAGGCATGTTGTCTGGCTCCTGCAAACAGGAAAATTGGACATAAAAACCTGGAGCTTGGGCTTCCTTTGACCAAAGTGTGGTAACACTGGACCTGCATTCTTTCCTGGCAGCCCAGAAGCTGCAGGGTTCCATGGACAGCAGGAGTTCGAGACCCCAAAAGTGCAGCGGTGGCTGCTGGGCATCACAGACCTGAGGTGGATTTGGAAACTGGTACTTGTACTGCACGTGGTTTGAGCTCACATGGACCCGAGACAGGCAGGAACATAACTCGCTTCCCAACCAGCGTGCTCCTCTAGCAACTGCAGCCCTCACCTTGGCTGTTAGCAATTGGCTGGGAGCGGCGGTCTCCCAGTGCAGTCTCTGTTCCCAGGCAGCTGAGCCTCCTCTATCTCTTTGAAGATTACAGGGCTTTAGCGTGCCTTTAAAGTGAATTTTTCCCCCTGCGTTTTATTATAATTAATGACCAGAAAACTCTCCTCTTTTTTCCCCCTTTATCTCTTAAATATGTTTCTTTCCTCTCTAAAAACGCAATATTTCTTTTAACCCAGGATATGGATGAGCCTGTCCCTAGCAGGGCAGGCCCGGCTTCATCTGTCAACTTGATTATGCAAAGCCTCTGTTTTCAGCTGGCATCTGAGGTGGATTTCAAAGCCATGACTCATGTGTGCTCCAAGGCTTAGGACCCTGAGCGCAGCCCTCTTCTGCAAGCTTTCGGCACAGGTCCGGCTCTGGGGGAGGAGGTCCTCCAAGGGGCTGGGTGGCTCAGTGACTCACAGGTCTCTTGGTGAGGGCATGTGGAGGCATTGCCGCAACCACAGTGCACAGTTCTGCCAACCTGAGCTACCAGTCTGTTCCTGGAACCCCCAGAGTCCCTTCTCCTCAATGTAAGAGACACATCTGCAATAGCTCAGACAAGTGGAATTGAAAACTCATCGGATAAATGTGCAAAAATGTAGGTAATGGGCTTAGATTGTTTCCAGTTTGTGTGTGTGTGTGTGCACATGTGCACACATGCGCGAGCGAGCGCTCTATGGTACATGCACACAACAGAGCAATAAACAGATGTCCTCAATATTAAGTGCAACCTCCAGAACAGTCTGCCCATGTGCATATATGCATATATGCACTGAACATATATCAAACCAGGTTCTGAAATCTCAGGCCTAGTGACACTTGGGCCAGATAATTCTTTATCGTGGGGGGCTGTCCTGTGCACTGGAGGATGTTTAGCAGCTTCCCTGACCCTTCTCATTGCTGCCAGGAGCAATTTCCAGGTGTGCCCCCAGAAAAAAATCATTCCCAGTCAAGAACCGCTATTTGACAAAGAGCAAAACGCCCGTTCTTTTAGATAGCAAAACTGGGGAGTAAGAATAAGTATGGGACAGGGAGATATGTTCATGGGAGACAAAATGTAGGTGTCCTGATTGAGAACCAAATATAATGTATAAACTAAAGGTGGAGTATTTTCATGGACTTTCTGAATTTTAAAGTTTCTTGAAGACGCTATTAGTTTACAAATGTTATACATTCATTGCCTTCATTTGGGACTGAGGTTTAAATACTGGGAACCTGGCGTACAGTCCTGACAGTGTTCATTTAGGGTCATGGTTGGCAAACTGCGGCTCTTGAGCCACATGCGGCTTTTTGGCCACTTGAGTGTGGCACTTCCACAAAATACCACAGCCTGGGCGAGTCTATTTTGAAGAAGTGGCGTTAGAAGAAGTTTAAGTTTAAAAAAATTTGGCTCTCCAAAGAAATTTCAATCATTGTACTGTTGATATTTGGCTCTGTTGACAAATGAGTTTGCCGACCACTGGTTTAGGGCATAACAGTTCTAAACATAAGGCAAAGTGTGCGTGTCTCTCTAGGAGTCACATTTGCGCTTCTCAAAACTAACTTCAGTGGGAGAGCTTTTGCAAAGTATCACTAATTGTCCTTGTCTGATCAGTGGAGGGGACACATTTTCCATCGTTCCAATCAGGAAAGCCAGGGTCATGACTCAGATGGTACCATGTGGGCAGAGGCCCCATTTGCCCATCACACCCACGGTGTCTCAGGGTGCTACCTTCACAAAAGGCTCCTCGGGAAGGTGGCTGGGAAATCATGGGGGAAATGCATTCATGATCACAGCTCCAACTGCCTTTGATTCAGTCAAATTGTAAAAATCCATCCCTGGGGCTGTGATTTCAGGGGGGCTAGCGTGGGTCCCAGGCCTTGGATGCTTTGGAAGCAACCCTGGGGGATTCCCATGGCACCTTCCCCCATGGTTCGCAGACCGTTTTCTGCCGGAGTCCATTGTTAGAGGCCCTGGTGATAAACGAGGGGCAGAATTGAAACCTCAATGCAATACTCTTCCACTCTGACAAACCACCTTGAGGAGGCCTGGGATGGAAGTCTGACAGGTGGGCCTGTGGCCACATGGCCTTCGGCTGGCTCTCTCGGAAGACAGATCCAGGCTTAGATCCCTGTGTGTCGGACGTGGACGGCCCTCCCACACGTGCCGTGCAGCCAGCAGCAGCGTTTCCGGGGGCTTTGCAGGCACAGCATCCGAGCCATGTGGATGAATTGCCAGCTGAATCCGATCAGAAGCACTGAGATCCGGGGGTCTTAAGGCTCCAGGCCTGGGATTTCTCAGCCATTAAGTACTAAGTGTCTCTGTGCCCAGCACGGTGCTGCCTGGGGAAGGGAGGCTGGAACATGAGCACATGGGAGGTCTCAGCTCAAAGCCAGTGACATTTCCATGCTCCACCCCCCAAATTCCACCCATTCCTTAAGGCCCAATTCTAATCACACTTCCAGGAGGAGCCCTGCCCACTTCCTAATTATGAGCGCATCATCACATAAGCAAAGGAGAAGATGAACTCGGTGCGACCTGCCTCAGTGAACTGCCCCCCTCCCCCAAGGTCTGGTTGTGGACAGGTCTGGATTGGAGAACACAGCTCCCTTTTATTTATTGATTTTTATTTTTATTTTTTCACGGTTGAGTGCTGGAATTCGTAGCGCTTTTTTACGTACATTCGTCTGCGTTTATCCCAGTCTTGGGCAATCATTTACAAATGAAGGGAAATGAATCCTTTTCAAAGACCACGGTTAAACTGAGTGGGTGAACATGACATTGATTGATGAGGGGCGGGGCAGGGGGCAGCCCAGGAGGAAGTCCTCTTAGGTTTGTACCTGGTTGAGTACCAGCCTGGGTATGCCTCTTCAAACATAACCAAGTGAAGGTTTTTACAAGGAAATGAGCCCGGGGCTGAGCACACCTGAGGGGAGCCGGGTAAGTACCTTCAGCCCTGAGGGGCGCTCTGGGGCCCAAAACCCACTGCCAGCCTCCCAGAACCTGGCTGGTCCTGGGTGAGGGCTCAGGCAGGGTGGGTCCTCCAATTCCCGAGGCCGGGGGGGGGGGGGGGGGGGCCTCCAGCCCCTGAGACCTGGCTGCTTACGGAGCTTCTTCTCTTTGAGGATCTTAGGGACTGATTTAAACCTCCCCCACGACATCCAGGCGCCTAGTAGTCCCCCGACGGTGCCCCCAATGCCAGTCCCCGCGGGCCCCCAACCAGGCCTCCAATAATCATCAGGACGCTGGTGACCGTGGCGGACTGTGTCGCGTACACACGAGTCGCCTTCACCTCCTTCCAGGTGGAGAAGTTGTTCTGCTGTTCCACAGCATCCTCCTGTCAGACATGGCGGGTGTCGGTTAAGTTGGATCCCAGTTCTGGTCAGGGCGAAGGCAGGAGAAAACCAATCAATGTGTCTCTCTCACTTGGATGTTTCTCTCTGTCTTCCCCCCTCCCTGCCACCCTCTGTGAGCGAAGCTTCCAACGCTGTGGCCAAGGAGACACACTGGGAACTCCACAGCTCCCTTTTAGAAAGGATGGGACAGAGGCTCGGGAACCCACACCTACAGCAGTGAGTTGGCCTTCTATGGTGGGTAGTGATGAGTACAGGAGGGAAAAAACCCTGCTGAAATCCAAATAAAGTCTAGAGTTCAGTTCAGAGTGTAACACCAATGCTAATTTTTTAGCTTTGATGTGTTGTCAACCAATGGTTGTTGACGCCAGTTCACGCCAACAGGAATCCCCAAAATGGGTGCAATGGAAAAAAAAAAAAAAACCAACAAACTTTATTTGGCTGAAACCGGTTTGGCTCAGTGGTAGAGCGTTGGACTGCGGACCGAAAGGTCCCAGGTTCGATTCCTGTCAAGAGCATGTACATTGGTTGCAGGCACATCCCTGGTAGGGGGTGTGCAAGAGGCAGCTGGTCGATGTTTCTCTCTCATTAACGTTTCTAGCTCTCTCTCTCTCTCTTCCTCCTCTGTAAAATATCAATAAAATATATATTTTTTAAAAACTTTATTTGGTGCAAAACAACTCAGTGGTAATACAGCATGGCTGTGATGCTGCCCTGGGCTAGGTCCTTAGGTCCGGCAGCTCTGTTCTGCTCCAGCTGCCTTGGTCCACTCAGCTGTTCCCTTGCTCTGCTCCAGTGAAATGTCTTTGGTGTTTTGGCCCCAGCTGGGAAAACAGTCTTCAGTCTCTGGAGGAGAGGGAAAGTGCACTCTCAGAGTCAGAGGTTGCAGTGACTTATATAGACAGAAGTCCCCGCCCCTGGTCCCTGATTGGTTTGTCTCCATGCAAATGAGGGCTCCATATCCTTGCAGTTTGGTATCAAAATTACTGTCTGATTTTTTTTTCAGAATGGAGCTGCTCTGATTGGTCAGTGAAGATGATGGGGATATAGCTGTGCAGCTCCATTGGATAGGAAGCCTCAGTCCTATTGGTTGAAATAGGGTTCCGGGAGCTTCTTTATAAGGGTTGGCTCTGATGGCAGAAACAGTGCAGGCAGGCAGCAAAGTACAGGCTTCTCCCTGAAGTGTCATTTGTGTGAGAGGCTCCTGTTTAGATACAGCTGCTAGGCTTTGTGGTTTTGTTTGTTTGTAATTTAAGCCCAGTTAAGCCACCAGGTGCCCTTCATGAGGTATCTTCTCATGATGCACAGTGTCATGCTAACATAGGATGTCAACATGAGGGAAAGCTGGGTGAAGAAAAGCAGGAACATTCTGTGTATCCTACATGCCTGCCTACATGGGGGTGCAGGCTGCCAGCATGTTAGGTCCATGGGCTCAATGTCAGGTTCATGTCCCAGCTCCGTCACTTACCAGCTGGAATGTTTTTGCAGAAGCAGAATAGGGAAGTGCCCTAACCCTTCACCTCCATTTTCCCACCTTTAAAATGCTGAAAACAGAACCTACCTGTTCTGGAGTCAATGGTGTGACAGTGTCTGTGCACTGGTGCCTCACAACTACTTTTATTAGAACCAGCTATTGACATGACCTACTGTGCAGTTGGTATTTGCCAAATCAAAGCAAATAATTCAGACCCTTGGATACTGGTTGGATGCAGTTTTCTAGTCTGGTTATCCCATTGTTTTGTCTGTGAGTGGCCAGATGGTAACTCTGGCTCCCACCTCTCACCAGGGCCTACAACACCCCTGACCTCTGGGCAGACCCTGGCATCCTGCCCATGCCATAGCATTGCTGAGTTTCCCTCCTGTGTCCAGCCTCACTGAGCACAGTCGCTGGTCCAAAGCACATTTCTAACGATACAGGGAGAGCTTTTCGGCGGGAATATTTATCCCACTGGCCAAAGTCATTCTACACAATTAAGTCCATGTAGGGTGCTCTCAGGAAGAGCACCTTATTATTGTAAGAGGAGAAAATGGGAACATCAGAGGGGATGACAGAATGGTGATCCACACTGCAGGCCACTCTGCAGCAGCCAAAATGCGTGAGGCAGATCAATGTGCAACAACATGGCCCAGCCAGTGTGGCTCAGTGGTTGAGTGTTGACATAACCAGGCGGTCACGGTTCAATTCCCCAGGGTGGCACATGCCCAGGTTATGGGCTCAATGCCCAGTGGGGGGGCATGCAGGAGGCAGGCAATCAATGATTCTTTCTTATCACTGTTGTTTCTAACTCTCTCTCCCTCTCCCTTCCTCTCTGAAATCAATAAAAAATATATATTTAAAAAGTAATATGCAACAATGTGGAATGATCTCCAAGACAAATTGGGGTAAAAATGTGATGTGGGATTCAGTGGTCTATGATAAGGTGACCAGATGTCCCGCTTTTGGCGGGACAGTCCCGATTTTTAACAATTTGGTGTCCCTTGGTATTTTTAAAAAGTCCCGATTTTTTCAAAAACCTTAGTCTATGATCTCTAAAAGACCAGAGGTGTGCATTTATGAATATATATGTAGGAAAACACAGAGGAAAAAAATGCAGCAGCGTGCTTGCCAGAAGAGCCTGCTGTGATAATGGCAGTGCCCGGTGCCGTGGGCACTAGTAACGCACACACTGAGCCCTCACAGTGTGGCTTGGGACAGACGAAGTGAATGCTCATTCTGCTTCATTTCACTGGCGATTGCCTGCCTGTCTAGTGGATAGCCTGTGGGATGGCTGTGGACCAAATGGCCTTGGGGCAAGAAGACAGGAGTCACGGAGGCCTTTTCCTCGTTTTATGTGATTTGTCTTACTTAGGAAATATAAGCTAGCCCTCTGTTACATTTAAAAACAATATCTTCTCAGTGCATTGTGGTACCCTGGACTGGATCCTGAACAGAAGAAGGATAATAGTGGAAACATGGCTGAGTGAACAAGCCCTGCAGTGAGTTGATAGCAACATACCAGTGCTTGTTGGGCTCTGGCCAGTGCACACAGACGCGGAAAGTCTGAGGGAAAGCTAGGTAAGTGTGGGGGGGATTCTCTGTACTGTCCTGATAACACCTCTGTAAAGCCCGGACCATTCTAAAATAGAACTTACTTTCAAAATCAATTCTCATAAGTTCGGTGCTAGGTTTTGTCTAGATTTTTACAAAAGCCCACCCAATGCTTGCAGCTTCTCTGATAAAGAGCAGGAGCATCTCAGGAACCCTGGTTGGTCATAGGCTCAGTGTGTTTGGGAGCCTTGGCTGAGAGGAGGAAGCCGCCAAGCAGCCGGAAGCGCCAGGGGAAGCCATGGTGCCTGCTGGTGACTGGTCCTACCCCTCCAGTGCCGCCAGAGACCGGGTGGCTACCCAGAGATGTGGCCAAGAACCCATGACACATCTGTCCTGATGGCCACACCTCCCTGAAAAGAGGCCACCAGAGCTGGTGCTCCTTCAAGGTCCCTTTCAGCTCATTCTAAATACACCTCAAATTATGAGAAAGGCCTTGGCCATGGGACCCCGCATTTCTTCATCTGTGGTCTTCACAGTGCAGAGAATGACAATTTTCCACTATTTCCATGTTAATGAAGAATTTGGGAATGGATCAAACACAGCCAGAGACCCCGTGTTTGAGCTCTTCAGTGTCAGGCACCATTGTGTGTGTGTGTGTGGGGGGCGGGGGGGGGGGGGGGGGGGGTAGGCGGGCCAGGTCCCCGCCCCCACGGGGCTACCTCCTTGCAGAGCACTTTAGAGCATGCCCTCTGGGGTCCAGCAAACCTTGTTCTGTCATTTATTTCTGCTACGTCCTAGCTGTAAGGATTTCAGAAATACCTGCCTCACGAGCCCATGTTTTCTCGTGATGATTCTTAAAGCGTCAGGATAAGAATTAAGTGTTCTTAAAATGACAGCATCCGTTCTCAAGACCTGATACACCGTGACAGCTACCGTTTCCTCACACTCACCGTTATCCCCCCAAGTGGGAGAGAGGCTTGAACCACACACTCTTCTAGAGAGTTCCCTGGCCAAGCTAGTAAAAGGGGAGGGAGGACTCTTGATGACTTTATTTGGGGGCTCAAGCAGAAATTATGTAGCCATGGTAAACCAGACCTGGGAAAAAGTCTGGAATCTTCTGTTTCCCAGGTAGAAGGTTCATAAGTCTTCTGACTAGCCTGTCCAGTTTGAAAGGCTGGAGACCTGTATTTTCCCAAGAGGAAGAAGGAAATCTGGTGATAAATAGGTATGCCTGTTTCAGCCAGAGCATCATGGGAGTTTAATGAGATCTCCCGGCCATGTCAGGAGCATCGCACATAAGTACACGGTGACTCTTGGGGTTGGCAGGGCCGACGGCTCCCACACCAGCCCGTGGTCACGTGACTACATCTGCCTTTCTGAGCATCGTTCCTGACGTGAGTAAATGATGGCTGTTTAATCAAAAGCAGATTGCCCCTCTCACCAGCCAGCACCTCACCAGCACAAGCCAGCCATCCCCTGGGCCTGCGAGCTTTTGTGTCAAGAGTCCAGGGGGTTTTTGTCTACTCGTTCTAGAAGCAGCGCCTTCAGAGAGCCACCTCTCTCTAGTTTCCTTCTCAGCGCAAGCCGGCCATCTGTCTGAAGGTGAGAATGGGGAGGCCAGTGGCTGAGGGTCACCCATGCCCCCATTTCGCCACCGCTGGCCCTGCTCCTCCTGCAGGATCCTGGGGAGGCTCAGACAGAGGAAGCTGTGAGCAGAGAAGTCTGAGCAGCATGGGTGCCCACCTTTCTGGGTGACCCTTATCAGCAGAAAAGGGCGAGGAGGCCACTTTTTATTGGAAAATAATTATACAGTTGCCTAACCATGGGTGGGAACCTTTTTCCCACCAAAGGCCATTTGGATGTTTATAGCATCATTTGCGTACCATACAAAATTATCAACTTAATGACTAGCCTGTTATATTTGATCAAACTTTTAATGAACTCCCCCTAATGCCGGCTGGGCATTCCCCACCCCTGGTTGGACCCAGCTGGGGTAATGCCAACAGGTCATGTTGTGCTGGTATTTCAGGTAAGCCCTCTGGGAGCCACCAGGTGTGAAGGAGGCTCCAGAAATCCAAGCAACCCTCACCCCAACCCCCAAGAGCCTGCAGAGTCCTGGGGGTCTTTAGGGCCACTTTCCCTGTGGCGTCCAAAGGGCCCGAAGCCAGCATTAGCTCTCCTCCCCAAGGAGCAGCCAGGCCTCACCATGCATTCCCAGAGGAGCCCCTCCTTTCCAGACTGGATAGGACCTGAGGCCCCCCAGCCAGGACCTGGCTGGCCCACAGCCCCTCCAGCAGGATGTGGTCACTGCCTCTGCAGGAGAAGTGAGGGGTCAGGCCAGGCCACCTCCTCTTGTGGAGACTCTAGATCCCAGCCCTGCATCCCATCTCCAGTCCACAGCTCGCGGGCCTAGCACCTTCGCATCCCCTCTCTTCCGGGAGACCCCTCCCTTCCTGTCGGCTTGTTGGCGCCTCTGTAGTGGCCTGCCAGGGGTTACAGAGCGCAGCCCCCCATGAGTTGCAATTAGGAACTGTTTTGCAGGCATGAACATAAGATAAAACTTAATCAACAGGGTAAGTGCCCCTCTTTCTTGCAGGCCCCTGGCCATGTGATTCCTACGTAACCTTACATCTCTGGGCCTCAGTTTCCTCATCTGTAAAAGGGGGACAGTGCCCATCTCCTAGGCTTGCTCTGAGGCTGAAATAAGCAAAGCTGTTCTTGAGCACTGAGAACAGTGCCTGGCACATTGTGCCATACACGTGTTCTTCTATAAAACCACAGAATCCTCTCGAAACCCTCACAGAGGAAGGAGCTATTGTCTCCCTCTCGCCAATGAGGAAAGAAGCAAGCTTGGGCCTTGTCCAGCGAGGCTCAGCTGCTTGGGCATCCTCCCGTGCACCAGAAGGTCACTTGTTCGGTTCCTGGTCAGGGCACATGCCCAGGTTGCGGGCTCGATCCCCAGTAGGGGCCGTGCAGAAGACAGCCAGGTGATGTTTCCCTCTCACATCAGTCTTTCTCTTTCTCTTTCCCTCTCCCTTCCTTTCTCTCTAAAAATAAAGTGCTTCTTTTTTTAAAAAGCTTGGGGACTCTGTGCCCGAGGGTCACACAGCCAGCAAGAGGCAGCCTCAGAACTCTGAGACATAGGTGTCTAACTCTAGTCTTTGCCCACATACCCAGTTTAATACTATCCTTCGCTGATCTGGCAACTTTAAAAACAAAACAAACAAAAAAAAAAAACATCTTGCCTCATGATCCTTTTGCACTCTGCTGGAACATTATCCATCAATCTGAACACTACGGGTGTATTTCAGACTACGGGTGTATTTTTTTAGTCCACAGCTCCTTGGCCAGTCTAACTATATATATATAAAAGGCTAATATACTAAGTGTTTGACCGTCTGGGTAATGATGTCACGTAGCAATGCCTGGTTTCCTCTCCCTAGTGACTAGCCTCCTTGCAGTTTCTTCAGCCCAGGAACACGACTTGCTTTATAGCCAGGTGCAAACATTTCACACTTTAACCAAATGTCTGTGAAATGTTTTCCTGTGCCTTATCTCATTTGATCCTCATAGAAATCCTGGAGTAGGTAGATAGAAAACTGGGTAGAATCCTGTTTTCTTTTCATTAGATGGGAAAGCTTAGAAACTTGACCCGACTGAAAAGAAGTAAGAAATGGTGGACCTTGAAAATGACTTCAGGTTTTCTCACTGCACAGAATATAGTCAAACACTGCTGCAGTTAAATATTTTACACTTATTCTCCCTGCGTGATCTACAATAATAATCTGCTTCGTGTTGATATTTACTGCTGTGTTGCTGACAATTACCTGAAAGAGAAGTTGAGTTGTTTCACTGGGCTGGAAAAAGTTAGATAAATCTGAAAGCAGGTCTAATTAATCAAGTTTACACTATATCAAAGACTACGTTGACTCAAGCATGCGTGATACATATAAAGCTCTTGCTGGCTCTGATCGTTCATGTGTGTTTCAATCTGTCATTGTTTGACACTTCTCTTATAGAGAAAGGATAAATAGCAATATTAAAATATTTCTTCTAATTAATTTCCTTTCAATGTGCACGAATTTGTGCACCGGGCCATTAGTTGTCCTATAAAACAGCCTTAAACATTATTTTATAATCTGGTTCACCAAAATCCAGGGAGAGGAACCATGTTAATCTGGTGTAGTTTGTAGCCAACTGCTCGTCTGTGAAGAGCATTTATGCTGGACTTACTACATATCGAGCTCTCCTCTATACCCTCTGCCTATGTTAACGTCTCCGAGCCTCAGTTTCCCCCTCTGAAATGAGAGGAAGGAGAGTCGTTTTGAGGATGAGGTGAGTCTTCTTGCCTGTGAGTGTCCCGTAGCAGGAGACAGAACTAGAATCTGGAGCCTGGCGTCCCGGCTCCAGACCAGCCTTTTGGGCCACAGCCAAGCATCCCTTCACCTCCCTTCACTTCCACGTCTCCCCTGAAAGCCAAGTGCACCACGGGGCCACGCAAGGTGGGCACGCCTGGCAGCGGGCAGTGTGTTTGTTATTCCTGCCCCACCTTCTGGAATGAGGGTGGCTCGGGCTGTGGAAGACGTTGAGTAATAACCGGAGAAAGGGCCGCTCTGGTTCCCAAATAAACAGGCTCGTGAGTGATGAGGGCACCCCCTTCCCTCTCACCCCACCCCCACCCCACCCGGGCAGCTGCCGCTGCCAGCACCGTGCGCGCGTTTCTTACACGAGGGCGAGTAAACACCACCCGGGCCCACTTCAAAAGGCTCCTCGGGCAGCCCAGCCGCCAAGGGGGCAGCTGCTGCTGATGGAACCGACGTGCCTTGGGGGGCTGGGCTCGGGCGGTGGGGCTGGGGTGGCCTCCGGTAACAGACGGCCCCAAGATGTCCAAATACATCAGTGTGGAGGCCTCAAAGGCCCGGAGAACGAGAGCAGGAAAAATAAATAATTCCGTTATCTCTGATGAATTTTTCCCTTTGATCTCATCCTCCCCCCACCCCATTCTCCTTCCATTGCTCTTTCTCCCCACCCCCGTCCCTGATTTTTCTCTCCCACTACCTCTTTTTTTTAAAAAAAACCTTTCCTCGTACTTTGATTTATGCCTCCAACCGTTCCACGAGGCTGACGTCCCCTGATGAATTGGTGGGGTTGTTCTGTTCCGAGACCCCGGGCAGGCGGCTGGGAAAGGGGCCGGGGAAGGGCGGGCTGGTTCCTTCCCAACAAGGAAAGACCTGGCTGCGGTGAGGGCGCTGCGGAGGCGCCGGCACACCCAGACACCCAGGGCCGCCAGCCTCTGTGTCCACCGGTCTCTTCCTGTGTCTGAGCCAACCTGGGCCGAGAGAGAAGGATGCTTTTCCTCTGTCCCTTCCTCATCTGAGGGTGGGTTATGCATCCAGAGCCCATGCAGTGCTCACTGCGTGCCGGGCTCTAGGAATGGAGGGGTGAGTGCGGTCATAATCGAGCGTGGACCCTGGAGATGCTCTTGGTCTGGTCTGAATCAGGGCAAGACTGCACGCAGGTCTTAGGCTCTGGGCCCGACTGCCCGGGGTTGAAGTCCTAGTCCTGCAGTTCGCTAGCTGTGTGACGTTCATGTAAGAAACCACCGCTCAACCGCTCTGTGCTCCGGTTTCCTCGCATATAAACTAGTGACAGGGCCCACATCAGGGGATTAAATGAGTTATTTAATAGCAGCCATGGAGTGCCAAGCATTTTCTGTCACCTGTTAGTGGGGTGAACAACAGAGAAAAGTGAGGACCCCTGGGAGTAGCTAGCAGAGGCCCATAAACTAGCTGGAGGCTTCAGATAAAGCTGGTGGGGGAAAAGCAGCATAGACCAGCGTATGCAAAGGTCCTGGGGCTAAAGTATTCACGGAATTCTTAGCACCTAGGAAGCTCATGGCTGGAAGAGCACTGAGAGAGGAGCTGGTGGTGTCTTGTAGGACAGGGTCAGGAGTCTGGTTTTCATCCAGGCGCAGGAAGCGAGTTTTCAAAGACCTGTGTGGCTGGTGCCTGGGAGCGGGGCCTCGCGTGGAGGCCAGGGAGGCAGGTCCGTGCTTGCCGTTGTCCAGACGGGGAGTGAGGGTGTGACGGGGCTTGAAGGAGGACAGCGGCTTCTCTCTCTCTCCTTGACCGAGAGCCACGAGGCCTTGTCATTGTCGAAGGAACCGCACCGACCTTGCTCAGAAGAGCCGGTGCAAAGGCGGCCTCCGAGTCTGTGAGCAGCTGGGCTGTGGGTGCCATGGACTGCACCGAGGGGAGGCGGCAGACTGTTCTCTGTTCGGTTTGCCAAGAGGAGCTGCCGAGTTCATCTTGCAGAGAGGTTCGAGGCCAGGCAGGTGTCTGCACACCCCGAGTGGGACAGACGCCAGGCAGCCGAAAGGTGGCTTCAGGAAACGATGATGGCGATGGCAAAGGTTCCCAAACGTGGCTGCACAGCAGGGTCTTTGAAAAAGTGCCGGTGCTTGGCTCCCACCCCCAGACATGGCCTTGACTAGTTCAGGATGTGCCCGGGCCTCAGCTTGGCTTGTTTTGTTTTGTTTTGTTTTAAGCTCCCAGGTGATTCTGACATGCAGCCAAATCAGGGCACCCCTGTAGTAAAAACTTACAAACTAAATTTGGGCCAAATACTGTGCTAAATAGTGGGATACCCATGTCATGGCTGTGACAACCTCTCTAGGAGTATTTATCTGTTGGAGGGAGATGGGAGTACCTACTCTGTAAGGTTAAATAATTGCCCCAAATGACTTTGAACTTGAGTCATCGGGCTCCGTGTAACAGCTCATGGCTGTTATGCGGCACTGCCTTCCATCTGGGACCGACGAGGCTGGGGCGGTGGTAAAGGTCATCACGTGTTCGAAGAACTCCACCTTGGAAATTCCTCCGGAGCTTCTCCCATGGTCCAGGGATCCAGAGCCAAGAGTGGGCATCGACGGGAGTGCCCAGAGGGCTCTCGCCGTCAGAGCTGCTGCAAAGTCTGAGTTTCTCCTCGTTCAGTCTCACACGGCTGCCTGGGCTGGGGGCGAGAAACATGTGATTGGTAGCATCCGAGGAAGAGAGGCTGGAAGTCATGTGACCTCTATATCCTTAGCCCTTCGGTTTCATGGTTTGGTATCAGGGAGGTCAGACCAGAGTTCGTGCTACCAGGCCTTCCCATCTGCCTGGGCACCATGTGCTCACTGGGCGGGCCTCGGGGTGTTGGCGCTGTTGGGGCCCTTCCATACTAGGTGGTGTGATCCTCCACTTGTATTGCTCCCATGGGATATGAATGAGCCAGAACTTTTCCATCCTGCTCTGGGCATTTGATGGTTTTCAGTCAGGGGGGCAAGGGTGAGCGATGTCACCATGGACACCCTTGGACGTGTCTCCTGGTGCTGGGAGTGGAATTGCTGGAACATTTGACTCCGTGAATGACGCCTACCTGGTTTCCAAAGCAACTGGACCCTCCCACCAGCAGTTCACGAGAACCGCTGGCCCACACCTGGCCAGGGCTTGCCAATCTGCGTGATGGCTTCCACGTCCACCATCTCTCTCGCTCCTGGTGCTCCTCCCTCCGCCTCCGTGCCATCCTTCCTTTCACGGTCTTCGTTTTACCTTCAAACTGCTTCTCTGAGGGAGGAAGTGGCAGAGTGCCCATTTCACAGAGAAGCAAACTGAGGCTCACCCCAAGTCACACTGCTGGGAGGGGCAGGCCCATAGCTCATTTCCACCTTCCACTCTGTACCAGCCACTCCTTCAAGAATCACAGTCCCCCCAACTGTGAATGGGAGTGGGCAGCAGGGTGGCATCTTCCCCCGAGGGGAGCCACTCTCCTTGTAGGCATCTGACCGATTCTCAATGTTGGGGTGGTGTGTTTTGTGGCTTTGATGATTCCAAACTATGACAGGGCTAGTCCCAGGCTTAGGGAGATGGGGTGTCCATCTGGGGGCTGTACTTTAGAATCAGACGGAATGGTTCAAGTGCTGACTTCATTAACAAGCCACAAGTGACCTTGGTCAAGTTTCTTGACCTTGCTGAGCCTCAGTTTCCTCCATCAGAATATAGCACCGCGCTGCTATTGTCACGGTGAAGATTAGATGAGATCAGGCACATGACAAGGATGCAAATGTTGGGCAGTTTTACTAGGGCCTTTGTAACATGTGGGACACTGCCACCGCTTCAAATATATATACTCGAGAACCCGATGCACGAAATTCATGCAAGGGGCTCAGCCCTCACAGCCCGGCTTTGTCCGAAAGGACGTCTGGAAGGTCGTTCGGCTGTCTGGTATAATTAGCGTGTGTGTGTGTGTGTGTGTGTGTGTGTGTGTGTGTGTGTGTGTGTGTTTGAGAAAGGAACCTAATTCCAGTGGTTAAAGTGTAAATGTCAAGCAATTTTTATTCTTTATAACTCAGAGATCCCACAGCCAGAATTTTGAAGGAAATAAGAGTGTGTTTGTGTGTGTGCACGTGTCTGTATGTGCGTGTGTGTGTGTGCATGGCTGTGTGTGTGTCTCTGTATGTGTGTGTGTGTTTGCATGGCTGTGTGTCTCTGTATGTGTGTGTCTGTGTGTGTGCATGGCTGTGTGTGTCTCTGTATGTGTGTGTCTGTGTGTGTGTGCATGGCTGTGTGTGTGTGTCTCTGTATGTGTGTGTGTGTGTGTGTGCATGGCTGTGTGTGTGTGAGTCTCTATGTGTGTGTCTGTGTGTATGCATGGCTGTGCGTGTGTGTGTGTGTGTGTGTGTGTGTGTGTGTGTGTGTTAGGGGGAGTTGCTAAGAGTTGCTGGAAGGAGCAGCTGAAGGGCCACCTTGATTAGACTGCGGGCTGTTCTTACAACAGTCACCCCATGTCCACGTTTCCTGCCTGCTAGTCCATCAACTAAGAATAAAATTCTAAATGGATAATATTCCAAACAAAGGATAAAATAAACCCAATTAAAGAGACGGGGAGAAGTAGGAAAGGTTAAAATAACAGAATTAGTGTAAAACAACTCCCCGGCTGGGTGAGGACCCCAGCCGCAGGCTCTCAGAGCTCCCGCACTCCCTCCCGGAGCTCCTCCTGCACAGCTGGCGCTTCCTCCTCACCCTCAGGCGGAGGGAGAGGGACCGGGGAAGCATCTGCCTTCTGCAGGCTGTCCCAGCACACAGCATCTCTCCTGCTGCAGTGCTCCTCAGCGAGACCCGAACACCAGAGATGACAGCGACAGGACGAGACAAACATGCCCAACTGCCTCCTGGCCCGAGGCCTGAGCCAAGATGGTAACTGATGTCACTGTGGTAGGAAAGGAGGACTCGGGTCAGGCTCAGAAACTAAGACCTTAGCCGGCAAAAGGGAACTAAAAACCAACAAGCGGCCGCTTGGAAGAGCCTTCATCCCAACTCCCACCAGAGCAGGACCCTTTGGCGGCATCACCTTATGTCCCCGAGGGAACCGAGGTACCATGCTCTCGGCAAATATTTCTCCATCAAAAAATAAATAAATAAAGATGGGCATGTGCCTGGCCATAATTCCTAAGCCTATTTTTTTGTTTGTTTTATTGCAGCTTCTCTTCTGGAAAACCTTCCTCCTTCGGTGTAACCTGCTACAGTGACTTCCTCGGTAAGAGATGTTTTCTACCCAAACCAGTTCGCACCATCCTGGAAACGCCCCGAGGTCTGAAAGGGAATGGAGGGAAGGGTCTGGACTGCTGGGGCAGAAAAGGGAGGCCGGTGTGTTGACATGTGATGGCAGGGGGTCTGCTGGTTGGAGCGTGTAGAATCCTTCATGTAGAAAGCACCAGGTGACCCCACTGGAGAAAGACCCCCGCCTGGGGGCCCAGCAGGCCATGGTCTGCAGAGGAAAGGGGCTGGGGTGGCGGATGAGAATGCAGTGAGCTGCGGCGTCAGAATTAAGCTGTTCTTACCACTCACCACAGTTTGAACTTGAACCTGTTACCAAACTCAGGGGTTTCACCCCTCGGGGTGTTCCATTGGAGAATGAGACACGGTTGTCACAAGGTGGTTTTACTCATTTGCAACAAGTAAAGGAGACGGGATTCACACCCAAATCTGTCTCCCTGAGGGAGGCTTAGCCGTTGCTCATATACACTATTCATCAATTACACATTGACTTATCTGCAGTTGGCTAGTTATCTCTTTGACTTCCGGTCAGGCTCATCTGACTGTAGCAAATAGACAGTAGTGCTATAGTGTAACATTTAGCAAGACTAGCATTTAGTAAGAATGGCCCAGACCTGGAGACCCTGATCATAGCTTCATCATCTCCCCAAGCCTTCTTTTTCTCGCCTGTAAAATGGCAACCACAGGACCAGGGAACAGTGTTTCATGTTGGAATTAAATCAACTCGTACCTGGTAAAGGGCTTGGTCCCCATGTGCCAGGCACTGCACAGCATTTGTTGTTATTTCATTCCTCTGGTGCTGGACATTGGCTGGCTGTGTGACTTGAAAATTAAAGGGAAATAATCAGAATTCAATCAGGAAGCAGGCATTTCTCTCCTGGGGCTATGGTAAGAATCGGATGAGGTTTAATCAGACTCAGGATTGCCTCATGCCCGGACTGATGAAGCCAGGAAGCTGGATTTAAACCCTGGACCCTCCACACAGTGTGTGGCTTTGGGCAATGACTTCCCTGGTTATGCCTCAGTTTCTTTACCTGTAAAATGGGGATAACAGGACCTCGGGGTACTGCAATGATAGCTGAGACAATGCAGTGGATGAGACCATGCTTGGCCTGTGATAAGAACTCTGCAAACATGTTGCAATTGTGTGTATTGATGTTTTTAAGAGAAAATGCAGTGATTTAAAAAACAAACAAACAAAAAAAAAAAACCCAAGGTTTTCATGGTGAGTCAGGCATTACAATTAAAGGTACCCCTGCTTTGCCCTCTTTTCTCTGGGTGACTCTCCTCCATCCATTCCTCGACCTGCCATGTCTTCCTTCTCTCCGTCCCCTCCATGGAGGACAAAGGACTCGGTGGAGAAGCCTCCAGCCCATCTGGTCCAAACTCCAGGGAAAGATGCCAAAACAGCCTCCCCAGCCGGGGCCTCGCTGCCTCTGATAAGAAGGCCGAAGAGAGGTGAGTTCTGAAAATTAAACAAATGCCGGTGTCTTTGAAAGGTCACCGGCTCTGAGGTTGGCCGCGCTGTCTGTGACAGATGGCGGGCCGGCCAGCAGGCAGGGGGAGCCTTGGGAGCCATGAAACCTGTGTCTGGGGCGCTGGAGAGAGCAGCCCAGGCCGTCACTCCGGCAGGCAGGCGGCAGCCTGCGAGGTGAGGGAGGGATCTGCCTGACTCCACCACACCCACAATGGAGGGGTTGTACCCCGCCTGGGAGAACTCACTCTCTGCCCCTCAGCAGACAGGGGTGCGCTCTCTGGAGAGTGGGCATCTCTCTCTCTCTCTCTCTCTCTCTCTCTCTCTCTCTCTCTCTCTCTCTCTCTCTCGGCAACAACATGGCGGGGAGAAGGGGAGAAAGATGGTGCTGAGGGTCCGGCTGGCCCGGCAGCTGCCCCTTCCCCAGGGATCTGTGTGAGACACATATCCCCCATCGCTCCCCTGGCCGTGCCCGAGGGCTGAGGGCTGTGCTGGGTTTCCAGCTCCTTGCACCTGTGTCGGGTGGATGGAGGGTCCACGCTGGGCCTGTGGTGCCAGGGGAGAGGGGAGGACAGGCCACAGCGGGAGGGAAAGCGGAGGGAGGAGGCCCAACTCTTGGCTGCAGAACAGGGACAACTCCCCACATCACGGGGCTGGCACCACACAGTGCGCATGCCTCGTAGCGGTGCTGTGTGAGCAGCAGGCCCTTCATGATCCCATTGGACAAACACCAAAGCAGGGGCTTTGGGGCCTGGCTCTGCCTCTCCCTGGCTGTAACCGCGAGGTCACTGACTCACCCAGGTCCCTGCTCCTAATGGTGCTACATCACTGCTTCCCATCTCTCAGCCCTTGGCATGGCAGCACTGGTTGGGGTCCCCATTCCTCCACCTCTACCACAACCACCAACCCCAAAATCTGGGAGAGAGAAAGCAGAGCAGTCTCCTTTCACAGATGGGAGACCCAAAGAACCTGGACCCCCAGAGCCAGCTCCCGGCACCCAGGTCCAGGCTGAACGAATGTTCCCTGTACACCACCTCCAGCCCATGGGCCAGAGGGCCCTGGGTCATACGCTCCTGAATGTCCTCTGGAAATGAACTTGGAAGTGGCCAAGTGTAGTCAGCCCCCTGCCTTTTCCTATGAGTATGGACCACATGTATGTATAATACATACATATGATATTTATGTCATGTAATATTAATTTGTGCATATATCTTGTTACACAAAACAATTATAAATGTATTCGATCCATGCCTACATTCATTCATATACACAGATGTGATTATGTATACAGATATAGATATGAATGAACATGTATATGAATACCTGTATACTCATATGTATATGTGAATGTCTGGGTGAATGATACGGATTGCCACAATCAAATGGGATGCCACAGAACGCTGCATTTGTTGAGTAGTCCTGGCTCAGGACAGATGTATGATGTGGCTTTGCCACCAGGAACTAGCAGGCAAGCTGAGGAGACTGTTCACAGAGCTCCTGGTCCTCTGGGCACCAGCGTCTCAGGTCTGTGTTTGTATTCACAGGAAAGGGGCCAGGCAAGGAGACGGTGTCACCTGCTGGTGTATCACGGTGGACAGCCACCTGCCATCTGTCGAGTCCAACTTTTGCCTGTAAGTTGGTAGCAAAGGGATCAGAGGAAGTCTGTTCCTTTGGCCACTTGGTTCATTCAGTTCAGGAGAAAAGGAAGACCTCACCAATCAAGCCACAGGTTCACAGCTGGAATATTGGTGCAAAAAGGACACAGGCTACAAAGTCAGGCCCTGGGTCCCGACACTCCCATCACTCACTGCGTCATCTTAAGTCATTTCATCCCCCAAGCCTCAGTCTTCTCACATGCATAAGGATAACACTCATCACTTAATACTTAATAATTAATAATCAGATAAACTTAAATATGTATCAACTCAAACTATCAGTTCCTATCACAGCATGAAAGCCACCCATGCCTGCTGAGCATTTCTCACTCCCACTCACCATCCAGGTTGTTAATATCCATTGTGTTTATCCATTGCCGAACATGTCACTTTCAGAGATTATGTGTCAGGAAAGGTAATCTCCAAAAATGGCCACCAATAATTCCTCCTCTCCCTGAATGCACCAGCCACTCCTTTCAGTAAGAGGCGGGGAGTCCTTTTCTCCTCTTCTTGTGTGTGGGCTAGCCCTGGGACTTGATTTAACCAGTAGAGCATGGAGGAAGGAATTTTCTGGGACATCTGAGCCCTGAAGAGGCCTGGGGCTGCTGCCTTCGTTTCTCAAAGCCCAGCCCCCGTGTTGTAAGGATATCCAAGCTGGACCACTCAATAATGAGACAACTGGAGGATGGAGGCTCTCTTGGCATTTCATCCAAATCACCAGGTAGACATGAGCACATGAATGACTCCAGTTGCCATTCCATCAGGCAGAAGAATCACCCAGCTGAGCCCTATCCAAATGGCAGACCCATAATATAATGAAGAAGAAAAAAATCAGTGTTGTCTCAGGCTACGAAGTTTGGGAATGTTAGTCAGCAGTCATTTACTTCCCCTCACCTGGATATGGGACCAAATGCTAGGATTTTATTTTTGTTTCCACTGTATCCTTGGGTCCAGAATGGTTCTTGGTACTTGGTAATGGCTCATGTAATTTAGTAGATGGTTGAAGCCATTCTTTCAAATGAAGATGGTATTTTGTTCCAATGTCTAGGCAAGCAAGACCCTGCCCTCTTGTTGATTAGAAACAATGGTGTACATTCTCTATCTGAAATTACCTGTTCCTGTTTGATAAGGTCAGATAGAGGGATGAGAGTGACATAAAGCAGGACCATGATGCAGGGCAATCTGGGAATATCTTTACACATAACTAGGCAGCCAGGTGTCCCCATGTCCCCTTTCCAAAGGGTATCCTCACTAAATTCTGGACCCACTGCTTTCCATTTGTGGCCTGCACCCCATCCCTCTCCTGCCCTGTAACAGAAGGAGACCCTCGAGCTTCCAACCAGTGTTGAGCAGATGCGTCTTCCATTTCTGTTTCCTTGGCACTGGTTTCCACTGGAGACGGGTGTCTGTGTTACTCACCAGTTCATCAGCCTAAGAATAGGAAGGTCTGAAGACAGGTGGTTTCTGTTCCCCCTGCCCCCATCTCCCAGCCCACGAGTGCTCTGGAGAAAGGGGCTGCTTCTGGCTGTGGACAAGACATGGCAAGGGCGAGAGATGCCCAGCCTCCCAGGGCAGCTGCTCCCCTTATCTGTCCCCAAGCATGAGATCCCTGCTTCAGCCCTTCCCCCACCCTGGGCCTGGCCTGACAGGCTTGTACGTTAGCACTTTTCAAAAGCAGTGTCCACTTTGGGAACGGTGTTGGGGCCCAAGAGCAGTCACTTCCTTTGACAAATGCCAGCGTTGACAGCTGGACGCTGTTTTACAAACCCTGGCCTCCTGCTTACTCCCCGGGGGGTGCTGGGTAGAGCAGGAAAGGGCTCAGAGACAAGTCTTCACCAAGGACAGTGACACTCGAGAGGGCGTCCACTTGGTGGGAATATGTGCACACTGAGGAGGGGCAGTGAGCTCTGGGGCCCAATAGGCCTCATTCTGCCAGCTCCCTAGCCTGTCTCTTAGTTTACTCCCCTGAACCTCACTCTACTCACCTGGAAGTAGAGGCAGTTACCATGCTTAGTAGTGTATCTGTTCCTGGTTCACAGATTGCCACAAACTCAGCTTAGAATAGCATGCATTTATTTTTCTCTGTTTCTGTGGGGAATCGGTATATTGCTTGGCTGAGTCCTGTAGCTCAAAGTCTCACAAGATCACACTCCAGGTGTTGGCTGGGCCTGGAGTCTCATCTGAAGGCTGGACTGGGGAAGGATCTGCTCCCATGCTCCTGTGATGTTGGCAGGATCTAGTTTTCTGCAGGTTGTAGGACTGACGGCCTCATTTCCTTGCCTGCTGTTGGCAGGAGGTTGCCCTTCGTTCTGTGCCACATGGGCCTCCCCAACATGGCTACTTGCTTCACCAAAGCCAGCAAGGGAGAGAGTCTGCTACCAAGACAGAAGTTATAATCTTACATAGCATACCACAGAAGTGACATTCCACCCCTTTGGCAGGTGCTATTGGATAGAAGCAAGTCACAGGTTCTATTCATGCCTGAGGGGGGTGGTGGTTTTATAAGGGCATGACACCATGAGGTGAGACTGTTGGGGACTATCCCTGAGCCTTTTTGCCAGGCTTATGTAACTCGTAGGTGAGGATGAAGGAGCTGATATAAGTGAAGTGCTCAGTATGAGGCCGGGATTGTTTGGCGTCCCAGCAGAACAAAGATGGCACATTCAGATGAAGTCCCTTCATTAAACTTCCTTCAAGGTATGGAAAGGGAGCAGGGGACCAAAAAAGAGGGAGAGTGAAGTCCCCCAAGGCTAACATGGACACATGTTAACCCCCTACACCTGAGGAGGCAAGGGGAGTGCTATAGACTCATTGGGTCCTCCAAATTAATGTGTTAGATATTGTATCTTTGGAAGGTGATAAGGTCATGAGGGTGGGGCCCTGGTGAATGGAATTAGTGCCCTCATAAAAGAGACCCCAGAAAGCTCCCTTGCCACTTCCACCATGTGAGGACCCAATGAGTCTATATCACTTCCTTTGCCTCCTCAGGTGGCAATTTATGGTCAGAATCAAGTTGTCATGGGACACCAAATCTGCTGGCACCTGGATCTGGAGACTTCCCAGCCTCCAGGGCTGAGAAATGAAGACCCGTGGCATGATCAACAGACATTTGTGATGGCGGCCCTCGCAGGAGACAGGTGCAGTTTCTGGAACCTGGAGGAGCCTGCGTGGAGAGGGCAGCCTGCTGGGAGCTGCATCTGCTGGTGGGGCCGACCAGTGGCCCAGCAGGGAAAGGCCTCGAGCTCTCTCCCCCTCTTTCACCAGCCGAGCGCCGACGGAGTCAGAGAGCAAGGGAGTCCTTGACTAGTCCCCACTGGCCAGCCTCTCCAAAGGTTCAGGTGGATCTGGGGCCATCGTCCATGCCAGGAAGTTTCCAGGGCAGCTCGGTAACTACTTCTGAGACAAACACCTCTGGTTCGCAGGCCCTGGAGGTCCAAAGGCTGACACAGCCTTGTCCATGGCCCAGTGCAGGAGCCAGCAAACTGCGGCTCGTGGCCCCAGCCAGCCCACCCCGTGTCCAGAAATAAAGCTTGGAACTCAGCCAAGCCCCCCTCTTCGCATCTTGTGTGTGGCTGCTTTCCCCTGCAGCAGCATGGAGTGGTGGCCATAGAGATGGTGTAGCCCTCAAAACGTAAAATGTTTGCCGTCTTTCCCTTTGCAGAAAAATATTCCTGGGCTGGTGAGAAGTTACAAACATAAGTTGAAGCTCTTGGAGGACAGGGGTGGGTGGGAATGAAGCATCCCTGCTGTAAGGCTAAGTATTTGCTGGCAAGTCATCAGTGCCGGGTCAGGTTGCCCGGCACAGCTCTGAGGAGGGAGCGTCCCTTCTCATCCTGCCGCCCACGAGGTGGGCGCACAGAGACAGCCCTGGGTGCTGGACAGCAAGAAAGGGTGTCCCCCCCAAAAAAAAAAAATCCCAGGGTGCCTCTGAATCCACAGCGTGTTCTCACCCAATTTCTATCGCCAAAGCTCCCTATAGTGGCTCCCCTTCTTAATTAGGAAATTCATTTTTAGGGGGCATTTCTAGGGCCTGGAGGAGAGTTTATGTATGTATGAATGTATGTATATTTTTTTAAATATATTTTATTGATTTTACACAGAGAGGAGTTGAGAGGGATAGAGAGTTAGAAATGTTGATGAGAGAGAAACATCAACCAGCTGCCTCTCGCACATCCCCTACTGGGGATGTGCCCACAACCAAGGTACATGCCCTTGACCGGAATCGAACCCGGGACCTTTCAGTCCCCAGGCCGACGCTCTATCCACTGAGCCAAACAGGTCTTGGCTGTATGTATGTATTTTAATGACAGTTTACTTTCAATATAATCTGTCTTGGTTTCCGGTGGACAACACAGTGGTTAGCAATCACATACTTTATCTATCGTTAAAGTGTCTTCATGGTTTATTCACTCAACAAACGGGAGCGCTCTCTTCTGTGACAAGGGCAGGGCTGGGATACCCCTCGTTCCTCTCTGAGCCGGGACCTTGGTCATGAGAGGCCCCCTCCTCCATGTGGCCGGTGCTTTTATCTCTGACGTCACTTTCCTCATCCCCGGGAGGGGACGGCATTCCATCCCAGAAGGCAGTGACGAGGTGAAGGAGCTGGAGGAGGACAGAGGCCCTGTGCTCCCACGCGCACGAGGGTCATGGTGTGTCCAGCGCAGAGGCAGACGGGGAAGGAGGTGGCCGAGCCAGGGAAAGGGGGGTGGGGAGTGAAGTTCAATGGGTAGGAGCTTCAGTTTTGCAGGATGACAGAGTCCTGGAGAGGAACAGTGTGGTAGCTGCTCAACAGTGTGAAGTATTTAGTGTCGCTGGCTCTTTTTTAAAGAGAGAGAATGGGTAGGTCAGCTTTTATGAAGCCTCCCTCGTGGCTGTCAGGCTTTGCTGCCCCCCCCCCCCACAGTGGATTGTTGAACCCCGAGCCCATAGCTCCTTGCAGCTGTCCAGCAGCCCCCGTACCCCAGCTCGTCCATCACTCCATCCCTGCGCTCATCCATAGCCCCAGGTGCCCAGGCACCCGCCCATCTCTCAGTTGGACCCATACCACCCTCCTCTTGCCCACCTTCCCCAGCCCACCAGCCCTGCCACATGGGGCTTATCTGTGCCATCTCTGCCCCAACCGCCTCTCCGCCCCCCTTGCGTCCGGGGACCCTCTCTTCTGCCCTCGCTCATCCTCCTCCAATCGAGGGAGACACAGGAGCCAGACTACAGCAGGTGCTACCGTGACCGAGATGGGACCACCGTCCTGGAGCTGATGCGCCGCCCATTTCAGCGCGGGCACGCCAGTCGCTGGGGCATCTTGGAAGCACAGAGTCCCAGCCGGGAGGTCCGGGTGGGAACTGGGACTCGCCTGTCGGCCCGCCTCCCAGGCGGTGCGGACTCTGCAGGTCCAGGGCCACCCCTTGAGGAGCCACTTCTAAGACGCATCCAATCCCCCCGCCTGCTGCCTGACCCCAGACTCTGAGGAGGAACCCCGATGATATGGGGGATCTTGCTTGCACACATTGGGGAAACTCCAATCCCCATTTGGACGCAATCACAATGTGGGGTGAGGTCTTTAAGTTACCAAGCAGGTCGTTAACCCTCCGGGAGAAAGATGGGTCGTCAGTGGAATGTAAGAAGTTCTCTTTCTACAAAAGTCATTGATGAGGGAAGAGGACAAGCTTTCATCGCAGAAGAAACCCAAACAATGGAAGTAAATATGGCCCCGACCAGGGGGTGGGCATAAACCCCTCTCCCCTCCTCCCAACACACAAGAGTGCGAAAGGAGGAAAGTAGCTGAAGAAAGTGAGCAAACAGCACCTTGATCAGGCAATCCAGGTCACCTCTGCCTGTGAGGACAGCGACAGCGTGGTGGGAAAGGCACTGGGCCCCTGTGCTCTTCCTCCCAGGCCCCCGTTACCTGGTCTCAGCGTGAGAAAAGCATCAGACAAGCCCCAACTCAAGGGCATCCACAAAACGCCAGGCCAGAACGCCTCAAGGTCATAAACCAACAGAGAGAGAGACTGGAAAATTCAGAGATTGAAGGAGACTTGATGAGTAAAGGCAATGGGTGACCCCCATGAGACCTAGAAAAAAAAGAAACACGGTGGGATAAAAGGTGGTGAAAGCCAAAGTCTGAATGAAGCTCAGCCCGGCCGGTGTGGCTCAGGGACTGAGCATCGAACTATGAACCAAGAGGTCGCCGGTTTGATTCCCAGTAAGAGCACATGCCCGGGGAACAAGCTGATGCCCAGTGCGGGGCCTACAGGAGACAGCTGATGGATGATGTTCCTCTCTCACCCATGATCCTCTATGCCTCTTGCTCGCCTGCTTTCTAAACATCAATAAAGACATTTAAAACGTATCTAAAGTCTGAATGACGTTAACAGTTATGTGCCACCCTCTGTCAGTCACTGTCCCAGGGCCGCCCCTGGAGGACAGGAAGTCCCGATCTGCCAGCGAGGGCTGAGCCACTCCAGTGCCCGTGCGCAGTCTCCCCTGGAGAGGGGTGTAGGGTCAGGCCACGGGAGCGCCACGTCTGGGGATGGGACCCGGGCAGGGGACTGGGACATCAGGGACCTGGGGAGAGCCCCCAGGAGTGAGTCCCATCCCTCCACCCTGGGCGCCTCCTCCTGCCCTGGACCATCAGGCTGACCACAGCAGCACCAGCCCCGGCTGCTTCCCTCCTTCTGGCCACGGCTATCCTGGGTCCGGGACCCGGGCTTCCCTGTCGGGCCCTCAGTCGCCTCCTTGTGAAATGAGATGGTCATTTGATCGGAAATCCATGATCTTTATTCCCTTTTCCCTTCAAAACAGAGCAGAAGCTTTTCTTCCAACGGCGTATCACACAGATGCCTTGAGCATGGAGCCAGAAAGGGCGGGGGCAGCATTCCCCTCCCCGGCCCCGGGCCTCGGGGTCGTGGGCACCTCAGCAGACCGGAGGGAGGGTGAACCTCTAGAACCTGCTCGGAAAGCAATCTGATGAAATCTACTGAAATCGCAGAATTCCGTCATCTTCGACCCACTTCTGGAACCTTATCCAGCTAAACAGCCATGATGGTGATGCCCAAGGAACGTGGGCAAGGGTTTTGATGGTGGCACATTTTGTAACATTAAAAAATGGGTGTGCCCTGGCCGGGGGCCCAGATGATTGGAGCATCCCGTACAACAACAGAAGGCTGCAGGTTCCATTCCTGCCTGGGAAGCATCCTGGAGGCAGCCGAGCCATCACAGCAATCTCTCTCTCTGTCTCTCTCTCTCTGTCTCTCTCACTCTCTCGCTTTCTCTCTCTCACAAAACCAATTTAAACAACAACAATATATTCTTGGGTGAGGATTTAAAAAAAAAAAAAAAAACTGACATGGGCCCGTGTCCATCAGCAGGGAGGTAGCTGAGTGATGTGATGACAGTGTGGAGTAGTATGCAGCTCTCAAAAAGAATGAGGCCCCACATGGATTTTAACTTGAAACTACGCCCAGGACATATTAGTGGCCGAGGCACCTTGCAGATGATGATAGGGTGTGACCCCATGACTGCAAAGGGAGCAATCCCACATGCACGGTTATTATCTGGACTAAGGAGAGGGGAAGGGATCACACAGCCCGTGATTTCTGTGGGTTAGCTGATGGTGAGAGGGTGGTGTCTTAGTTTTCTTTATTTCCGTAACTACTCTGCGCAGCTACAACGGTAAGAATCAAAACCAACACTTCTACGAGCTGCTGGCAGGAGGAGGCGAGTGGGAAGGGCAGCATCGGCCTCGCCTTTGCCCCTCAGCACCAGGCTGTTCTCGGCTGGCCCATTGACTGCAGAGCCCCCTCCCTCCCCCCCGCCTGTCCCGGCCGCCCCTGGCCCTCCCAGCAGCCCTCCTGGGCTGTCTCAGGCTGACAGGGTCCATGCTGCCCAGCCCACCAGCTCTCAGCAGGCCTGCTGCCCCGGCCCTGACCCCAGCTCTCCGAGAGGTTGAAAGGCCACTGTGAGATAACCCAGCTCCGCGCCCCCACCCCGCGGAAGGTCAGTTAAAAAGCATCGACGCGGAGGAACCCCCTGGGCTGCCTCTCCAGGGTCTCTTCAGAGCCTCCTGTGATAACAGCCACAAGGCGCCGAGCGCCTGCGGCGTGCCAGGCTCTGTGCTGGGCCCTTTAATGTTTGCCTGAGTCTCAGTCTCACAGCCAGGCTCACAGTTAAGAGCATGGACTCTGAAGCAAGGCACCTGAGGTCTCTAGGCCTTAGTTTGCTCATCTGTGAAATGGGAATGATAATAGTACCTTCCTTCCCTGTAGGGTTATTGAGAAGATTAAATTATTATATGTATGTGCATGTGTATATAAAATTACATAATTATGTATGTATACATATATCACATATATATGTTCTTTTATCTATATTCTATCTACATATTCTCTCTCTCTCTCTCTCTCTCTCTCTCTCTCTATATATATATATATATATATATATATATATATACTCCTAGCTATGTGCATAAATAATTATATATATGATAGGTAGGTAACTAGATAGGTGATAGATAGATGATGGATAGATAGATGATAGATGGATAGATATATGGATAGATTGATTGATAGCTGATGGATGGATAGGTAGGTAGGTGATGGATGGATAAATAGATGATTGATGGATATATATATGGATAAATGATAGATGGATAAATATATGGATAGATAGGTGATAGATGGATATATAGATAGATGATAGATATATGGATAGATAGATGATAGGTGGGTAGATATATGGATTGCTAGATGATGGATGGATAGGTAGGTAGATAGATGACAGATGGGTGGATAAATAGATGACAGATGAATAGATAGATAGATAGATAGATAGAAGATGGATATATATATATAGATAGATAGATAGATAGATAGATAATAGATGGATAGATATAGGGATAGATAGATGATGGATGGATAGGTAGGTAGAAAGATGATAGATGGATGGATAGATGGATAGATAGATAGAAGATGGATAGGTAGGTAGATAGATGATGGATGGATTGATATATGGATAGATGATGGATGGGTATGTGGATAGATATATAGATGATGGATGGATAGGAAGATAGATGATAGATGGATAAATATATGGGTAGATAGATAGATGGTGGATGGATGGATGAATAGATGACAGATAGATGGATAGATAGATAGAAGATAGATAGATGGATTAGAACAGAGCCAGTGTTTACTAAGCACTGACCCGTGTAATTTGTCTTGTGGATGGTAGATAAGGGCTCTGATGTTGAACCCAGCCTGGGCCTGGTTTCCAGTCCCTTTCCTGTGGATCATCATGAAGTCTCTCAAGATGATTGGCAGGGCAGGCCCGTGTCCCCTGTTGCTACCCCTCGAAGAGTTGGTGTCAGATGGGACGGACCCCTGCCCATTAGGGGCCACTTGGATGGATCTCTCCGAGGAGAGAGGACCCCTGGGCCGGTATTAAGGGGTTTCCCTCCTGGTCTTTGCGGGGATGGGTGTGGGGATGGGTGAAGAGATGGCTCATCTTGCTGCAGAGCAGAAGGGAGCACCGCATGCATTGCATTCTGGGTGGTCTGTGCACACAGCTGCTCTCGGGGGTTGTCAACCTGTGGCCCCGTCAGGACCTGCTCAGCCAGTGACCTTAGGAGGAGGAGATGGAGGGAGTGGTCCATGCCCAGGCCTCTAGGCAGCTCACTGTCCTATCCGACCTTCCTCAGAGGTTGGCCTCGATCCTCTACCAGAGCTTTCTGTAAAATGGGGACACAGCAGACCAGACCTTAGAACTAAAAACAACAGCATTGCCTATTCATGGTTAAAACGTTACAGTTCGATCAGCTGAACCTCTGGCTAGGTTCATTATGCGTGCTCTCTCCTTTCGGACTCCCCACGACCCCCATGAGCTGGGGACTATTTTAGTCCCCAATTTTCAGGCAGGAGTGGGTACTCATCACCGCGCCTGGCGGACGCTCAGTAAGTTGTCAGGGGCTTGCGGAACTGACAACATGAGAAGCTGTCACTTACCGAGCGCCCGCCAGGCAGGGTGCCGAGTACCCACTTTCCTCACAAGGTTGCTATGCTGAGTAGACGATGTGGGTAGAAGGGCTGTTCCCCCCACTTCTCAGATGGGAACACTGAGGCGCAGAGAGCTCCAGCCACTCACCCAAAGCCACGGAGGGATGCAAACCAGAGGGTTTTCGGGCTCCAAGTGCCTTTCTCCTTCCCCAAAGGGTTGCTTCCGCTTGAAGAGCGCGGGGGACCCCTTGTGGCCTCGTCTGAAAACAGTTCCTGCAGAAGGCGGAACCGTGGGCTGGCAAGGGGAGGGCGGGGGGGGGGGGGGGGGGGGGGCCGCGAAGCTGGCCAGAGGGATATTTTCCCTCCTTGTGGCGAGAGAAAGGGAGACTTCCGTGAAAGCAAGTGAATTATTTCATCTCAGCCGTGGTAGGAGGGTGAAAAATGGAAACCAACCCAAATGTGCAACAACAAGAGATCGCTTCAGTCAATCCATTTGTATAACGCCCCGCGAGAGGCCGCTCCAGCTCGTGTCCCGGGACAGTGAGTGATTTGGAAAGAACATGTTCAAAAGCTTCGTGGCAAAGCAGGCTGGAAGCAATCATGTCCGACCACTCCGTCTTCTAAAAAAATAACCTGCGTCTCACAGCCTCTCGGCCACGCGGTAAATCAGGGGTGCCTGCGGAGACCTGAATGGTAAGATTAATTGTGGCCGCCTTTTAAGTCTCCAAATGGGATGCACCTAACCGCTTTATTTTTCCTCTGGATAAAGACATTGTCCTGTTAAAACGATTAAAACTTCTTTTTATCATCCTAGGAGAGAAGAAGGTCCTTGCACCCCCCCTCCCCCTTTTTTTAATATATTTTATTGATTTTTTACAGAGAGGAAGAGAGAGGGATAGAGAGTTAAAAACATCGATGAGAGAGAAACACCAATCAGCTGCCTCTTACATACCCCCTACTAGGGATGTGCCCGCAACCAAGGTACATGCCCTTGACCGGAATGGAACCCGGGACCCTTCAGTCTGCAGGCCGACGCTCTATCCACTGAGCCAAACCGGTTTCGGCGGTCCTCGCCCTTTGAGGCCTCAGTCTACCCACCTTATAGATGACATTGGACTACATGACCTTCAAATGACCCAATCGTGTCCCGTTACTAGACACACTGCTCATGTTTTGGGATGGCCTCAAAGTTGGGATGCACCCAAAGAGCTCTGAAGTGAGTGGGGTTGGGAGGGTCCTATCATCCACCACTCATTTCCATCCCCTCTCTGTCCCACAAGCTCCCGGGGAAGGCGGTGCCTGATTCTACCCATTTGGCAGAAGGACAAGTCGCTGGCATGTGCACGTCCGGTTCTCCAAACTCCATTCATGAGCTGCAGCTAAAATTCTCCGAAGTGACCGGTTTGGCTCAATGGATAGAGCGTCGGCTTGGAGACTGAAGGGACCTGGGTTCGATTCCGGTCAAGGGCATGTACCTTGGTTGTGGGCATATCCCCAGTGGGGGGTGTGCAAGAGGCAGCTGATCGATGACTCTCTCTCATCGATGTTTCTAACTCTCTATCTCTCTCCCTTCCTCTCTGTACAAAATCAATAAATAAATAAATTAATTAAATTTAAAAATTTCTCCTAAGCGGGGGACCCTGCAGCTCCCGATGGGCATGGTCTGAGGACCCCCTGCCAGGAGTTTCGGTCAATCCTCTGATCCGGGTCACTGGCTGCCCACAGGATAAGGACTCACTCATGGACACAGCATGCCACAGTGTTGCTTTCTGTTAAGTGGGGCAGGAAATTGCATCTTGAATCCTTCCCACCCTGAGTTGGACGGGACTGGCAAAAACTGAACTGTATGGGCCCTGGCTGGGTAGCTCAGTGGGTTGCGGGTCAGTCTCTGGTTGGGGCACATGCAAGAAGCAACCCAATGAGCCGTAACCGGTTTGGCTCAGTGGCTAGAGCATCGGCCTGTGGACTGAAAGGTCCCAGGTTCGATTCCAGTCAAGGGCATGTACCTTGGTTGCAAGCACATCCCCAGTGGGGGGCGTGCAGGAGGCAGCTGATCAGTGATTCTCTCTCATCGATGTTTCTGACTCTCTGTCCCTCTCTCTTCCTCTCTGTAAAAAATCAATAAAATATATTAACAACAAAAAAATAAAAGAAGCAACCCAATGAATGCATAGGGGGGTGGAACAGCAAGCTGATCTCTCTCTCTCTCTCTCTCTCTCTCTCTCTCTCTCTCTCTCTCTCCCCCTTTCTCTTTCTCTCTCTCTCCCTCTGTGAAATATATATACATATATATATATATATATATATATATTTTTTTTTTAATTGAACTCTGGCCGAAACCGGTTTGGCTAAGTGGTAGAGCATCGGTCTGCGGACTGAAGGGTCCCAGGTTCGATTCCGGTCAAGGGCATGTACATTGGTTGCGGGCACATCCCCGGTAGGGGGTGTGCAAAAGTCAGCTGGTCGATGTTTCTCTCTCATCGACGTTTCTAACTCTCTATCCCTCTCTCCTCCTCTCTGTAAAAAATCAATAAAATATATATTAAAATTGAACTCTGTGTGGCCAACAAGGACCATTCCCTCCCCTAAGCCTGTCCTTGGGGTGGGAGTGGGGGTGAGGGTGGAGGATAAGTTGGGGTGAAACCTGGAGAAGGGGGCCATTTGAAAGCACCTAAGAGAAACACTTTCAGAGAAACATGTCTTTAGAATGTCCCAAGGGATGGTGTCACGCCCTCTGCCTGGCACTTGGCAGGTGCCCTGCAGGTATTTACAGAAACCCAGCCGCCTCCAGCTCCCTCAGCTGCATCCTCGGGCTCTGGCCGGCCCTGCCTCTAGCCAGCGAGTCCCCCCAGCTGGCGTCTTCCTCTCTCGAGAGGATCAGCCTCCCCAGATCGGGGGTGGGCTTTGGCTGCACCAGCCCACCGATCGTTCTGCAGAGCATTTGAAACCAGGCAAGTGTCTGACATTGCATGGAACACGGAGCCGTGGCAAAGGTGGTGAGAGGTCTGGTCCTGTCCCTGGCGCTGCCACTTGCTATTTGGGGGACCTTAGGCACTTCCCTCTCCTCATCGTACCTGGAAGAAACAGGCTCAAAGAAGAGCAGTGATTCATCCAAGGTCACACAGCTGCTAAGTGCAGAGGAGAGCTTAGAACCCAGATCTGTTTGGACTCAAAGCCCACTTTCCTCTGCTCTGCCGCCTCTGCCCTCCTCTGGGCCCTGCACCGCCCTGGCAGGTGAGAAGGGAGCATCCCAGCTCAGGTTGGGCCAGCTGGTGGCAAAGCCCAGGTGTAATTTGAGAGGCTCAGGGAGACCTGGTCCACCCCTCCCCAATCTCCCGTCGTCATTCCCCCCCGCCCTCCGCCCGCCCGCGGGGGCAGTGAGCCCCGCTTTCAGATGCTGTCTGAGCCCTGCATGAGCAAAGGTGGTGGGTGGGCCTCAGGGCAGAGCCCTCTGAACCCCAATCCAGATGCTAAGAAGGTCCCAGGGGTTCCCGTGAGGTACGGGTGTGCCCTTTCTCCCTCCCACCCACCGGCTCTCACACTGACGTCTCCTGGCTTCTCGGTGGGGCGTGGGGAGCTGTGCGCGCCCCTCAGTTAAACTCCACGTTATTTACAGGCAGCTCCCACCTGGTGGTAGGACTCTCGCTTATTGAGTGCTTACTGCATACAAGGCGCTGTGCTCCGGGCCGGTGACTCACATCAAACTCTCCTTCGAGGGGCACTATCGCCCCGTTTCCTGATGGGGAAGTAGAGGTGCTACTGTGTCACCTCCTGGGGACACCTGGGGGTTTGGAGCTACCTGGGCCGAGGTCGAAGCAGCAACTCCACACACACACACACACCCATTCCCTATTGCAACTTTCCTCCACCACAGAGACGGCCTCCCTCTCCTGCCCCCTCCCGGGCAGGACACCTGCCATTCCTGACATCATGGGGGCAGCCCGGACGGCCACCAGGGCTGAGCGCACAGGATTGGCAGCCTTGCCCGGCCTGGACAGGCTCCTTTGGGCCACAGTGTCTCCTGCTTGGGCCCTGAAGGCTCCAAGTTTCCGATCCACCGGCAACTGCAGCAGCTTCCCTCCCTTGGCTCCTCCTCCCAGGCCGAGCGAGTGCCCCGCTGTGCAAGGACTATCTCCGGGGCCCCCTGCCCGGCTGGGCCAAGACACACAGCTCCCGCCTTTCCGCCAAGCCGGGCCCAGCGTCTCGGAGAGAATGAGCCACTGTGTGAGCCCTGCCCGGGGTGGTCCCCCGCATCCCTGTGGCCTGGCCGCCCCTGCCCGGGCCTCCGGCAGCCCCGCCAGCTGGCCTGGCCCCCGGGCTCTGGGGCCGCACATCCCCGCTCTCATCAGAGGTCCCAGTTGTTGTAGGAGCATCCCACGGTGGCTTTCCAAAACCTTATTTTACTTCTGTTCTGAAATAGTCTTAGTGCCAAAGGAAAGGCGTGTGGGTGGGGGGCTGTCTGTGCATGGCGGCGATAAAGAGAGACACCCTCTCTGCCTCACGCTTTAAGAAACTGATGGCAACTTGGGGTTCTGTCCTCAACTTTCCAGGAAGAGTTTTCCCCGATTTCGCCTCAGTCATCCCCAAGTCTCTGGGTCCTGGAAGAGGCCAGGTCATCCCTTCTCCTCCATAAGACACCCGGCAGGCACATCGCCACTCTCTTTTGAATGGAATTAGTAGCAACCTGTGACACAGGTGACCGACCCCTCATCGTCACCTTCCCGCCACAGTATCTCTTGACGCTGTGACTGTCATAGTGGCCACCGGCCTCTCGCACCAGGATGGCCACTCCGGCTCCTCCTGGCCTCCCTGCCTCCATGCTGCCCCCTGCCGGTCTCTCCTTGAAACAGCTGGGGAGGGCTCTTCAAGGTATTAGGCCAGTGGTCTGCAAACTCATTAGTCCACAGAGCCAAATATCAACAGTACAACGATTGAAATTTCTTTGGAGAGCCACATTTTTTAAACTTCTTCTAACGCCACTTCTTCAAAATAGACTCACGCAGGCCGTGTTACTTTGTGGAAGAGCCACACTCAAGGGGCCAAAGAGCCCCATGTGGCTCTCGAGCGCAGTTTGCTGACCACTGTTAACTAGGAGGTCCGCTCCAGGGACTGGTCTGCAAGTCCTCTGGGGATCGAACCAACAGCCCGCTGTGAACAGGAAGAAAGGAGCTCCGAGAATTAGGACTGGAGGGGCCTTCTCAGCCCTCGCACAAGGACCCACAGCAAGTGCGGGGCTTGCGGACGGAGACTGCTCGCCTCCCCCAGGGAGCAGGGTGGCCACTCTCGCCACGGCCACTCCACATTGTCCTGCAGGTTACAGCCCAGACTCAGGGAGAAAAGAAACAAAGGCGAGCAGACTGGAAAGGAAGAAATAAAACTGTCTCCTCACAGATGTCCCACCCCCGGGGGCACGCAGACCCGAGAGTCCTGACTCGCAGCAGGTACCGAGTTCTGTGGCCGATGGAAGACGTCAGACTGGTGTCCCCCGAGAGGGCAGCAAGGAGACGTGTGCAGAGCCCCCGAGGAAGCACGCCAGGCTCCAGAGGAGACCTCCCCTCACCTGGCTCTTCCTCCCAAGCCCTGCTCTGACTTCAGCAGCACGTGTCCGGCTCAGAGCAAACACTGAGCGAAGATACATCCACGCAGGGGCTGCAAACACTGCCTTGTGGCTCCCCATGGCGCTAAGCAAGATCTGACGTCCTCACGTCGGCCTCCCGGGCCCTGTGTGGCGCGGACCCTGCCCACTCTCCAGCTGCTTCTTACAGCTCCTCCCGCCCTGCGTGCAGACACGGCCTCCTTCCTTCTCTCCCTCCAATGATCCAAGTCCTTCCCGCCCCAGGGCCTTTGCACTTGCCACTTCCTTTCCCAGATGCCGCCTTCACTCGGCTCTGTCTTGTCACTTAAGTCTTCGTTGAATGCGGCGGGTCTCAAATGGGGAGAGGTTTTTGGTGGCCACAATGGAGGGAAGCTACCAGCATCTAGTGAGTAGGGGCCAAGGATTCTTCTCAGCATCCCGCGATGCCCAGGACCGCTCCCAGCCGCGGAGAGTTACCCAGCCCCAAATGTCAGGAGTGTAAGATGGAGACGCTCTGGCTAAATGTCAGGGTGCCCCCCTCCCCCCGTCACCTTGTTAACAGAAGGTTTTCCCCCGTTAGTCTTTCCCCTCGTGTCCCTCCAGCGCCATCTGGACCAGACCCACAGCAGACATCCAGGGTCTTTGAGAAGATTCGCGGATGCTCAGAACGCACTACCCTGCTGTGCATGTCCGGTTCGCAGAAGCAGGCACTGACACGGAAGAGGTGTGTGCATGTGATTTATGAGGGAAGCGCCCTGGGGGAGCAGGAGGCGATGCATGAGGTGGAGGGGGGGCAGGAAGAGCCGGGCAGGGCGAGGTCTCGGCAAAGCCCAGCTTAGCCTGATCCTGTGGGACCTCAGGAGTGTAAATTACAGCTTGTGATCATCCACCTTCTTCCAGGCCGAGCAGCTGGGCTCCCGTACCCCTGTCCTGTCCCTCCAGAGCTGTGCCCGGGTGACTTCCATCGCCCACGCCATCGGCCCTCCAAGCAGCGGGCAGCCTGGGAGCAGACCTCCAAGGACAGCCGCAGGTGTTGCCGCTGGGCCAGTGCTCACGGAAGCAAGAGGATGTTCGCAGACACTTCTGCAGGGTCAGGACGGAGGACTGACCGTGTGAATCTGCAGGAAACCTGGGCCATCTCATGTGACTTTGCTGGTCTGCAAAGTGACAGGTCCTGTGGGTCAGCAGGAGGGGACAAGCACAGGTGAGCAGCCGCCGGGAGCTGGGAGAGGGGCCGTGACATCAGAGGGCATTGTTGGTCCAAACCTTTGCCTGGAGCTCTTGCGTGCGTGCCCCTCCCATCCCCCCGTCATGGAAGGGGACAGGCTTCGCTCCTCCCTGATTCGTGTTCCTACAGAGATTGCTCATAAAAAGAACATCCTCTGCCAAGTCCACCTGACTCCATCAGCTCCGAGGGCCTCTTCACTCCTGCGTGAAATCCTCCGCCTCTTTGAGCTGCTAGTCACCTCCAAAAGGTCTCTTTTTATTTTTTAAAAAAACACATTTTTTTAAATATATCTTATTGATTTTTACAGAGAGGAAGGAAGAGAGATAGAGAGCCAGAAACGTCGATGAGAGAGAAACATCGACCAGCCGCCTCCTGCACATCCCCCACCGGGGATGTGCCCACAGCCAATGTACATGCCCTTGACTGGAATCGAACCCGGGACCTTTCAGTCCACAGACCGATGCTCTACCACTGAGCCAAACCGGTTTAGGCATCCAGGAGGTCTCTTATGCCATGACGAATGGACGGACCAGGTTGGGGGTAGCTGAGAACTTCCGGAAGTTGTTTCCAGAATTCCATGTGGATCTGTGTTCTCAAAGTGAGATCTGTTGGTGTCCAGGTGGCCTGAGACCCAACACACAATCAGAAGGTGGAAGGTGGAAGGAAGGCAGAAGGCAGACGTTCCTCTGGCTGCAGCACCGAATGTTCCATTTCACCACGTTCATCTGTTTGCCCAGTCTGCCGTAACGCAATGCCACAAAGCGCGGGACTTAGAAATTCACTCTCCCGGTTCCAGAGGCTGGAGTCCAAGATCAAGATGTCGCAGGCGGTTCCTTCTGAGGCTGAGGGAGGAGGCTGGCGCCTCGCCTGTCCCTGGCTTCCGGCCCGGGGCTTGCGGGCCATCTAGGTGTTCCTGGCTAGAGGGTGTTTCACCCTGACCTCTGCCTTCACCTTCCAGGGTGTTCGTGTCCTCTCTCCCCCCATGTGCAGTTCTGTACCCACAGGCCCCCTTGTTATAAGGACATCACCCTGCGCCCGTATGACCTCTGTAACGACCCTATTCCCAGAAAGGTCAGGGTTTCAAGATAAGAACATTCTGGGAACGCAATTCCCTGCCCCTCACTCCTGCTCCCCGGGGTCACCTGCCTGCACACGAGCCCTGGCCTCAGGCTCTGGCTCAGACCTGGGCTACGACATTCTGCAGGCGATGGTGACCGGGAAGCAGGTGGCCTTCTCCATGGTGCCATCAGCATGAAGCTCTCAAAAGGGAGAAATGGAAGGTGAGAGCAGGAGGTGCAGGGACTGGGGCATCTGGGCCCAGAGACAAGCCACTAGGACAGCCCTGTTCCTCCAAAGCCCTGGATGTCACACACTGTTGTTTGTAAGCTTGCTTCCCAAATATCCCATTTCCCCCCAAATTAAAAGTGCTCTCCCTCCTCCCAAGCAACAGGAGTGCACAGTCTTGTGGCCATAGCTCAAAGCTTTGAAGCCTCGCCAGAGGCTCTGCACCTCAGTTTTCTCATTTGTAAAATGGGCTCATTGCAGTGCTGGCCTCAGAGTGTGGGTGCAAGGTTCATGTGAGGTCAGTGCTGCAGGCGGCTTCCTGCCTTGCTTAGTTCCCAGTGAATGGCAACCAAGAAAAACATAAGCCAGTGGTTTTCACAGAGTGGGGAGTGACAAGGGGCAGTGGGGGGGGGGGGGACGGGGGGCGGAGGAGAGAGTGAGTGTCCAGGAGGGGGCGTGGCCAGAAGGGTCAGCGACCGGAAGGGAAGATGTTGACATTTCCTGGGGCTGAGAACCTGCCGCTGGTATCCTGGCTGTGACAGCTCAAGGGGCTGACCCGCACCCTCTCCTGCCTGTGTTATACTTTATTTAAAAAACATGTTCTTTGATTTTTACAGAGAGAAGAAGGGAGAAAGATAGAAACATGGATGAGAGAGGAACATCATCGATCAACTGCCTTCTGCACATCCCTACTGGAGATTGAGCCTGTGCCCAGGCATGTGCCCTGACTGGAAATGGAACCAGTGACCTCTTGGTTTCTGGGTCAATGTTAAACCGCTGAGCCATGCCAGCTGAACTGTGTGTTACCTATATATTCCTATATATAAAAGGCTAATATACCAAATGTCCTCTTGGGAGTTCGACTGGGAGATAGGGAGTTCAATTGCTCGCTATGATGTGTGCTGACCACCAGGGGGCAGCACGGAATGAAGGAAGGCCCCCACCAATCAGCCCTGATTGCAGGTCAGGCCTAGGGACCCTACCTGTGCACAAATTTCATGCACTGAGCCTCTAGTACTTTAATATGACATTTGAAGCCAGAAAGTAATAACATTGGTGGGACCCAGCCTGCAGGAAGAGGTGGGAGAATTCTCGGCCTCAGTGAACAACCTTGTAAGCTGGTTCTGGGGTGCATGACTCCCCATCTCCAGACCTCCGTTTCCCCACGGTCACATGGAAAGAAATCCCCCTTGCCTAGTTACAACGTCTCGTCCTGGCTCTCCCCTTTACTGATGGAAAAACTGAGGCCCTAAACAGTCCATTACCACTGAGGAGGCACTACTATTCTTAGAATGGCCCTAACTGCCCTGAGCAGTGGTTAGCACATCAACCTACACACGGAAGGGTCACAGGTTCAATTCCTAGTCAAGGGCACATACCTGAATTTCAGGTTGGATCTCTGGCCCCAGTTGGGGCACCAGCAGGAGGCAACCAATCAATGTGTCTCTCTCACATCACTGTTTCTCACTCTCTCCCCATCTCTCTCTCCCTTCCACTCTCTCTAAAAATCAGTGTGGAAAAACATCCTCCTGTAAGGTTTTTTAAAGCAAAGAATGGCCCTGAGGGTAATTGGCTGGCGTGCATGCGCTCCGGGGACCACGCACACTATCCTCCCTCAGTGCTCCCATTTTGCAGAGGAGGAAACTGAGGCACCAGGGAGACGGAGCCACAGAAGCAAGGCTCCTGATTGCCCTTAGCGCCAGGCCCCGCGAATGGGGGGGAGGGGGGGGGAGAAGGCGGGAGGAGGTGTTGCTCCTAGCTTCCCCCTCCCCAGCCCCGCCTCCCCCTCCCTCTCCCCCTCCCCCTCTCCCTCCCGAGCATTAGCCGGGCTGGGCCCTGGCCAAGTCTCAGCTGTCACAGCGTTCCCACCTTTGATCACCAGTCAGCGTGCTTGAAGTGCCGAGTCTCCCAGATGTTGGGCTGATCAAAGGCAGCTGTTGCCCGGACCCTCCCCAGAGCACGAGATTATGGAGGGAGCGGGCTGGAGGGAGGCGGGCTGGGAGGGGCAGGCACGTGGCGGATGGACGGAGCGGCGGGGCGGGGCGAGGCTGGGCGCAGGGGCTGCAGGTTGAAGAAGGACCAGCGCTGGACAGAGAAACTGATGCTCCGACCACATATGCCTTGGGCTTCACTTCACGCAGGCACTAGCTACAGGGGCCCTCCCACCCAGCTCGGAAGCCAAATCTCAGAGATTAAATTCATTATGTCGCTAATAATGACATCATTCTTTTCAGTGGCATGGACGCCGACTTTTCTTGCAGGTCGTCAAGAGCTGGATTTCCTATTTCCAATTAATTAAAACCTCAGAGATGAAACAGAGGGTACAAATACTGGTGGGAGTCTCGTATTTTCAGCAGTTAAGGGAATGGGGGGAGGGCGGGGAGGGGGCTGGAAGGGCTACACCAGAAACCTACGGTGGTCTCCTACTTTTATCCTCATGCATTGATCCAACAAAATGCATGGGCATTATTCTCAAGTAATAGCGCCTAAGATTTACCAAGTGCTTGGACTCAGAAACAGCTTGTCTCTATTTCGCACTACTAATATACGTTATTTTGGTAATAAAGAGATTTTTCAAATTTAAGCAAAATATTAAATTTTCTAAAAGACATGGCATAACTACGTAAAGGATAGATGATATAGGGACAGATAGATGTCAAGTCATAATGCTAAAAAAAAAAAAAAAAAGCGTTGATGGCAGGCATGGCTCAATGGTTGAGCGCTGACCTATGAGCCAGGAGGTCACAGTTCAATTTCCCATCAGGACATGTGCGTGGGTTGCGGGCTCAATCCCCAGTGTGGGAAATGCAAGAGGCAGCCAATCAAATGATTCTCTCTCATCAATGATGTTTCTATCCCTCCCTCTCCTTTCCTCTCTGAAATCAATATATATATATATATATATATATATATATATATATATATATATATATATATATATATATATATATTTAAAGCGTTGATGTACACAAGAGCCCCAGCACCTGCAACTTGATTGGCAGGTGGCTAATCTCAACCTCCCCCCGTGCCTCAGTTTCCATTTCCCGTGGGAGAAACAGAAATGCCTGGTGTGAGAATGGCCACGGTTCCCACCCTCAGAAACCCCGCGGTCACAGGCTCTAACTGGACCTGGGATGATGGAGGCTCCCTCTCCTGAGTGTGTGGCCGGGCCAAGCTTTTGAATGCATTTTCTCTAACCACTCAGCACAGTGTAGCAACCACGGTCCTCACTTTGCCAGCTGAGGAGACCCCAAGGCAGGCTGCGCAGGCGCGGCTCTGACCAGCTCTCTGGAGCGGACTGTTCCGTTTTCAGGAATTTTGTGCATCAGTGGTTAAGCATGGCCATTATTAACAATTAAATTGTGTAAACTTACAATTAAATAGATTGTATTAAAAACCAAGGAAATGTGCAAAACTTCCCCCTCTCTCGTCGCTTTACTGCATTTTTATCTATGTTCTAGAGCAGTGGTTCTCAATCTTCCTAAAGCCGTGACCTTTTAATACAGTTCCCCATGTGGTAGTGACCCCCAACCATAAAATTATTTTCGTTGCAACTTCATAACTGTAATTTTGCTACGGTTATGAATCATAATGTAAATATCTGTGTTTCCCGACGGTCTTAGGCGACCCTGCTAGCAGTTCTCAACCTGTGGGTCGCCTAAGACCATTGGAAAACACAGATATTTACATTATGATTCATTAACAGGAGCAAAATTACAGTTATGAAGTAGCAACGAAAATAATTTCGTGGCTGGGGTCACCAGCACATGAGGCACTGTATTAAAGGGTCGCGGCTATCAGGAAGTTTGTGAGAACCACTGCTCTAGAGCTTACTTCTGGCTGGAGGCATGTTACACTGTGTTTATAGACATCAGCCACGGTGGGGCCACTGACACCAGGGAAATTGGCAAATGCCTCAGAGCCCAGGTACCAAGTCTCCCAGTTCAACATCAGCGAAGACGAGTCGTTCTATTTGCCACATAAAGCACGCAAATCGAACTCTGTCCTGTCAATGCACCAGCTTTCAACAAGGTGCACCCTCGCTGCACCCCTGCCTGGGGGCTGGGCTGTGCTTCCCTGAGCACAGAGCTGAGACTTGCTCCGTGTTGGTGAGGACCGTGGCTCTTTATTGAGCACTTACTGTATGCCAGGTCACGTGCAGAGCCCTTTAAGAAAATTACCTCATCTGGTCCCCACAGCAGATGTTCGGGCGTTTAATACCTTCAGGAAGACCCACCCACTTCCTTCTCCTGTCCCCCTAGTCGAAGCCCCAAAAGTACACGTCACCCGTGGGAATAGAAGGTGCCCTGACGCCCAGCTAACGGTGCCCTGCCTGCCCCTCCCAGCCTCGCAGAGTCTGTCCTCCTCCCCAAATGCCATTTCCTAAGACATAGAGCAGGTACTGGAAGTCACTGCCAACAGTAAGGAAGTCCAGTGCCCACCCCGGTGCCAGCAGCTGCCTCCCATGGCCAGGCTGGCCTGGGCACTGCGCATGCCCACAGGGTTGGAGGTCAGGTCAACCACATCCCTGCCCCACCCCGGATTGAGATGTGGCAACGCCAACTCCCGAGCAAGGCCCGAGTCAAGGCCCAGCGTGCTCGGACCCACATTTAGGCCTTCAGTTCATCCTTGAGTAAGGTGACCAAAAATCTTTTGGAATCTCTCAAAGAATCAGGACTTTTTTAAAATGCCACGGGACGCCGAGCAAATGGTTAAAAATCGGGACTGTCCCGCCAAAAGCGGGACGTCTGGTCACCTTATCCTCGAGGTCCCTGTTTCCTTTCTGACCCGGCTCCCCACACATCTCGGCCCTCACATGCCGAGGCCCCTGCCTTCTGCCCTGCACTCAGGGTCCCCTCCTTCTCACTCCCTCTGGGTTTCTCCTTCCTGACCTGCCCGCCCCGGCAGCTGAGGGCCTGCTCCCTGACCCCCAGGCTCTCCTGAACCCCCCAGGAGTGAGCATTTAGCATCGCTAATGAGCAGCAAGCCGGGGTAGCCGCCCATCCAAAGACTTGGACTCAAACAGAGGGATTACGTACTGGAGACAACTGGTCTACCCGCACTGCCTGCCGGGCGGGCACGGCTGAGCATCGCCTCTGCTTAGCCCTCTCGCCACGCTGGACCACACGGCCTCTCTCCACCTCTGCCCCCCTGAGGATGTGAGCCGGGTCCCTCTGGTCTCGGCCAATATCCCCTGCGTGTCGAAGGAACTCCAGCTTCCCCGGTTGCCCGCTGTCCTGAGGCTCGTTGGTAAAATGGGTCCATGGACGTATCTGCCTGCGGCCTGGCCTCAGAGGGACAGAGAGCTTAGCCGGATGCCATCAGTCAGGGGCCTTGTCTATGACGACTTGGCGTGGCTGGTTTCCGGGGCCTGTTGGCTGGAAGAAGTCCTTCCCAGGGAAGGAGAGAGGGCGTGAGGGGCGTGGGTGCCGGCGAGGGGTGCTCCGGGGCTGGAGTCTCCTGGCCCCTCCGTCCCGCCCCGAAGAGCACAGGACCCAGGGGGGCTGATCAATCACCGGGACTTGAAAGGCCGCTCGGCTCCCATGCCCGTGTCCTCCCGATGTTTCTCTTAGCTGCGCGCTAACACCCGTTTGTTTAGGGCTCGCAGCAAATACATCTTGGCGAGGACTTTGATCGCTGGCAGCTGTGTACGTGTGAGTGAGGCGGAGTCCCGGGGGCAGACAGAGCCTGGGAAGGAGGCGGGCTGGCCTTGCCTCTCCTATGCCCTCTGGGTCCGGCCCTCCATCCCCCGCGCCCCACCCCAGCGTGCTGCCCGTGGAGGCAGAATCAAGAGCTAAAGGCCCTGGCTGCAAAGTCACAGAGTCCTGGGCTCCAACCAGCTTCTCTTACCGTCCAGTTGTGTGACCTGGGGCAAGTCACTCAACCTCTCTGGACGTCCCTTTCCTCATCTGTTGAAAGGGCATTAGAGCCGAAATGGGTTTGGCTCAGTGGATAGAGCGTCAGCCTGCGGACTGAAAGGTCCCAGGTTCGATTCCGGTCAAGGGCATGTATCTTGGTTGTAGGCACATCCCCAGTGCGGGGTGTGCAGGAGGCAGCTGGTTGATGTTTCTCTCTCTATCCCTTTCTCTAACTCTCTGGGGGGGGAAAATAAATCAATAGAATATATTTTTAAATAAATAAATGGGCATTAAAATAGTTCTGGGAGCCAGTGGTTGGCACAGGAATAATTAAGGTCCTGCCCAAAGCTCTTGGAGTGAGGGAGGAACATAATGTTTGAATGAGCAAACATTTTGGTTCTGTTGGCAAGAAAGTCACCACAGCACCGCCATTAAAAGGGCAGACAGGCAGGTGCTGGGTGCCGCCACGCTCCCAGGTCCTGCTGTGTGACCTTGGGCACGTCGCTTCCCCCTTTTGAGCCTCAGCCTCCTCCTCTGTGACATAAAGCATACCAGCACCTCCTCCCTATCGGGGAAGTGGATGGGAGCCTGATGGAGGCGGGACTTGATGGTGCTTAGGACAGCGCTCAGCACGCTGCGCACCCAGCACCTGCGATCTCCATCCCCATCGTGACCTACGGAGAGCACTGCCCTCCCCTCTCTGAGCGGACTCCCCGCAGAGGATAGCAACCAGCAGATGGGGGGTTGGGGGGGAGGCACCACGTGAGGCCACCTGGGCAAGAGCCCGGCCTTCAGTGCCTCCGTGCAGACAGGTGAGGTGATGGGTCATGGGGTCATTTAGTTCAACGTTTCCTCGGTTTCTCCAGCCCGGGCTGTAGGACGCTGCCCCCACCTGAGGACTCAGACACGGTGCTGACATGGCCCTCTCCGCAGCCAGTGGAATGCGACATCTCTCCCAGCCTTGCTGAGAATATCCCCTCTCTCTGAGCAGAGTGCTCCATCAGGACCACACAGGAGGGCAGCGGCTTCTGACAGTTCCTCTCCCTTCAGCCTCAGGGGCGGCGAGTGGGAGAGCCTCCCAGGCTGGCTCAGTGGAAGGACCCAACTCGTTCCTCTCCATCCCCAGTGCTGCCCTCCTAGTCCAAGCGACCACCTCCTCTCACTGGACAACCGTGGCGGCCTCCTGCACGGCCTCCTCCACGGCCTGCTCCATGGCCTCCCTGTGCAGAAAGACCCAACACCCATTCTTGGCTGCTCCATCAATAGGACTCGGGGTTGGTCAACGGGGCAATGGTGCACCTGAAGAACTACACTTCCCAGCATCCCTTGCAGCTAAAGGGAGCCTTGGGTTCTGGCTACTGGTCAGTAGGCAGAAGCTGTTGGGAGGACCTTTAAGGGCATCTGATTCACTGGCCAAGATAAAGGAGAGGGAGCAGGAGAAGGCAGGGAGACCCTCCAGATCGGGATTCAGGCCGAGAACTTTGGAAGAAAGGGGGGAAGGAACAGCAGCAGCACAGCTGGGGGAGGGAGTGGCAGGAGGAGGGGAGTCTCAGCCAGCCCACTAGGGGGCCCAGAGCAAAGAGGGTCCATCAGAGGAGTCCCTCAGCAGCTGGGAATAGCCTGGCTCCAGGACCCCACATGCTCAGGGATGGATGGAGACCAGGCTGGAGGGACTGTGGCCTTCACATGGACACAGGACCCAGCGGTGTGGCACCTGCGGGCAGCTGGACAGCTGTCCTGCCTGTAACAGGCTTTGGTGGGAGGAGCTGACTGGCTCTCCCCAGCTGCCATGTCACGTTCTCCCCTCACCTTCCCACACTTCCAGGAGGGACAGCTCCCCACTGTTGCTAAGGTCCTGGAGTGCCTGCACCCCTCTTCCCCCACCAGGTTCTCTTAGCCCCCACACTTCTCTGCCTGGAGTTTGCTGGGTTTAAAGAAAAGCAGTCCTGGCCTCTGGGGGGGAGGGGGCGGTCCCATGAAGTAAAGCCTTGTGGCCAGGGCGTTCCAGCCGCTAACATGCACCTGTGACATGTGAGGCAGGAAGGGGCAGGGCATTACTTTGTATGAACGTGCAGAGCTGCCTGCAGCGCATAGTAGGCTTTATCCACACAGTAGGCTTTATCCGGCAAGGCGACCCCTGCGGAGAAGAAATGACAAAGCACTAAGGCCATAGCGACAGCAGGCAGCTGCTCTCTCCCGGGGAAGCTGAGGCTCCGAGGGGCATTCTTTAGCGTGGGGGGGGGGGGGGCAGTCTGCCAGCATTCCTGGCTCCTGGCTCCAGCACCCCAGTCTTCAGGGCCGCCGTCTTGAAATGTCTGCTCCGTTTCCTATTGCCTCCTCTGTGAGTCATCTCACTCCGCCTTCCTCTTCCAAGGACAGTGATTGCACTGAGGGTCCACCTGGGAAATTCGAGATGCTATCACAAAGCCCTTAACCTGGCGGTTCTCAACCTTTCTCATGCCATGACCCTTTAATACAGCTCCTCATGTTGTGGTGACCCCCAACCATAAAATTATTTTTGTTGCTACTTCATAACTGAATTGTTGCTCCTGTTACGAATCATAATGTAAGTATCTGTGTTTTCCGATGGTCTTAGGCGACCCTGTTAGCGGTACTCAACCTGTGGGTTGAGCCTTTGCAAGGCTTACCCTAATCACGCTTGCAAAGACACCGATTTCCTTTCTTTGGCCACCGAAGTCTCAGGTTGAGGGCCTGGGGTGTGGAGATTGTGGTGGGGTCATTTCTCAGCCTGCTGTGGGCTCCCACTGTCTCATATCCTGGGCCTCTTCTTCCCCTGCCGCGGGCTCTGCAGGCCATCCATCTCTTCATCGGACTCTGCAAGCCCTCAGTGGCCTTTCTGCCGGATGCCCTGCCCAGCACAGGGTCCCGCCTTCTTCCCAGACAGCTCTCTCGCTCTCGCTCTCTGCACATAGGCCCCTCTGTAACTTCCTGTAACTCCCTCCAGGTTCAGTCACTGTGTCCAGAAATACGCACTGCCCCGCTATGGGGATCAGGTTCACACTTGGGGTTCCCCTGTCCTGACTGCACGGGTTTATACGCGATCCTCTGGCGCCCACTAGTGGCCCACCTTCAGACTTGCAGGGAGCCGTTCTAATGGGGCAGCGCAAAGATAGCTGAGAAATGCTGTTTTAACCCAGAAAGGAAAAGGGGGAAAGGGGCGGAGGGTTGTGGGACGTGATGGTCAGTTAGGAAGAGCCCTGGGAGACAGAAATTCAAAAAGAGCAAAGAGGCGGCAAGCTGATCCTGGCCATTCAAGGAGCGGCTTCTACTCTGTCCAGAATAGTAGGTGGAATGCAGGCTCTGGATCCTCGCCTGCTACTTCCTGGCTGAGCAAGCTCCTCTGTGCGGAAGCGGCCGCCGGTGTGGCAGGAGCTAAGGGGTGGGCCGTGGCGGTCAGCTGGCTGCATCTCACAGGGGCTCAAGGCCAAAGCCAGGAAATGAACTTGCTTTTCAAACCAAGCCTTGGGGGTCATAGGAGGCCTCTGCCTGCAGAAACAGCTGAAAAAATAAGAGCATGAAGGACAGTTCTGGTTTTATTTCCGGTTCATCCCCTGATCATCCTGCCCGGCCTCAGGCCAGCCGGCGGGCCGGATTAAACAGGAACGGGGATTTGGAGCCTCCGGAGTCTGGAATAAGGCCCCCACCCATGTGCCTTCTTAGACGGGGCTTAGCTTTTCCCAGCCACACTCTGACTGATGAGCGATTTGTGACGTCGGCTGAGAATGTTTAGGTTCAGCGCCCAGAGCAGGGGGGACCCCAGTTCTCTGATGTTCAGTGCTCCGCAGGGCCTGGCAGGGAGGGGCAAGCTTCCGCCACCACCTGCCACAGGTGAGCCGCCGACATCCATGCAGGTGTGGCTGAGGCTGGTGCACGCCTGCCCTCCGAGGGGCTGCTGGGGGATGGGCTGTGTGGTGCCGGGGCCCCATTCAAGGCGGGAGGTGGAAACCTCCCCTCCCCCGGTCAGTGGTCTCCAGTACTGCATAGCTACCCCTGCTTCCTGCCTCCCCAGGGGTGACAGAGAGGAGCAGCCCCCTGGAACCTGACCTTGGTCTTTACTGTGTGATCTTAAGCAAGTGCTTTTTCTCTGGGCCTCCGTGTCCCCGTGTATCCACAGCTGGGAAGACATGGTCCCAGAACCTGTCTACTAGGAAAGCTGACATGGTCTCCGAGCCTTTCTAACAGGCTTTCTTACACCCACACGGGACTCATTAATGACAGGGGAAAGCTGGCCAGAGAAGGGACGGTACCATCAGAGGTACTGTCACCCACTTGGGGGCAAGTTGACATCTTAACCCAAATCAAATCACGCAGAAATATCAGGTTAACCCACAGTAACTTTCCACCCAGATATTTACATTACAACTCATACTGTGGGTTAACCTGTACCTTTCCACCCATTCACGCATTCATTGGCCGGTTCCTGTAGGTGCCCTGCCTGGGGATCGATCCCCCAACCTTGGTGTATCAGAATGACGCTCTACCAACTGAGCTACCCAGCCAGAGTGAGCATCATATTTTTGAAGAGTTCTGATCAGGGTTTTATTTGATGTTTTTTGTTTGTTTTTAGGATGTTCCTCCACTGGGTTTGTCTGATGTTTCCACATAATTAAACTTCTCCTGGGGAGAACATTGAGTTCTGGGTCCCTCCTGCCTCTCCCAACCCCTTCCTAGCTCTCTCTCCTCACTGCTGGCCTTTCCCTGGCGGGCAGTTAACTCCCTCAGGTCCAGACATGCCCTCTCACAGCCTAGAGGGTGAAGGCAGCCATGGAGGGTAGGGAGGTAGGCTCAGACCTGGCTGATTGTTGTGGTTTAACCCCAGATGTAATCCCAGAGACCAGCCCCGCGGGGCCCGGGCGCCCTGGATCCTATGTGCTGGGAGAGAGAAGGAGCCTGGAAACCAAACAGGAAGTCAGGAGAGCAAACAGGAAGTCAGGAGAGCAGAGGCTAATAATAACGCTGTCCCGTAGCTGTTTATTAAATGCTCGGATATACAGCCCGGGAATGGCCCCTCCTTCCCTGACATGTGGCGACCACATTCTCCTGGCCCAGTGTGGAAGGGTATGGATCGGTCAAGAGCCTTCGTTTAAGACCTCTGATTTGAGAATTCCTTAGGGAAGTCTGCATGTAGTTGCACATTTTTTAAGAAGGCAGTTTGTGAAAATAATGAAATAAAAGAGTCTGAAACCAGGACTGGCCGAGCAGCCCACACCTGTCCCCTCCTAAAAGGCCAAGGTCTCGGAGCTGCCCTGAAAGCCCGCTCCTCCCGTCCCAACACCGGTCACAGGTTGCACCAAACAAAGCCCCGACGGGCATGTCACTAACGGGCACTGGCACCCGGATCAATACGTCTCTGCTGCATGAACAAGGGACCTGAAGCACAGTGACCCCTGAGGTCATCCGCTCTTAGCTGAGGGTATTTTTCCCATGTGTTGGGTTTGCTCTGGGTAGACAGTCAATCTGCCTGTTCTAAATGAGGAGTACCACCGTGGGCCGGGAGTTTGACATGCTTGGTCTAGATTTCAGATGGTCCCTAAATCCAATGGCACTGTCCTAAGAGGAAAGAGGCAGGTGGGTTTGGCTCGGACACTAGAAGGGAGGTGTCCACGGGCAGACGGAGGTAGAGGGTGGAGTGATGTACTTACAAGGAGTTCCTGGAGCCACCAGGGGCCGAGAGAGGCAGGAATTTGGATGTCTGGCCCCCAGAGCTGTGTTGGAGGAGATTCCAGTTGTTTTAAGCCTCTAAATTCCCGGTAATTTGTTACCGCAGCCCAGGGAACCCATACCGACCTGTCATCCTATCGCTAAAACTATTTCTGCTTGCCAAAACCGGTTTGGTTCAGTGAATAGAGCGTTGGCCTGCAGACTGAAGGGTCCCGGGTTCCATTCCAGTCAAGGGCACGTACCTTGGTTGGGGGCACATCCCCAGTAGGGCGTGTGCGGGAGGCAGCTGATCAAAGATTCTAGCTCTCTATTCCCTTTCCCTTCCTCTCTGTAAAAAAAATCAATAAAATATATATATATATATATATATATATATATATATATATATATATATATTTTTTTTTTTTTTTAAACTACTTCTGCTTCATACTGCTTAGGAGCCACACGCCTTGGAGCAAGCTGCTTCTCTCCTGGGGTCTCCAGTTTACTCGCTGGCAAAAAGGGGAATGTTTTCTTCCTCGTGTCCACATTCCAGTAGTCACAGGTGATGCTCAGCAACAGCCTCTCTGAGCCTCCGATTCCCCATCTCCAAAAGAAAGGCAAGAATCCCTAACCCCGCCCCAACCCTCAGGCTTAGAACGCGATAATGACGTGCAATGGGAAAGGAGGCTCGTCCACGAAGGGGCAACCTCAGCCCCGGCCCAAGGTAGGCACCCCCGCCCCTTGCAGCCTTAGACTCGGTCTCCTCCAGCGCCGCCCGCGCCTGCGCAGAACGCAAGCGCTCAGGCCCGCCCCTCGTGGGTGGGACTTCCTTGGGTCGCTCTGCTTGGCCACGCCCATTTTCGGAAAATGCTGCCCCAGGCCTGGAGCACGTGACTGCAACCCAGCTCTGTCAAGATGGCGGCGCCCAGGGCTGCGGCGTGAAGGCGGTCTGAGGGAGATTGTGTGCACCGTGCTGGAGTCAGAACCGCGGGGCCGTGCGCCATGTCGCGCCTGATCGTGAAGAACCTCCCGAATGGGGTGAGTGCAGGGCCTGAACCCGGGGATCTGAAATTCGGGCCGGTCGGGAGCCAAGGGCCGGTGGGAAGCCAGCTGCGGAGGATGGAGGGCTTTTCCCCATTTGACAGCATAAGGGAAGAAGGGAGCGTAACTGCTGAAGGTTTCACAGCCGGCCGGTGGGTCCCCGACGCCCAGCCCGACAGCTTCTCCCAGGGAGGCCCCATTCCCACCTTGTGCCGGCCTGGCTCCCCCAGCCCTTCTCATCCGGTCACATTCTGGGTCACTCCCTGTACCTAAAGCTCTTTTCCATTCGGAGGACTGATGGGCGGCACGTGGGGAGCATTAGGCTTAGGGCCTGTTCCGGTTACCAGTCCCGTCATCAGGGCAGGTCAGAGTGGTTTAAGACAGTGGTTGGCAAACTGCGGCTCTTTGGCCCCTTGAGTTTTTCGCAAAGGCCAGGTTAATAGTACCCTAATTAAGGTAATAACAATGTACCTACCTATATAGTTTAACTTTTAAAATGTTGGCTCTTAACAGAAATTTCAATCGTTGTACTGTTTGATATTTGGCTCTGTAGACTAATGAGTGTGCCGACCACTGGTTTAAGACAGCCGATAAACGGGCTTTGAACCATTTATCCAGTACTTGGACTGTGCTTCCCTAGAGTGCAGCACAGAACCTGTGGTTGGCATTCAGTAAACACTCCAGTGAGTGAGTGGAGAAGCAGGTGAATGTGGGGTCAGAGGATTGGTGCGCTGGGTCATCCTCATCTGCCTGCCTATCCCCTTTCCTGTGTGGGAAACTACCACACCACTGGTGCAGCCGGTCACCCCATTACCCAAATCCAAAATGTGCCAATTTGGTAGGTCACCTGTGCTCTTGACCCTAACCCTTGGGACTCTCTCCCCTTAGAAAGAGGAAGAACACAAAGCCATTGTTGTTTTACTGCTGTGATTTTTTAACCTCATCTCTCCCTTGCCCCTCCCCACCACAGATTGGGCATCTGGAGGCTATGACACAATTTTATTTTTTAAAGTATATTTTTATTGACTTCAGAAAGGAAGGGAGAGGGGGAGAGAGATAGAACATCAACGATGAGAGAGAATCATGATTGGCTGCCTCCTGCATGCCCCCTACTGGGGATTGAGCCTGCAAACGGGCCATGTGCCTTGACCTGAATCGAACCTGGAACCCTGCGGATGACTCTCTGCCCACTGAGCTGAACCAGCTAGGGCGGCAATGACATAATTTTAAAAGTTTGAACAGCACAGTAGCTGGGAAGCAGAGTTAGTTACCTTCCTCTTTCTCCTGGAGTAACCATCTTCTCTGGCTTATTTTTAGGACCCCCCATAGGGTTCTTTCTCTGCCCAAATATGTGCCCCCATTTCCTGGCCTGTTTACCCAGTGACTACCTACTGACCCCACTATGAAAGATGAGGAACCTAGTCATCTATTCCTCTGTCGGTTATTTTTTATTTTTTAAAATGTTTTTATTGATTTCAGAGAGAGGAAGGGAGAGAGAGATGGAAACATCATTGATGAGAGAGAATCATCAATCAGCTGCCTCCTGCACGTCCCACACTGGGGATGGAGCCCAAAACTCAGGCATGTGCCCTGACCGGGAATTGAGCCTTGATCTCCTCTCCTGGTTCATAGGTCAATGCTCAACACTGAGAGTGTCATTTGGCTGAGAGTGTCATTTGTTGTTTTTAACTCATCCATCGTTTACCTTAAATGGTCTACTTTTAAAATATCTATTATTGATCTATCCATCATATACATCAGCTTTAGGCAGTGTGTGTTGTTTTTTAACCTCAAGGATATATTTTTATTGATTTAGAGAGAGAAAGGAACATTGGTATGAGAGGGAAACATCAATCGTTGGTGGCCTCCTGACTGGGAAGCGAACCTGAAACCTTTGGTGCATGGGACGACGCTCCAACCAACTGAGCCACCTGGCCAGGCTAGGCAGTGACTCTTGCTGCCTCACTGTGATGGATGAGGATGGCTCCCCTTCCGTCCCAGCTTCCATCCTGTGCCTGCTCTGACCTCCCGCTCTCCCTCACGGTGCCTCTGTCCTAGATGAAGGAGGAGCGGTTCCGGAAGCTGTTTGCCGCCTTTGGCACGCTGACGGACTGCAGCCTCAAGTTCACCAAGGATGGCAAGTTCCGCAAGTTCGGCTTTATCGGCTTCAAGTCCGAGGAAGAGGCCCAGAAGGCACTGAACCATTTCAACAAGAGTTTTGTGGACACGTCCCGGATCACGGTGAGTGGGCCAGAATCTCGCCCCTGCCTGCCTGTCCAAAGTGATCTTTCCCTCCTTAACCTGTCCCCTGTCAGGCTGTCATGTCCTCAGCCTCCCTCTGCTTCTCAGTCCTTCCTGCCTATAGGTCCCCGGAGAGTTTGTTAAACTGGTTTCCTGGGGCCCGTCCAGAGTTTCTCATTCAGTTGGGAGGGGGAGAAGGGGGCCCAGGAGTGTGCCATGTCTAACAAGCTCACAGGTGATGTGACACTGTGGTCCCCAAATGAGAACCACTGGTCTATGTCATTCATTCACACGCCTGTTCAGCCGGCACCTGATGAGCACTTATGTGACGCAGGGGATTTAGAGCGGATGTGGCCCGGCCCGTCCTCATGGAGCCAGCAGCCCACGAGAGACAGGGGGCTGCTTTCAGTCGTCTTGGTCAGTGCTGAGGGACAAAGGAGGTGCCTTCCTTGCTGGGGGTAGATGGGGGGAGTCAGGAAAGCTTTCTGGAGGAGGAGGTCCTACTCTGTCACTCACGCGCGTTTAATGGCTTGGTAAAGACATGGGGTTTCCCAGTCTCCATTCTGACCCTTCCTACCTGGTGACCTGGGGCGAGTCACTAACGTCCCTGTGCCTCGGCTCCTGGCCTGAGGAGTGGGGGAGTCACTGTGGGGAGGCTCAGCGTATTTCTACTTGCAAAACAGCAAGACTGCCTGGTAAAGGCTCACGCCCACAGGGGCGTGAAGAGGGCAAAGCCCGGATGAGAGGAGGGTGCGGGATTTGCTTCAGCCAGCTCAGCAAGGCTGTGGCAGCGGCCTTTTTTAAATTTTTATTATTATTACTTTTTATTTATTTATTTATTTATTTATTTTTAAATATATTTTATTGATTTTATACAGAGAGGAAGGGAGAGAGATAGAGAGTTAGAAACATCGATGAGAGAGTCATCGATCAGCTGCCTCTTGCACACCCCCTACTGGGGATATGCCCGCAACCAAGGTACATGCCCTTGACCGGAATCGAACCCGGGACCCTTCAGTCCCCAAGCCGACGCTCTATCCATTGAGCCAAACCGGTCCCGGCTATTATTATTACTTTTTAAAATATATATCTTTATTGACCTCAGAGAGGAAGGGAGAGGGAGCGAGAGATAGAAACATCAATGATGAGAGAGAAATTTGACCGGCTGCCTCCTGCACATCCCGCACTGGGGATGGAGCCCACAACCCAGGCATGTGCCCTTGGCCGGAATTGAACCCGGGACCCTTCAGACTGCAGGCTGATGCTCTATCCACTGAGCCAAACAAGCCAGGGCCTTTTTAAAAGCCCAAGCTCCTGGGTGTGAAGTGGGGCTGGGCTGGGCGCAGAGGCAGTCCCTCCTCACCACCCTCCCCCGCCCGTGCAGGTGGAGTTCTGCAAGTCGTTTGGGGACCCGACCAAGCCGCGCGCCTGGAGCAAGCATGCCCAGAAAGCAAGCCAGACCAAGCCGCCTCCGAAAGACAAGGACTCGGTGACCCCAGAAACTAAGAAGGTGCGTGGAAGGCCACTCCTGCCCGAACCCGGTGTCCGCAGGGTGGGCACCCCTGGGGGCTCGGGCAGGGGAGCAGGGGTGACCCGCGACTCCCTCTCGGATGGTTCCTGCAGGCGGGCCCTCCCAAGACAGCCCCGCTTCTTCTCCCCTCGCCCTTCACCTGTGGCCTCACCATCCGCACCTTCTGTTTGTAGGACAAGAAGAAGAAAAAGGCAGCGAATGAGCTGGAGAAGGTGAGTCTGTCCCGGTGCCCAGGAGGGTGGGCAGTGGGAGGGGTCCTGGGAGTGCTGGAGCCGAGTCTGGTTTCCTAGGCTCCTTGTCCGGTGCAGCGTCCACTCAGCCCTCCCAGGGCCGACCCGGCTGGCCCCGGGGGAAGTGAACTTGGAGGGTGCTCTGACTCGCCGGGAGTCAGGAGGGGTGAGCTGACTGAGCCGTCCTGGCCTGTGTTTCCCTCTTCCCGCTGCGGCGCCACCAGCTGAAGGAAGACACCGAGTTCCAGGAGTTCCTGTCGGTCCACCAGAGGCGGACACAGGCAGCCACGTGGGCTAACGATGCCCTGGACGCGGAGCCCTCGCAAGGGAAGAGCAAGCGGGATAGTGACTACCTGAACTTTGACTCCGATTCGGGCCAGGAGAGTGACGAGGGAGCCGGGGAGGACTCAGAAGGTAAGGGCAGGGACACGCACCCTCGGGTCCCTGCACGCCTACTGGCCTGTGCTCTCACGGGCCAGCACAAATGCCCTCTGCTGAGGTGGCTATCCCAACCACAAGAATGTTGGCCTTGACTGATCTTGGTCACTTATTCATTCAGCCACTCCAATATTGAGTACCTACTATGTGCCAAGAGTACCTACTATGTGCCAGGCACTGCATTAGGAATTGGGGATACAGCAGTGAGTTAAAGGCAAAGAATCCTGCCCCCTTGAAGCTGTCATCTGGTGGGCGGGAAGACACCGTAAAGAAATCACCCACTAGTTAGTGTGTTACATGAAGACAGAGAGGAAGCGGGGAAGGGGAAAGGAGAGCTCCTGAGACCAAAGTCCGGAGGGAGGTAAGTAGCAGCCGCGTCCTCAGAAGGCGCCCATGGTGTCGTGTGGGGACGGATGGCGGGTGTGTGAACAGTTGCAGCCCAGGACGGGAAGTGGTGGGTGAGGGAGGGGAATAATTGTGGCTTAAAGCACAGGATGGGTTTGATGTGGATGTTACATTCGGTATAGCTTCTGTGCAGAGCTGGGGTCCGAAGGACTCGCTGGGAGTTGGTGGGACACGGTCGTGGAGGGAACAGGCGGGGGTGCAGGTGGAGGGAGCAGCGTTCTGCATGGCTCAGGGTGGCTGCAGCGTGGGAGCTGGAGGGTAGTCAGCCATCGAGGGGCAGGAGCTCGGGTTTCTCCCTGTGAGCACCTGGTAGTCGCCGGAGGGTTTAATCCAGGCCTAAAGGTCCTCAGGTTGCAGCTGAAAGAGTGGATGACGAGGGCAGGGCTGCTGCGGGGAACACAGTTCCTGGCGTGTGGCACATGGAACCTCAACAGCATCTCACCCGTGTGACTGTTTATCAGAGGGCTCACCAGGGCTGCCTGGCACAGGCCCCTGTTCCTGGTGGGCTTGGCACCTCATGCCCCCTGCCCTCCCAGGCCTCTTGTCCCTCGGTGCCAGGGACTACCCCTGACTCCCAGCCTCCCTGTCTTCCCAGAGGAGGGCGGCCTCGAACCGAAGGCGGCCGTCCGGAAGGAGCTGTCGGACATGGATTACCTGAAATCCAAGGTGGTGCGGGCCGAGTCGCCGTCTTCCTCAGAGGAGGAGGAGGAGGAGGAGAGTGAAGATGAGGCCGTGAACTGTGATGAAGGCAGTGAGGCCGAGGAAGAGGACCCCTGCGCTGCCCCCATCTGGCAGGGCCAAGAGAGGACGGGACCAGGCCCAGAGCAGGGCACCGTATCTGGGACCAAGAAACCTCAGGAGGCCAGCGCCACGGTGTGTGGATCGGGGTGTGTCTTGGGGACCCGGGGAGCCGGTGGGGGGGTTCCCCATGTCCTCACCTTCGTACCCTGCAGGCCCCAGATCTGCTACACATCTCAGCTCTGCCACTTGCTCTGTGACCTGTGCGTGCACTTCCGTCTGAATCTGTTTCCCGTCGCTGAGAGTGAGCTGCTGACGGTACCGCCTGTTTTACTCTGCGTTAGTGGCAGTGTACACAGGTGGCAGCCCACAGTTGACTATGATACATACGATTAAGTGAGCACTTACCGCGAGCCGGGTCCAGTGCCTGCCGTATCCTTCGTCGTTGACTCTTAAGACAGCCTGAGGGGCAGGCAATCTTCCTGTGCGGTTTCACAGAGGAGGACGCTGAAGCCCAGGGGAGACCCAGCCAGACAGCAGTGCCTGGCGGTGCCTGCACAGCGTGCGCAGAGTGAGCCCCGCGTCGGTGGCGGCGAGCGTCACCTGACCTCAGGATGCTCGCCGGCACCCCGGCTCGCCTGGCAGGCAGCGCACTCAGGGTCACCGTGCCAGGGACTCACTCCCCCTCTCTTCTCTGCCGTCGCTCAGACAGAGAAGCCAGCCGTCCAGTGGGCACCCAGCACCCCCCACACCGTGAAGCTGCGGGGAGCCCCGTTCAACGTCACAGAGGTGCGTGCCCCTAATGGGACAAGGGCCAGAGCTGAGGGTGGGGGGCCGGGGACCCCTGCTGCAGGGGCTCAGGATTAGCGGGGGGCGAGCTGGGAAGAATTGGGGGCTAGACGCTGCACCAGTTCGGGGAGGACCGGCTGCCCTCAGCCGTGGCGCATAGTAGGGCTGCGCATACTTCTCTTGCTGGAAAAGGGAAGGGCAGCTGGTGGATATCGAAGGCTCTGTGATCCATACTCTGTGTTAGTGCGTTTTTAAAAAATGTGTTTGACTCGCCCTCATGTTCAGATTAGAGAGACTGAGGGGAGAGTGGGGGATGGCCTGCAGCAGCCGCATAAGCGGCTGTGAGCCATCGCCATCGGCATGAGGGGACAGGGACTGCTGTGCATGTGCTGAGGAGAAGCGGGAAAGGCCAGACTTAACCCCAAATATATAAAAGGCACTTGGGGGAGGGGTGTGTCAGACACAGAGCCTTAAAATGCCGATGGTGGCATTACTGTTTTATATTTACATCCTTCACAGCCAGCTTTTCTTCAGATTTTTTTCCAAGTTCGTTTTAGTTAATGATGGAGGAAAGGTGTGTATATCTAGAGCAGGGGTCTTCAAACTACGGCCCGCGGGCCACATGCAGCCCCCAGGGGAGTCTGATCCGGCACGCCAGGTTTTTTGGGCAGTGAGCGCAGCCGAGGTGTTACAGTAGGAATTAGTAGTTCATATAGTCCGGCCCTCCAGCTCTCTGAGGGACCGTGATCTGGCCCCCACTTTAAAAAGTTTGAGGACCCCTGATCTAGAGGAAAGAGAAACGAGAAAGGACGAAACACGGGTAACCTTTCCACATCCAGAACTCCGGCCCAGGTTTCTTTGTTTGGGCTGCACTTTTATTACCAGTTGGTAAAGGAGGAACCTCCCCTTCTTCTAGAAAAACGTTACGGAGTTCCTGGCGCCCCTGAAGCCGGTGGCCATTCGGATCGTGAGGAATGCTCACGGGAACAAGACAGGTGAGGTCTGGGTGTCGGGGGTTCAGAGGCAGCTGGGGAAGTGGAAGGTCAGGGCAGTGGGGTTTGGACCCTTAAGGGGTCGCTGTTCTGTTTCTGTTTGTGGTTCCGGCTCTGTGGATTGGCTAGGCTGCTTGGGCGAGGGTCTCCTCTCGCCCCTGCCTGAGCCTGGTGCGTGTTGTCCCCGTTCCTCTGTCTCCACTCTTGCCAGTGGGCTCGCCTGTGGCTTTAAACAGATGTCCCCGGCCCAGGTTTGCTGTGCCGAAGGGCGGCACTGTGAGCTGCTGAGAATGTGTGCTGCTGCCCTCACTGTCCTCTGCCAGGCTCCCCCTCTGGGCAGAGAACATGCTGGAAGGAAGGGTCTGAGCCTGGAGAGGTGGGCGCCCCCTTACTGCCCCGGCCGGGGCTGCAGGACACGCAGCAGCGGAGTTAACGTTCCCAGGAACCACGCCGAGGCCGCTGGGCAGCGCTGGGCACGCAGGCTGAACTTGGCGAGAAGCTGGGAGCTGCTGGGGCCCGAGTCCGGGAAAGAAGGGCAACCGCTTTAGGGGTGGTCTTGTTGCCTTCAGGTTTCTTGTCCCCTCCCGGCCCTCTGAGCACACAGCCCTGCTCCCCAGGCAGGCCCAGTGGCCAGTGGCCCTCTTTCCCTCCCACCTGCTCGGGTACAATACAGGGCAGGGGAGAGCCTGCAGCTTCAGATCCCAGCTCGGCCACTTGCCGGCCCTGGGGCCTTGGACCAGAACATGGAGTCAGTTTCCTCATCTGAGCAGTGGGGTGGTTGTGTCTCATTTAGTTGTGAGGACTCAGCGAGTTAGTGCGGACAGCGTTTACAGCGGTGCTGATGGCCCATCCACCTCCCTGCAAGCCAGCGTTAGGACTGGCTCTTCAGAGACCAGTGGAGGGGCTGGGAGGGCACACTGAGGTTTCAGGATGAGGAACCATATTGGAGGCCTTGGAGCTGGAGAGAGCTGGCTTGCGAGTGTGATGGATGCTTCAGGGACATAATCGGATGTCCCCATGGGAGCTGCTGAGGAGGCATGCTGGCCCTGCGCTGAGGGCTCAGGAATGACTGGACTTCAGCTGGGTGCAGGCCGAGGATGGAAAAGGCCCCCACGCTGGCTTCTGCGCACCTCGGGGCCTCGGGCTCTGGCACAGTGGCTGTGGGGGTGGCCTCTCGGGTGCTGAGCTGGGTCACAGGGTGAGCGGGACTGGGAAGAGTCAAAGGCCTCCTGTGTTCTGACTCTGACATCCCAGCATCGTCACCCCAGTATTGTCAGCTTAGAGCCAGGCCCCAGAGCCCGAACCGGGGGTGGGGAACCTTTTTCTGCCAAGGGCTATTTGGGTATTTTAACACCATTCATGGGCCATATAAAATTATCGACTTAAAAATTAGCCCCCTGTATTTGGTCAGATATTTCATTAACTCACCCCTGATGCCTTGGCAGGGCCAGACCAAATGATTTCGCAGGCCTTGAGCGGCCCATGGGCTGGACGGCCCATCCCCCCGGCCTCCCCCACAGCCTAAAAACTCTGCGAAGGGAGATTCGGCCACAGTGGGAGGGAATCTGCATTTTGGGGAATTGGCAAAGCTGGAAGTTCTCCCTCACTCTCTGCTCAGCTTCTCCTGCACACCTAGCACAGTGTGGGGGACTCCTGCGCGTGTCTGCGGACTTGACCTTCGTCATTGTCCTTCCTCAGGGTATGTCTTTGTGGATTTCAGCAGCGAAGAGGAAGTGAAGAAAGCTTTGAAGTGCAACAGAGAGTACATGGGTAAGGACACAGGGACAGGCGCTGGCTCCGTGTTCATTCAGTGTTTTATTTGTTCCTTTATTCATTCCCTGATTCATTCATTTACCCCATCACATTTGGTCGAGAGTCTGCTCTGGGCCAGGCGCTGCTCTGGGCACTGGTGAGACAGCGGCAGGCAGAACAGCTTGTGCAGCTGATGTAGAGCAAACGGACATACGGGGAGAGAGAGGGAGACATGCGATGGGCTGTGCTGTGGGGAAATGCGGAGCAGGAGAGTCAGGATTGGAGGAGACACGTTTATAAACAGGAGTGTGTCCACTGGGCCTCCCCGAGAAGATGAGAAAACCCAGAAAGCCCTGGCCTGGTGGGGCAGCCATGCCAGTAGGGTCAGCACAGGGCAGCATGTGCAGGTCCCTGAATTGGGAGGTCGCCTGAATGGCCTGCGAGGACGTGACCTTTGACCTGACCCTGGCATGGACAAGTGATTCAGATCCAGCCATCGGCTTCTAGTGAAGATGCAAGTTCTGTCAGGGAAAGGAGAGAAACCAAGCAGTCTTGTCAGCCAGTCAGGCAGTGGGTGTTTATTAAGCACCTACTGTGTGCATGCGGAGGAGCTAGTGGCGGTCACTGTCCAATCAGGCCCGGGTGATGCTTGTGAGGAGTTCACTAGGGCAGGGCGACGGGCTCCTTGGCGTTGGGTGTCACACGTCACGTGTTGCTGTCCTAAGGCAGAGTAGCCATTGGTGCCGGGTCACATGCCCTGAACTCAGGATGCAGATCTGGACAGAGGCGGCCCTGGCAGGCTCCCCCCATTGACACTGACTTGCAGGAGGGGGTTACATGGGGGGAGGGCCTTCGGGTCAGGCCTGCGCTGCGGCCTGAGCCTGGGCCGTGGCATCCGGAAGGCGGCGATGACGAGTTTGGAATCGTCAGGCAGGAGTCACTGGCACGTTCCAGGCCTCCCCCTGAGTTCTGACTCCTGTCCTTGTGCAGGTGGCCGCTACATCGAGGTGTTCAGGGAGAAGACCGTCCCCGTGGCCAAGGGGCCCCCGAAGGGCAGCAGCAAAGCCTGGCAGGGCCGGACGCTTGGGGAGAACGAGGAGGAGGAGGACCTGGCCGACTCGGGGAGGCTCTTCGTGCGCAACCTGCCCTACACCAGCACCGAGGAGGACCTGGAGAGGATCTTCTCCAAATACGGTGAGGGAAGCTCCCCCGGAGCGCACGGCTGAGAGCAGGCAGGCCCGGCTTCAAGTCCCAGGCTGCCCCTCAGCTCCTGACCTTGGGCTCATGACGTCCCCTCCCGTCTCAGTCTCCTCATCTGTGAAATGGGCTGATGATCCCTGAGCTGCTGTGAGGATTTGCACATGCTGTGTTTGATAGCGAGGGTGGTTTTTATTATAGTCGTTGTTGCCTGTTATTATTTCACAGGACATGAACATGATCTTGAAGACCCATAGTTTAGCTGGGTCACCCTGTTCAGCTGTAAGGTCATGGCTGTGAAGGGAAGGAAGTTAGGGTTTAAAGTGACGGTGAGGTCTCCATGCCTCTGAGGCCCCTTGGAGGGTCTCTCACTTCTATTCAGAGGCTGTCTCTGCTTGGTGGGGGATCGGGGTGTGGCTGAGTGCCTGGTGTGGGGACAGGGAGGCCCTGAGCAGGACTCTGCCATTAGTATAACCTTCCAGCCTGTGGTTACTGCTGTCCTGAGCACGGATCCTGCTCCCCAGGCCAGCACCCTAGTTGATGGCAGGGCCGGCTGCACACGAGAGGGAGTCAGCAGACTGCAAGCACTTCCAGGGCACTGAGCAGGCGCTGTTAGTACACTTGACGTGTCAGTGCCTTTAACCCTCCCAGCACCCGTGAGTTAGGTGCTCTGATGATGCCACTTCACAGATGAGAAGACTGAGGCACCTGAAGGCCACACCTGTAGGTGGTGGAGGCAGGACCCAGCCCGGCACCTGTACTGTCAGGAGAGATGCATGAAGGGTTGTGTCAGGGACATCCTTGACCTTTGAGGTGGCCTCAGTGCAGCCTCTGGACACGGGCCGACCCAGAGCGGCAGCCCCATGCTCTCGCCAGTGAAGACCATCACCTGCTCAGCGCCGAGGTGCAGGCCCATCCCGGCCCAGACACTGATCCCCCTCCTGTCCGCAGGCCCCCTGTCCGAGCTGCATTACCCCATCGACAGCCTGACCAAGAAGCCCAAGGGCTTTGCCTTCGTCTCCTTCATGTTCCCTGAGCACGCGGTGAAGGCCTACGCGGAGGTGGACGGGCAGGTGTTCCAGGTGACTGCCCAGGGCCGGGGGGCTGCTGGGCCCAGGTGGCTGGGAGAGGCTCTGTGTGTGCATGCGTGAGTAGTGTGAGTGCGTGTGTGCGTGTACATGCGTGAGTGCATATGCACACCCTCACATTGCTAAGGAAGCACAGTGGCCTGGGAAGCTGTCCTCACACCCACCCAGAGGGCAGTGCCCTGAGAGCCGGTCGGCTCTGGTTCCACTGATCTGTCAGCACCTGGAACAGCTCCTGGCGCCTAGTGGGCACTCCCAGAGGGTTTGCTGAATGAATGAATAGGCTCTCCATCTGGAGAAACAGCACTTGGGAGAGGAAGGAGGAAGGAAGGAGTTGGGCGTGGACATGTTAAATGGCCACAATAGAGTGGAAGACACTCTTGTGATTTTTCCCAGCGCCTTCAAGTAAGGTGCTCAGTGCGCCATACCCCCAGCCCAGGCTCCCTGTCCCCCTCTTCCCTTTCCATTCATGCCTGTATAGTGCTGTGATCTCCGTGGCTCCGGACCAGACCTCCCGTGCATGCCCTACGTGTGCAGGGGCAGGATGGGCCCTGGCCTTGGGGTGGGGAGGGTGGCACTTACGAGCTGACCAGTCCCCCTCGTGAGGCTGTCACATGGCCTCCATCCCGTGCCACGTGCCCATTCAGGTCGAGGGTAACCACACGGTCGTTCAGACTGAGGCCACGTCAGTGGGTTTCAGCACCCGGTGCTGCCGCCTGCTCTGAGAGGCCGATCTCCTGGGGAGGATGTGGAGGCACCTGCCCCCCACCCCCTCCTCTGACCCCTTCCCCTCCCCTCCCCCCCTCCAGGGCAGGATGCTCCACGTATTACCCTCCACCATCAAGAAGGAAGCCAGCGAGGACGCCCGCGCCCCGGGGTCATCCTCCTACAAGAAGAAGAAAGAGGCCAAAGACAAAGCCAACAGCTCCAGGTTCTTAGCCGCACACACAGCCTCTGGCCCTGAGCAGGCTCCTGCGCCCTCGCCCCCTCCTCCCCAGCCCCCTCCTCTCCAGCCGCCGCGGGGCTCTGGCTCCTTGTGGTGGGTCCGGCCTCGCTTGTAACCTTGCTGAGCCTGTGTCTCATCTGCAAAATGGGAGAGCCACAGCGGTACTTAGCCCTGCAGAGTCCTAGGGGTTAAACAGGTGGTCAGGCGGAGCTTAGTCCCTGGCACAGACACACGTGAGGGTTGTCCATGTCGTCGTCCCTGTCCTCATCCCCAGGCCCTGGGTAGGTGGCTCACGCCAGGGGGGTTGCGGGGAGAGAGGCTTTGGGGGTTAGGATGGCAGGCCGGGGGGCTCATTTCTCAAAGGTTTTGCATCTAAAACAATATCCCGGTCTTTGCTCTGCGGTCTGACGTCCCCCTCCTGCCTCAGCTCTCACAACTGGAACACACTGTTCATGGGCCCGAACGCAGTGGCCGACGCCATCGCACAGAAGTACAGCGCCACTAAGAGCCAAGTGTTTGACCACGTGAGTGGGCGGCCCGTCTGATGTACCCGGCCGTGGGCCTAACGTGAGGGGGTCAAGGGCAAGCAGGGGGCATCGTGCTGGGTCGCCTGGGAGTGCGCCTCTGCTGCTGTCCGTGGGCAGCCTGGGCCCCAGCACGTCCCAGCCACCCCTAGACCTTGGCTCCTTCGGGGGGTGGAGCCGCCCCGAGAAGTGGGGTCGGGGCGGGCGGGGTCCTCTCCATCCAGGCCTTCCTCGCAGGCTGTGGGACACGGGAGGCTGCTCGTCACCTGCCCGACAGCCAGCAGCCTCTTCCTCCCCTCCCACAGGAGACCAAGGGCAGCGTGGCCGTGCGCGTGGCCCTCGGGGAGACCCAGCTGGTGCAGGAAGTGAGGCGCTTCCTCCTGGACAACGGGGTCAGCCTGGACTCCTTCAGCCAGGTGGGTGCACACAGCTCGGCCCGGCCGCTGCCACGGGGAGCCGGGAGCTGGGCCGGGCTTCAGGTTGGTGGCGTGGCAGTGGGTGTGAGGATCCGGCCTGTCGAGGGTGACGTTTGCTGTTAATTTTTAGTCTCCAAAAATAGGAGAAAACCACATGGGTCAGACAAGGCGCCTATCTGACCGGATGCAGGGGTCCTCAAACTTTTTAAAGTGGGGGCCAGATCACGGTCCCTCAGAGAGCTGGAGGGCCGGACTATATGAACTACTAATTCCTACTGTAACACCTCGGCTGCGCTCACTGCCCAAAAAACCTGGCGGGCCGGATCAGACTCCTCTGCGGGCCTCATGTGGCCCGCGGGCCGTAGTTTGAAGACCCCTGGCGATAGTGTCTCAGGGGCCATATGCAAGAGGGCTACCTTGTAACCTTCATGCAGACCAGGGGGCCCCAAACATCCCTATCTTCCCCCCGCCCCCCGCCTCCTTCAAAGAGCACCTGCTGTCTGTCTGAGTCATAGGCCTTCTTTGAACCAAGTAGGGGAGCGGTCACTGCCCTGTGCTCACTCCACCAGGTGGGTTCTTAGGGTTATGGCTGATGGTCTCAGGGGTCCAGTGAGCATCTAACATCCTTAAACAGGGAGACTGAGGCCCCGAGGGCGGTGGGTGACTTAAAGGTCCAACAAAGAGACTGTGGCCAGAGCCTGGGCTCCGTCTCAGCTTCCGCCACCCAAACAGCAACTTCCTCAGGTTTACCAGCCTTGGACTTGGCGTTAAAAGGTGGCTCGGATGGAAGGGTGGGCGGATGCTGAGTGGGTGGGAAGCGGGGGCGATGGATGAGAGGCAGGTAGGGAGGTGGGTGGAAGGGTCAGTAACTATATCGCTAGCTAGCATCTATCGGGACTTAGCAAAGCGCCCTCCGAGTTTCACGTTCCTAACCCTGTGGGGACCGTCACAGAGGTGCAGGCAATCGTCCCAGGCCACGCAGCCGTTCGTGGTGGAGCCAGGTTTGAATGTGGCCCCGGAGTCCACATCCCAAACCGTTACACTTGCAATCTGAGTTGCACCTACAAAGCCCATGGGTACCCTGCCTGTCCCACCTGCAGGTGTGCCCTCCCCTATGAGGAGACCCTGTGAGGCCTACGGTGTGGGTGTAACCATTAGTCCATTTCACAGATGAGAACACTGAGGCCCACGGGAGAAAGCAGCTGACCCGAGGTTTCAGGCCAGGTCAGTGGCTGAGCTGAGACTCCTGTTCAGATGATCCCAAACCTGGAACTTGCCCATTACATGTCTTTGGCTCTCCTATGTCCTCCGGCTTTGTTTTCCATGAAACAGTGCTGACGTTCACACAGCGCTACGCTCTGTGCGCCCTGTGCCTGTGTGAGCGCAGCTGTGGCAGCCCTCTCCCGAGGGGCCCTGGAGACGGCCCCGGGTCTGTATGTTAGTGAGGGGCCGGGCACAGGTCCATGCATCTCAAGTGTCTAGTGTCTTGGCTTGGTTTCTTCCAGAAGCAGACTCAGAGGCAAGGGCAGGTATTGTTTGGGGCAGCAGACAGTGAGAAAGGCCAAGGGGAGGCAGGAGGCTGGTGCAGGGCATGCTTATGATGGCACCTTGTCTAGCAGGGCTGAGCTGGAACTGGTACACCTGCAGGGCCCTCCCTGGAACTGTCCCACCCACAGGACCAGGGACACACCAACCCCTGGGAGCCCGGGTTGCTCCCAGCCGCTGTCGCCTGCCATGATGTGACAGCAGGCGCCTGTAGTTGCAGGAAAATGCCCTGGGCCTGGGCCATGGACGCAGATCAGCCTGGATGCACGGCTCCACAGTGGAGGGGCAGGGATTTGACCCAAGGGTCAACTCTGGTGCCCTCACCCTTACCCATGCCACAGCCACCTCTTATCCAGGAAGCCGCGTGCTTGAGATGGTGCCATCTCCTGAGCCGGCCTTCGAAGTGCCTGGTGACTGAGGTCCCCAGGGGGGGCACCTGGTCCAGAGTGGACCACAGACAGTGCTGGCGGCAGGGCCGGCCCTCGTGTTGTCCCTAACGTGTTCCTCTCCTCCTCGCAGCCCGCTGCGGAGCGAAGCAAAACCGTGATTCTGGTGAAGAACCTGCCGGCAGGCACCGTGGCGGCCGAGCTGCAGGAGACCTTCGGCCGCTTCGGCAGCCTGGGCCGCGTGCTGCTGCCCGAGGGCGGCGTCACCGCCATCGTGGAGTTCCTGGAGCCGCTGGAGGCCCGCAAGGCCTTCCGCCACCTGGCCTATTCCAAGGTAGGCACGGCCTGCGAACTGGGGTGAAGGGAGCGGTGCCAGCAGGGGCCTGGCCCGTGGGAGCCCCTCTGAAGGCACCTGCTCTGAGCTGACTGTGAGCTTGAGTTCCCCCTGAGATCACAGACAGAGAGGCTGCGACTTCCAGAAAGAGGTCACGGCATCCTGCGCCTCAGGCTCCTCAGCGTCCTGCCCCCTTGGACTTGACCCTCATTCTTCTGCTTTTGGGATCTTGTACCCACAGTAGTTTAGAAGTCGGTTCTGTAGGCGGCTGTCTCCTGTCCTTGGTAAAAACAAACGTATACTCACACACACAGATTCATTAATGTGGTAGTTTCCTGTGGCCGCCATAACAGGCTACCACCAACCTCGTGACTTAAAACAGCACAAATGTGTCCTCTCACGGTTCTGAGGCCGGAGATGGGAAACTGGGGTGTTGCAGGGCCGTGCTCCCTCTGAGGCTTCAGGGAGGCCCCCCCATGGCCGCTGCAGCTCCTGCTGGCACCAGTGCCCATGCCAGTGGCTGCTGCACTGACCTCTGCCTCCTTGTGCCTTTTCCTCTCCTCCATTTCTGGCTGGATTCAGGCTGGCCTCACCTCAGATCCTTCACTTAATGACATTTGCAAAGATCCTTTTTCCAAACCGGGTTCCACAGATGCTGGGGGTCACCTTTCAGCCACTGCATGTAGCTTCTCTGTCAGGCACGTTAGCGATGTGCAGCCTCTGTCAGTGTCTGCTTTGTCCTTTCAAAGAACAGCCGCACGCATGTATGTGCACATGCGTGGCCGAGAGTCTTGCGGGGAGAGAAAGCGTGGTCTCCAGCGGCCACACTGCACTTCCTGCAGGAGAGCTGCATCCCATCCTGGTTCTTTCCCCCGCCCCCTGCCCACTCATACCCCGGCCGGGGCAATCCAGGGACACACATGCTCGGCCCCTCCCCCGGCCCTGAGCTGCAGCCGGAGATCAGGCGGAGGAGGGTTCTGGGCTGTGTGCCTCTCCTCCCGGGGCGAGTCGCCCATCCTCTCTGACCCTCGGGCTCTTGGTCTGTGTAAGACACTGAGCCCTCCTCGCCTCTGTCTCCGCAGTTCCACCACGTCCCCCTGTATCTGGAGTGGGCTCCCGTGGGCGTCTTCTCCGGCTCAGCCCCCCAGAGGGAGGAACCCCAAGACACACCGGTGGAGCCTGCGGGAAAGGAGCGGGCGGCGCCAGAACCCGGTGAGAGCTGAGCCCCGGGACAGCGGGGAGGGAAGCGGGTGGGCGGCACCATTTATTAGGTTTCAAGTTCATTATTCGTCCCGGAGACCAGTGGGTCTCAGACTCGTGGATTTCATAGGCGCGTTCTTAGAAAATAGAGCGTAAACATGATGGGTGCAGCCAAGGCAGCCAGCTTTTTGGCTTGTCAGTTAGAGGTTGTGAGGAAAATAAACTACTTAGAATCTGTTACCAGGGACTCGAACACAGCCAGTGAAAGCAGCCTTCACACACCTCCAGGGATGCCTCCTGGGCCAGGGTGGCTGGTGGAGGAGTCATTCCGGAGGGCCCGGGAGTGGCGCAGCGCCCTCTGGCGTCCAGTGGCCGCAAAGGCAGGGAAGGGAGGAAGGGTTGCCATTGGCAGTGGGACCTCACAGTTCTCTTGTGGAGAGATGTCCTGAGGATGGTGAGACACAGCACTCTCTGGACCCACCAGAAGGGTCAGGGGCCCCCCCAATGGTGGATCACCCGAACCCCCCTGTATTCCCAGTGCCTCCTAGGCCAGTGCAGAATTAAAGGCCTGCAGAAAAGTTTTTAAAAGGGCCGTGACGGTTTTTAGCCAGGGGCCAAGGTCTTGGCCGTCAGTAATATTTCTCCCCCTTTCCCTCTACCCCTTTGGGGTTACCAGCTTATTAAAAAATATATATATATAAGTCTGGTATCTGCCATAACCATTGTTCCTATTTTTAAAAAAGTGTTAAAAGCATAGAGAAGGAGTGCAGGTCGGGGCCGTGTCTGTGCTGGTTCCCAGCCCTGTTGTCAGGTGACCCCCCCAGAGCTCATCCAGGGCCTCTTTTTGTTCCTCTTCTGACACCATCGCGTACACAGTCCCCTCTGTCCCCCGCTCCTCCTGACACCGCATTGTTCCCGCGGCTCCCCCAGGCCGTCCCGCTGCACGGGCTCCGCAGCCCGCCCCGCATGTCCCCGGGCCCCCAGGGAGGCGGGCAGGGGGCTGCGGAGGAGCTTTCTGTTTACCCCTCCGCTCTCCGTGCCGGTCCTAAGAGAGGGGGCCGCATTTATCTCCCCACAACCGAGACCCTCACCTCCAGATAAAGGCCTCCGTGGAGGAGGGGGGCCCCCCCGAGAAGCTGCTCGCTGCTGATAACAGTCTGTGCTGGCAGCCGTCACCCGGAGCGGAGTGGGGGGGAGCGGCTGAATTCTGCCGCCTGATTACACTGAGGCCCCACGCGGCGGTGCGTGACTGGGTTTTATTGTGCTGGCCCGATGGCAGCGCCGCCTCCCAGGCCTCCCGGCCCCCTCCGCCCCCCTCTGCCCGCCCCGGGCCCGGCCCTGCCCCGCCCTCCTTCTCCCCTCTTCTGGTTCCTGGTGATCCCGTTGGCAAGCATCTGTGTGAGTTTCACATAAACATCTTGTTTATGCTTTCTAGTCTTCCCACTGTCTCTCCGCGCGGGGGCCAGGAGCAGAGGCTGTGTGAGTGTGCATGTGTGTGCACACGTGTGAGTGTGCGTCTAACTCCATTTTCTCGGGAAGGATGCTGCGGCTCGGTGGGTAAGAGACAGTTCCCCGGAGCCACACTCTCGTTTCCCAGGCCGCGTGCTTACCCAGCTCTGCGCCGCCTCCTGACTGAGTCTGGGCCCCTTCTCGTTTCTCCCAGGCCCCTCTTCTCAGCAGACTTCCAGCTGAGGTGCCCTTGTCTCCTCAGTTCTTCCCGCAGCTCAGGAGATGCAGGGGCGGGAGGCGGGCGCTGGGACACAGGTTTAGGGAAACAGCACTGGCTCTGTGCTGTTGGAGGCCGCATTCGGTCCACGGCCTTTTATTTCAGTCAGATCTCCTCCCAGGCGTTGGGGTCAGGAGCTGGTTGGCCCATTAGAAGTGGGAGGGACCAGAAGAGCTGCCAGGGAGCAGGTCCTGGGTGTCCTCACAGGCCCCTCATTCATCCTGGGCCGGGCCTGCAGGCAGCTCACTTGCCAGGAAAGGAGGCTCCATCTGGATCTGGGGTGCTGTGCTGACTCTCCACTTGCTCTGTCATAGCCCAGACGTCACTCCTTCTGGGCAGGTATCCGGGCTTTAACCTGATGCAGACCCGCCCCTGCCCCTGGGTCGGGAGGCAGCTGGCCTCGGGGGATGCTGGCCACGCTCACAGCTGCTGGGTCTCTGAGCTGGTGGTCTTGAGGCTGTGACGCCTGGATGCCACACTGGGCCTGGCTGGAGTCCTGCCCTCCCTCCCCCCCCCCCCCCGAGAGGCCAAGGGAGGGGCCAGCAGGCGTGGCCAGGAGTCTGCCCAGGGGAGGGGCAGAGCACAGGGCCCTGGCTGACCACTGGCGGCCACGAGCTGACCATTGCCTGGTGCAGAGCTGGGACAGGCCTGTGAGCTCGTTGCCAAGGCTTTCAACCGTGGGTTTTCCCAGACGAGCTGGACTTGCAATTTCTCTGGAAACATCTGAACATCTGACCACCCTGGGCTGACGTCCTATGTGGACGTCATAGTCAACACTGGCCTCTTGACATTGGCCAGCGTCAAGAGGAGGCTGCCCCTTAAGCTGCTGTGAGCCTTCTTGGTCTCCATCATCCTCACCGTCCTTTATTGTTATTATCATTTTAATCTTTTTTAGTCTTCATAAACCCCTCTCCAGCCTGCAGGCACCTGAGATTTAGGGTTCAGCCCCAGAATTTTCCATGGGAAGGTGACTGCTGAGGTCCCTAATGAGACAACGACAGCTTCTGTCACCCTGTCACCTGGCACAGCATGCACCTCAGTCCCTTCCCTTCTCCTCTCCTCTCCTCTCCTCCCCTATGCAAATGCAAGGAGAGCCAGGGGGAGCTGTCCTCCTAGCTGAAGGCCGGCAGAGTTCCTTTCCATTGAAGTTCTCACTGGGAACTGGAGTCTTAGCTGTTTGCCTAGCTCTGCCTCCCCATCGTTAGCGATACAGTGTGTTTGCACCCGCTTTGCAAGTGGGGATTGAGTACAGTGGCCACACCATGGGGCCTTGTTGGGTAAATTGTGTGGGAGGGAGCTTTTATGTAGATTCTTTTCTTGTCCTGGAGACACGCTGGTTCTAGCTTCACCTCCGGGGAGGGAGGGAGGACACCTGTGCCACTGATGTTCACAGTGTGATCGCCGTCAGCGTTCCCTAGGGCTTCAGAGGGCTGTCCTGTGACAGAGCGTTGACGCTTCACTAGGACTTGTAAGCGTTAGGAGTGCAGCAGAGAGGGGGCGGGATGGACAGGCTTTGGTGCTCAGCATAGGTTTGGGGACAGACCCAAAACCCAAGCAGCCCCTGTGGGTCCCAGAAGTTTGAACCCTTTGAGTCTGGTGTGCGAGAGGCAGGGATACCTCCGTCAGCTCTGGGTGGCCTGCCGAGCGGCCTGGCCGGCCTGTGCCAGCCAGCCAAGCAGGGTCTGGATCTGCAGGGAGGGTCCGGCCACCTGCTAGGAGCCCTGAGGGCGAGGAGTGGGGCCGCTGAGGGCTGCCTTTGCTGAGGTGGTTTATTTCCTGGAGGCTGTGGGAGGGGCGTCAGAAGCTTGGATGTGGTGGGGGATTTGTCCCCAGCCCCGATCACGTGACTTGGGGGGGGGGGGGTACTGGGGAGTTTGATGGAAATTGAACACATTTTCCGGGCATCCCTGTGAGGTTCCGTCAACCTCGGGTGGAATTCACACTCAGTTCACACTTATCACCAGGGCTGGCCGCCTCTGTGTCACAGCCATACACCTGCCTGCCAGCTCCCCGCGTCACATCCGCTTTGCCCTCCCTGCAATGCTGTTCCTTCAGAAGGGGGGGGGGGGGAGGGGGGCAGGTGAAACCACAGCCTCTGTCTCCCTCTCTCCAGAAATAACCAGGAGCACCGTGACCATGGCTTTCCTGCCGTGTGTGTGTGTGTGTGTGTGTGTGTGTGTGTGTGTGTGTCTCATAGGATGGAAGTTACTAAACTCCAGAATATTGGGTGTATGTGAAATAAGCTCAGCCTGCAAGTTAAGTAGGACCTTCAAATGTCTGCAGTCATAGCTGGTTCACAGTACACAGTACGGGGAGAGTGCAAACACCTTAAGGGTGAGAACCCTTGTTTGAACAGCTTAAAGTATGAATGAAGGCAACTGAAACACTGCTTTTCTTCTTTGAATGAAAAACTTACATCCTGGACAGTGTAGCTTAATGGTTAGAACACCGACCCACTCACTGAAGGGTCGCTGGTTCGATTCTGGGTTAAAGGCACATAGCTGAGTTGCAGATTTGATCCCCAGCCCCAGTTGGGTGCTTGTGGGAACAGCTAACCCCTGTCTCTCACACTGATGCTTCTCTATCTCGGTCTCTTCCTCCCTCCCTTCGACTCTAAAAATCAGTGGAAAAGGTATTCTCTGGTGAGGTTTAAGAAGACAACCAATTGTCCTGCTTCCTTGCAGGCCTGCTGAGCCTGTGAGTCTGTGAGCCCCTCAGGACAGCCCCGGGAGCTCTGCTTCTGTCCCAGGTTACAGAGGGTGAGGGGAGGGAGTGACCTTGCATATTGTTTCCTGGCTTACTTTCCTCCCAATCTTCTATTATGAGCATCGTGGGTAGTCCGAGCCTTCAGGGGTCATCATTTGGGGTCTGTGTTTCGTGTTCCTTTCTCTTCAAAATGGGAAGGGGCGGGACCGCCTCTCCCTGCTCTCAGGACTTGCTGGCCAGCCCAGGCTGGGGGTGGTGCCCCTCCTGGCGCTGCCCACCCAGCTAAACACCCTGGATCCAGAGGTTCTGAGCCTGAGGCAGAGTAGGCGTCACTTAATGGATTTTGGGTGTTTTGTTTTTTTTTATTACTGTTTTTTTTTTTTTTTTTTTTTTTTTTTAAGGGGATCCAGTGCCAGACAGTGAAACCCACGAGGGTGAAGAGACAACAGAGGGAGGAGCAGCCGAATCTTCCTTGAAGATGGAGGAAGAGGAGGAGGAGGAGGAGGAGGAGGAGGAGGAAGAAGAGAGCCTTCCTGGGTGTACCCTGTTTATTAAAAATCTCAACTTCGACACAACTGAGGAGACGCTGAGGGGGGTGAGTGAGGGCTCGGGAACCCTGTCGGCTCACGTAATCGCTGCCGTGGCCGGCCTGTCAGCAGGCTCTGGTGATGTCGTTGAGCAGCCAACGCCCATCTGCCGGGCCGTCCAGCGACGTGTCGTCCGAGACCCAAGCAGCAGCCAAACTCCACAGCACCCAAGGGACAGGCCGGATGCCTGGGGAGGCACCCGCCCTGTGAAAGCACAGGCAGTGTCAGCGGTGCCGGCTTAGGGAGCAGGCCCTCGCTGTCTGTGGCTGCGCAGCCCATGTTTAAGGCCCCGCCTGGGATGGCTGCAGGGTCGGCGGGAGCGGCCGTGACACCTGTTGAAACTCTCTCTTCCAGGTGTTTTCCAAGGCGGGCGCAGTGAAGAGCTGCTCCATCTCCAGGAAGAAGAGCAAAACAGGTACTGCGTTCGGAGCCCCCGCCAGGACGAAATGGTTCCGGAAGAAACGGGAGCTCTGGGTGGGGGTGAGGGCGGCTCTTGTTCTGAGAGTCCTCTTTTGTTCTGAAACACTGTCACTGCCGGCCGACCCCGCTTGGCAGAGTGGCCCTGGGTCCTGTGTCCCCGGACAACCTGGTGCCCAGCGGGGAACTGCACACATCAGGTTCTGAGAACCTGGACTGGCGGGTGGTCAGAGAGCAGGCACTGGGGCCGGTGGGGTGGCACCATTCAGAGGCAGAGACCCCTCCTCCCCTATCTCCTCTGCCCTCGGGATTCCTAGGGAACAGCAGGAAGTGCCAATCCAGGGCTCCCTTCCCCTCCGAGAAGTAACCCAGACGGAGGACATCTGGAAGGTTCCACCGAGGCATTGGCCACGCACCTCACTGGTTGGTGGGTGCCGGGCCACATAGAGGCCACCGTGGTCTCCATTTGGCCTCGGGTGTTGTCCCAAGTTGCTCGGCCTCTGCTATGTCTCCCCTCCAGCCCTGGCCTTCTGCAGGATGTCCTTGGAGATTTGTTTTGTGTGTCCTGCCAAAGCCCCCTGTGTGTTCACAGCACAGTCCCCTTCAGTTTGGGGGCATTTGCAGGGCTGCCAAAAGTCCGCCTGTAGCTGTGTCCTGGGGGACACACGAGCTGGTGGCTGCAGGGGCGGGGGGGGGGGGGCAGCTGGGAGGTGGAGGCGGCAGGAAGCAGGCAGGGGACAGAGGCTGGAGGTGGGAGCAGCTGAGTGCTGGCAGGAGTGCACAGGGCAAAGGGAGAGATAGGCTGGTTCAAAAGACACTGTGGCCTCAGTCAGACCCCAGCCAGTCCTCCTGGAATTCACCTTGGGGGGGGGACACAGAATAGGCTCATTAAATGTGTATGAAATGCAGGGGGAGGAGGCATGCATCCCATCTTGTGTCAAAAGGGCAAGAGGTAATTAGAGATCTTGCATTGTGTGTCCTCCAAACACCCCGCCCAGTGCTCTGCATCAAGGTCCGGAAGCCTGAGCTTCTCATACAGTTTGAGCTTCCCTTCCTGCCTGACGCCGCCTCCCTCCCCCTCCCGGCCTCATGTCCGACAGGCAGAAGCACTCGTAAAGGGTGAGCCTTGGGCGTGTGGGACTGCCACACACACGTCCGTCTCAGGCATTGCGTACAGGAGGGCCGGGGGCTGCCCGGGAGAGGCTCTGCCACTGGTCACTGCCATGGCCGTCCCTGTCAGTTCCCTCCCCCCAAAGGTGGAATTCTATTAGAAGCTAATTATCACGTCAGTCACCTGTTAATTCACAGGCAGCCGCCTCGGGTGGCGGTAGATAGCTTCCGTGGCCGACTTGGAGATGACTAGTAATAAACGGCCAGCCAGGAGCTGAGGTGTTAGGGGGGCACAGGGGGCTGTGAAGAAGAGAGGATATGAAGCCGAGGGCAGGGGCACACCGGGGCCCTTGCACATGGCCTTGGGCTCCCTGTGTGTGTTCCTCCCCACCGTCATTCCCGCCTCTCTCCCAGGGGCGCTGCTGTCCATGGGGTTCGGCTTCGTGGAGTACAGGAAGCCGGAGCAGGCCCAGAAGGCGCTCAGGCAGCTCCAGGTAAAGGGTTTCTCAGGGGAGGGCCGGGTCACCTGGCAGGCAGTGGGGCAGGGTCCCGCCGGCCCTCCCGTACGGAGTGGGACCGCGGATCCGCCCACGCTTCCTCCAGTTCTCCAGGGGACTGTGCCCAAGAGGAGCCGGGAGCCTTCCTCAGGGTCCGCGGTCACTGGTGCATTCATCCATCCACAGCTCGTTGTCAGGGGCCGGGGCGTGCTCACCACCCCAGCTCTCGTCGGGCACAGTGGAAAAGGCGCCCTGCTGGGTCACGGCCCCGGGCAGCATCCCTCATTCGTAGGAAAGTAACTGACTCTGTCCCAGGAGAGCTTCCTGGTCAAGGGAGCGGCCTTGCGGGTTATAACTGGGCACTTGGCCAGCACAGTTGTTCTAGTAGAAACGTGGTCGGCAACTGCGGCTCTTGAGCCACATGCGGCTCTCTGGCACCTTGAGCGTGGCTCTTCCACAAAATACCACGTGGCGTTAGAAGAAGTTTAAGTTTAAAAAATTTGGCTCTCACAAGGAATTTCAATCATTGTCCTGTTGATATTTGGCTCTGTTGACGAATGAGTTTGCCGACCCCTGTAGTAGAACATTGACCTTCCCCTTGACTCAAGGCAGCTGCACGGGGGGCTGAGTTGGGTTCGGGTAGGATGATAGGGACGTGATGGCCTGAAAGGCTCTTGTTTGGAAGGCTCTCTCCAGCAGGGATCGCACAGCAGGGGGCCAAGCGGTCATTGAAGGGGCAGGCATTACCCGGGACAAACCCTGGCACTGCTGCCCAGCCTAAAGGTGCAGCCGCTCCTTGGCCTCAGAGGAGGTGGGCCCGGCGCCCCAGGTCTGTGGTGTTTGGTTCGTGCTGTTTTCTGAGCGGCACTGGGAGTCAGCTCTGCACACGCCCTGCCCTCCGTCCCCACCACGTGACCCGGATGTGCAGGGCTCTGCTGGGCACAGCGTCGTCTCTCCTCGCGGTGCACACGTGTGCACGTTGTGCAGAGAATCGTTTGCCCGGAGCCGTGCGTGCTGTGTCTCCTGGGCGATTTAAGGGATTTCTGAGGGTGATTTTGCTAATAGGCCAGTTTTGCCTTGAGGGACCGACCTTAGATGCAGCTCCACTGGGATTCGACTTTCTTTGAAAGAGCACACGAACCAAACTGAACTCTGCAGGCTGGACCAAAGGGGCTTGCTGGGCTGAAAACACGTGCAGCCACGGAAAGTCCTGTGACTCGCGTGGCAGAATGGTCCAGGTCCCTCGTGGCTCGAGAGGACAGTGGAGCGCGGGTCTCTGACCACCAGCTGCTGCCGGCTCAGCGCGTGCATTTCCAGGAAAAACCCTGCTCTGTCCTGGGCTCCAGCTGGTCCCTCCTCCCGGGGCCGGTCAGTGCTCCCTGCAGCTCCCGTCCCCTCACTCAGCCGAAGCCAGGCCTGGGGCAGGGCAGCGGGGCGGGCGGGTGTTTCTAAGAGGAAGAGGGACAGGAGTGTCGTCTTATCTCATCTTACCTCGTAGGGTCACATCGTGGACGACCACAAGCTGGAAGTGAGGATCTCGGAACGAGCCACTAAGTGAGTCCCCGGGGCCTTCCCTTCCCTGCGATCCAGGTTCATCCTTTCGGCACCAGTGCTGGTGCCCTGAGGGGCGTCTCACGGCCCTTACCATCCTCTCCTGACCCTTCCTAATTAAGGTGGTGGCACACTTGCCAACCCTGACGGGGGCTGGGCTGCGTCAGTCTTTGGATATAGGGACACAGCGGGATATAGGGACGCAGGCGGGGGAGACAGGCACGTCCCACTACCCGGGCCATGCCCGTAGACCAGGGGAGGTATGCCCCTGGCTGGCACGTGGGCCAAACCAGAAGCCGTGAAACCTAGACGTGTCCCTTCACGGGGCTTGTTACTGTGGAGCCTGACAGCAGTGCGCAGGCGGCCCCGTTCATTTGTGATGCAGTAGGTGTTAGAGGTGGTGACCGGCGGCAGACCATGCCCAGGCCCAGCTTCCGGAAGCAGCGAGCTTTTTTGAACTTAAATTTTGCCCCAACACCTCCACCTGCCCAGACGTCTAAATGGGCTAATGTATGTGAAGGGCTTCACAAGACGCCCATCACGGAACACCATCGTCACCATGGCCATCACCATCCACCGGCCTCAGGCGATGAAGCAACTTCTGACGATCCCTGGGCCGGTCGCAGACACCTGTTTGGTACTCTCAGCCACTCAGTCCTTTGGTCCTAGAGCCAACTAGCTCTCAGCTCACCTGCTGTTTCCTCCCTCTGCCGGCTGATGCTGCCTGAGGTTCCAGCCCAGGCCACCCGGGTGCTCCCATCCCGATCTGTGCCACGCAGAGCATCCTTAGCAAGAAGTCTCGGGACAGGAGCCCTTGGAAATCCGATGGGTTCCCGAGCTGTGGTGTGAGTGTGGGGGGTCCAGACTCAGCCCCACAGCTGTGCGTTCCGATCCAGGGCCGTGGGACCTTGGGGGTGACTACGCCTGGAATTGAAACGCAATGGCTGGAGGTTGTGTAGAGCATCTGACGCGCGGGGCACACGAGAACTTGGCCAGGGTGGGGATGTGGTGACCTTTCTTCAGTCCCTGTTCCTAGGGAGTCGGGCTGTTTGTTGGCCAGCACAGCCCAGACCCAGGCAGTGAATAGAAACGTGGTTGAATGTCCTTGGCTGTGAGGCAGCGATTGGCCCAGGAGGAGAAGCGAAGCTGGGGTTCCTGTGTCAGGGAGGGAGGGCCTCTGAGGAGGTGACGTGGGGTGGACTTACAGGAAGTGGGTCGTAGCATAGTCGTCGTGGTGACAGCTGCCACGAGAGGGGTGCTTATCCACGTGGGTGCTGCTGCACAGTGTCTGATGTGACTTCTTAAGTCCTCAGGCATTTTGAGGTTGGCACCATTCCTAGACCCTCTCTGTGGTTAAGGAAACAGGCCTAAGGGGATCCCAAGTGGCCGAGTTTGCATTTGCGCCAGGATGGTTAACACACAGCGTGCCCTGACCCTTCACGGAGCGGGAGGGTCCCGGGGAGCAGGGGCAGGAAAGGCAGGGCTGTGTCTGGGAGGCCTTGGGCTTCAGGCTAGTTTCCTCCCTCCCCCCGGTCCACCTCCCCAAGGAGAAGCTGGATGTGCTCCTCGGTGAGGGATGAAAGCTCGCCGACAGGACCTGGGACCAGCTGGGTCTCTCTCCGTCTGGAGTGAGACAGACGAGACTGGATTCGGGGAGAAATAGGCCTCTCCTCAGGGTTCCTGTCTTCAGGCCCAAGGGCCTCTCAGTCTCTTGGATGAAGGGCAGGAAACACCCCAGGGTGGGATGTGTCCATTGGAGAAGATGATTATGGTCTATATTCCCTGGGAGACTGCCTCCTGCCCTGTGACCTCAGCCTCGTCCACACTCACTCCCTCACTCCCTCGCCTGAACGGAAGACCAGCCTTGGATTGGGGGAAGGGAGGTCGAGTCAGTGTCAGGCAGCAGCTACCGACCCCCAAGTGACCGGCCCCTCCCCCTCCCCCAGGCCAGCCCTGACCTCCTCCCGGAAGAAGCAAGTTGCCAGGAAGCAGACCACTTCCAAGATCCTGGTGCGGAACATCCCCTTCCAGGCCGACAGCCGCGAGATCCGCGAGCTCTTCAGGTGAGCAGCGCCGGCTCGGTCCGGTTCGGTCCAGGGGACGGCGTGTGCGTGTGCGTGCGTGCGTGTGTGTGTGTGTGTGTGTGTATGTGTGTGTGAGTGAACCGGCCGGAGCTTGGGGGGTGGCCTTGGGGCCGCAGTGGCTCCGCTGGAGAGGCCAGCGCCATGGTCTCTAAAGGTCATCTGTGGCTGCCTTTGATTTATCTCCCTGAGTCCCAGCTCTGCTCTCCGGAGCATGGGGCAGAAAGAAGTAGGGAGGGCGGACTTCTCCCCCATCGGCTTTCCCCGGCGTCTTTCTGACGTTTCTACCGCTCAGGGCCCTCCGCCTTGGCAGCCCCTTCGAATCACCTGGTGACTCACAAGCTTACCTTTGTCGGGCCCAACCCCCAGAGTTGGATTCCCTTGGAAGGTCCAGGTTGGGGACCGCTGGCTGCATGGCTGTCTGTGGAGAGCACCTTTTAAATCGAAGGTGCATCCCCTACACAAATAATGCCCCCCAGCAGAGCCCTCTCGGCCAGACGGGTGGGGGGACCTGCAGGACCAGGCCGGGCGGGGACTGAGCGGGGATGTTGTGCAGAAATGCAGGTTTGGTCAGCCAGTTCTTCCCATGTTTGGAAAGAGAAACTGACAATCCGGATTTTTAGGGGAATATGTTGGCAAGTCGTTAGCTTTCTAAAATCAAACACCATGTAGGACGAGGTCTGTGTGGACCAGATACAGCGCAGGGGCCACGGGGCTGCAGCCCTGTGTGGTACATCACCCTGTCCGCTCTCTCAGGTTGGTTAGCTGTCCCCCAGCACCAGGTCTGGATGCAGCGGCGCTATGAGAGGGGATAAGGGGAACGTTTAAGCCAAGGCATGCCCAGGTGTGTGCTGGGCAACACAGAGAGGCCTCTGGCCCTCAGAATGGAAGGGCAGGTGACATTAGCCCCAGCCAGGCGGCTCGTCCAGGCTTGAATGGGACCTAAGAGAGTTCCGGAAACCTACGTGGGTGAATACTGAAGGATTCTACATACCAGGCCTCGGCCATGCAGCCTGTGTGTGTCTAGTTCCAGCATGAAGAGCTGAGTGTATTAGAATTTCCTGTTAGCATCTTACAAGGTCGGCTGTGGATGCAAAGATAAGTTCTGTGTTCTAAAGACTAGAGTGAAGTTTCCTTGTGTGTAATCTACCCCTTTGCTCTCACTCGGTGGTTTAAAGAAAGGGAAGCTGGTTAGAGGATCTGCTTTAAAAATCTGTCCTCCCTGCCATGCTAAAGTCACATGCTGGTGCACGATTCCTGCAGGCGTGGGTTCCTGCAGGCGTGGTTGGCTGGGGTTGACACAAAGACACCGGCCCCACAGGTTCTGGGTAGCAGGGTCTTCGCTGTGGACCAGGTCCCCTGCGTGGGGACAGTCTGGTGAGATGGGATCTCACTCTGGGAGGATGTGTCCTGCAGCCTGGATATCAGTGGAGAGGAGTGTGTGAGCAAGGGCATCCCTACAGTGGATACGGGTCCCAGCCTGTGGCGTCTGCTTGCTTTAACATGCCTCCACTCTTTACAAAGAATCCAATTTAAGAGCTGCCAGCTCAAAATGGCGCAGGTTGATCAGGAAGTAGTACCCTTCGAAATGACAGTTTCACTTGGCTCGCAGTCTGTTTAGGATGCCACTTACCCAGGGAACAAAAGACCGCACGGCCAGGGGACGCACTTTGTTTGGTCTCGTGTTTTATAATTTATTTGAGAAGACAGGGAATCCGTGTCCACTGGGCATAATTCCACGCGGTGCCTCCTCCCTGCCATTGTTCTGCTGGGATTTGCATCAACCCCCTGAGACAGAAAGGCCTTCTCCAGGGCTCACCTTGCTTTGTTGTGCCTGTGAGCTAGGAGTTTGAGGCAGTTCTGAGGGGCGGCCAGCAGGGGTCGCTGTGAGCCTTCTTAGGGAGACCAGCTTGTCAGGAAAGCAGAGACCGAATTCAGACAAAGCCAGTGGCCAGCAGGGTTTGGGGGAACCAGTCTGATCCATTTTGCCAGGCAGGTTCCGTGGACTTGCCCTGCCAGGTGTAGTCAAGATCCCAGCTCCGTCTTACGGGGCTCTCACTGCTCGGGCTCCACGCTGGGCTCCTTCTCGGGCAGCCTTCCCCTTCAGCTGCAGAGCAGCCTGCAAAGAAGCGGGAGGGTTGCCGTTGCCTCTTTGCACCCCGGAAGGGAACTGGGACCCGGGACATGAAGCATCCTGCTGGGACCACACAGCTGAGCCTGGAGTTGAATGTCCCTGTCTGACTCAGGGCCTGGGCCCGGAACCACTCCCGTCTCCCACGTCTAGAGAGGGCAGCGTCGTCTCCCAGAGCACAGTTATAGCTACTGAACGTGAGGCCTTCAGTTCCCCTCCACTGCTCACTCCCGGCCCCCGCCAGGGTAGCTGGCCTATCCTGTTCTCCTGCAGCCCGTCCCACCGCACCGCTGCCCTGGGAGTGCTGTCCACGTGGTGGTTTCGTGTACCTCACCCCTAGCCCAGACTACAGTCTCAGACACACTGGCTGCCTCTCTGCTGTGTCCACAGCTCCCTGACCCAGAGCCGTGCTCAGTACACATTTGCTGAGCACACACACCCACTGTGCAGAGCCTTGCTCCGTGGAATCCTGGTGAAGACGGAGCTCGTGAGGCACAGAGAGGCTGAGGAGGTGTGCGGGGTCACACAGCTCTGCAGCAGCATGGCCGGGTGTCTCTCAGTCCAGAGGCCCTCCCCCACTGTCCCCCAGGTCAGCCATGTCAGTGGGAGCTGCTGGCAGGCAGGCAGCTGGGCGTGGCTTCGGGCTGCAGGCTGCAGAGGGAGAGCTTTTCACCCGCCTCTCTCTTTTTTTTATTTTATTAGTTTCTTTCTCGGAGGTGTGAACCACCTGCTAGGGGTGTGAATGGGCGAGCTCACAACAGGTGCCTGGAGGCCCTAATTACACGGCTTGCATCTCCTGTGCCCGGTGCACCTGTTGTGTCCAGCTTTGTGGACAGCGACTGTCCGTCCCTGACCTCCTCTTCTCCTCATTTCCTCTCTCAATGACCATGACCGTGACCATGGAGGGAGGGCTGAGGACAGCTCGCCTGCTGAATCCTCCCTGGCCCAGGTGTGGGGTCACTGCCTGATTAACTCCCGGTTTGTCAGCAGTACTTTTCCAAAGCCTCGAGCCTCCAGCCCTCGCTGTCATCTGCCCTGGGCGGAGGGGCTGCTTCCTGTTTACCAGGCTTCTTAGGGAAGAAGCTCTGCAGAAAAAAGGAAAAAAAAAAAAAAAGAAAAGAAAAAAGGAAAGGAAACAGCCTTGAGCAGCTCCCCAGGGCCTTGGAGAAGGGGAATGGGGGGAGAGGAAACCCTCAGCTGGATTCTCTGAGGGGTGGGGTGAGGAGGGTGAGGCTTCCCCAGGTGCCTCCCCTACCCCTGCAGAGAGACCCGGGGTAGGGCATATCCCATCCAATCACTCATTTTCGTGTGTCCGTGGTGCGTCACACCAGTGGCAGCATTGAGCAGTAGTGTCAGAGACCAAGTGACCCTCAAACCTATAAACAATTGGCTCTCTGGCCCTTTAAGGGGACAAGGTGCTGATCCCCAAACAAAATTAAGCATGGCCTCATGGAGATGGCACACCCTAGGTAAGGGTTTTTGGTTTTGTCTTCTAGTTTCAGTTACACAACTCAGGTATTTTTTTACTCACCCTTTTATAAAACATATAAAAGTCACAGGTAAGGCTGTAGCCTGCTGACCCCCCCCTAAGGACAGGAGGTGAGGCCCAGCGCCATCTGACCCGTTTCCTCATCGGGCCCCTGCCCCTCCTACTGTGCTGAGGTGTGTCTTGTTTTAAGACTTTTCTGGAGCAGGTGAGGTTTACCTTGAGAGGAAGGTACAGAGTTCTCCCATGTCCCTTGTCCCCTCCCCCCATTATCCACATCCCCCACCAGAGTGGACATGGGTTACATCACTGAACCTACACTGACACACAGCAGTCACCCAGCGTCCAGATTACAGATGGTTCCCCTTGGGGTGTACATCCTGTGGGTCCGGGTAGATGCATGATGACATGTGTCCATCATTACGGTGTCAGTCAGAGTAGTTTCACTGCCCCAACGTGTATCTGCTTTGCTGGGGAGCATTTGGGCAGTTGGCAGTTCTTTATCTGTTTCAGGAAGAAATGTTCCTGCAAATATTCCATGTGTGTCTTTTGGTGACCGTGTGCCTGGTTTCTGTAGGGTGTCCACGGAGCAGTAGCATTGCTGGTCACAGGGTGTGCGCAGCTCAGGCCACTAGACACTGCCAGACACGTTCCCAGAGTACTTGTATCCACTGGCACTGCCACCACCAGAGTGGGTGTTCTGGATGTCCCTCGTCCTCACCAACACTTGGTATTGTCTGTCTCTCTCTTTAGCCATTTGGTGGATAAACAAAGACATCATCACATTGTGGTTTTAACTTGCACTTTCCTGATGGCTAAGGAAATCAGATGTTTTTTCATATATTTATGAGTATTTGGACACACTGTGTTGTGGAATGCCTGTTCAAGCCTTTTGCACATTTATTAAAAATTGGGTCATCTGGTTATTTTCCTTACTAATTTTCTTATTTTTTTTTTTTTTTTTAATATTCTGAATCCTAGTTCTTTGGCGGCTATATGATTGGAGTCCTCTCTCTCCCATTTTGTCATTAGCTTAGTGGTGTCATCTTAATGGTGTCCTTTGGTGAATAGAGGCCCCTCATATTGTCAGTTTGCCACTTTTTCCTTCATGGTGAGGATTTCTGTGTCCTTTTTAAGAAACCTTTGCCTCCTCCAGGCTCATGAAGGAAGTCTGCCGAATGTTCCTCTGCAAGCTTTGACCTTTCACCTTTAGGCATGCAGTCTGTCTGGAATTGATTTTTGTGTATGGCGTGAGGTAGAGATCACATGGATATTCAGTGGGTCCAGCATCATTTATCGCAGAGGCCATTCTTCCCTCTGCTCTGCAGTATTGATTTTGTCATAAATCAGGTGACTGTGTGTGCGAGGGCCCGCTCTGGACGCTGTGATCCGTTCCACGGGTCTATCTGTCTGCCCTGTGCCAATACCCGCGGTCCTAATTACCAGGGCTTTGTTACCATGTGGTGTCTAGTGTCTTTGTTCCTCAAGATCGCCTGGGCCTGGTCATCTCTTTGCACGTCAGGCCTCTGGGCTTTTATAAAACCGCAGCAACTGCAGGTTCTGAGCAGAGGGTGGCGTGGGAGGCACGGGGGGGGCGGGGGGGAGTAGGGGGGGTGAGGAGGCACGGGGTGGGAGACGCAAGAGGGTGAGTGTCTGGCTTATATTGTCAGAGATCTTGTGGGGAGCATAGGAGTCAGGGTGTGTCTGAGGAGGCCCCCAGGGAGGTTTCTGCAGTCACCTGGGCCAGAGCTGACTGGCGGGACCAAGTGGTGGAAGTGGGGAGCTGCCGGTGGATTTGGGGATCATTTGCAGAGAGCTGACGGTTCAGTGAGGACTGGGATGCAGAGAGGGAGCGAGGGCAGCAGCTGGGTGACGGCACATTCGGGGTGGAGCAGCCGGGGCGAGGCCTCAGCCCCACGCCGCACGCCACCCCTTCCTCGCTGTGATGTTACTCATAACCCCTGGCCGCAGTGGGGGTGCTCGGGTCGCGGGCCTCCGTTGGCCTGTCCGTGGGGTGTGTGTGGGAGGGGGGGGGTCTGGGGAGCACTCCTGTGGGGAGCACCTGGTTCAGGGTCACCTCCTAGCTCCTGGATGTCAGCGGCTGCCCAGCACCGCTGTGTGGCTGACCTGGGATTGAGGCTGTGTTGATGGTACCTCCGGGCAGTTGCAAAGCCCTTACTTTCTCTAAAACCAATAAAATCAATTATCTTTTTAAATGTTACTTTTTAAAAAGTTGCTGCCGCTGACCCCGGGACCAGGACGCAGCAGCGCCTGCTCAGACGAGATGCTCGGTTCCCCGGGTTCTCCCTTCTCCTGCCCTTCTTGTCCTCAGTCGTCAGCAGTTGGCTGTCAGTTTGGAAAGGAGCCCGTGTGATTTTCCAAGTGAGAAGAACACGGAGGGGGGAGGGGAGGGTCAGGAGACCTGAGTTCTCGCCCAGCTCTGCCCTGTGTGACCTTGGGCGTGGTGTGACTTCTCGGAGCTCCTATTTGTTGAGTGAATCGGAGACGGGGTTGGGCGAGGCCAGGCAGGGGAGGTAGCTGCCGCCTTGCAAGCCAGCACCAAGCCTTGTTGGCCACACGGGCCGGAATTGGGCTGGAGGATGGCGAGGACGCCTGGGCTCCTGGGAAATGGGATGGCAGCTGGTGAGCGATGTCACCACGGACCGTCCACAGTAGGTATGCCACCGCCGCAGGTAATTGGCTAAGAACATGGTGTTCGTGGCATGTGGCTAGAGCTTTTCCGATTCTGTCCGACTGGCAGCGCATCCCGAACCAGGGCCCATGGGAAGCCACGGAGTTTCCTCTAAAATAGGGGTGTCGAACTCAATCAGAGAAGGGACCAAAATCTAAAATCCAGCCTAAATCGCGGGCCGAATGGTTTACTGAACAGTCATAAACTGACAATATCATAAACTGACAGCGGAGTGCAGTGATGACAGCGCGGTGCGGGCCACATTGCAAGGCCTGGCGGGCTGGATTTGGCCCGCGGGCCTTGTGTTTGACACATGTGCTCTAAAACACCAGTCACCTCTGCGAGCTTCCTTTGCCATTCCGTAGGCTGGTCTGCCACTGCAGCTGACTTTTTCTTTCCCTCCACAGCCTGCTGGTCAGACAGAGGCCCAGGGAGCACCCTGGGGCGGCCGTATGGGTTCTGGGGGGGGCAGGAAGGGGGGCACTGGGCGCCCTGATTCCCTGCAGTCGGACGCCGTCCCTGCAGCCTGAGCTCACCTTGCCTTCACCACCTCCTCTCTCTCCATTCACTTCCGTGCCCGCCACAAGGTCCCCGTGCTTTGTCTGGGCTTGTGGGGAGGGCGCAGGCGGCTCATTGTTGCAGCTGCTGATTGTGCTCCTGTCTCCGGCGTCCCAAGTGCAGAGGCCTCGGGAGCCCCGGACGTCTCGGGAGGCTTCTGAGCAGGAGCGGCTTCCGGCGCCTCCTGTCTCGGAGCTTCCCAGGGAGAAAGGCGGTCTCCACACACTGCTCTCTGGTTACGAAAGAGCTCGTCAGTTTAGCAAATGTTTACTAAGCATCTCTCAGGAGGCAGGGACGTGGCAGGTGCTGGGTTACAGAAGCAAACGTGAACGCCGGGAAGGGACCGCATTGGTCTAGGGCAGTGGTCAGCAAACTGCGGCTCTCGAGCCACATGCGGCTCTTTGGCCCCTTGAGTGTGGCTCTTCCACCAAATACCACAGCCTGGGCGAGTCTATGTTGAAGAAGTGGCATTAGAAGAAGTTAAAGTTTAAAAAAATGTGGCTCTCAAAAGAAATTTCGATCGTTGTACTGCTGTTATTTGGCTCTGTGGACTAATGAGTTTGCCGACCACTGGCCTAGAGGAATGTGCCCCCTGGGGCCACCCCGCTAAAGCCCTTCATAGAGGGCAGGTCTTCTACATCGTTGGCCTGGTGACAACTCCCGGACTGAGAGTCATCCCTGTCCAAGGGCCAGGGAACACTGTCTGGTTTGCTGTAAGGACAAGGTCAGTGGTGCTGCAAGGACTTGGCCTTCGGCCCGGCCCAGGGGCAGCCGTCATCTCGTGTGGCTCTCACCTGCAGCTCCTGCAATGCAAGGGGCCGCCCCGAGAGCCAAGGAGCGGGGCTCCTCCTCCCAGCCCCGCTGCTGGTGAGCTGTGTGCGCTTAGGAAAGTGACCTGACCTCTCTGGTCCTCTAAGGACCCTGGGCAAGGGAGCTCACGTGCATGATCGTCCGTGAAAGGGTTTTCTGTTCTGACGGAACGTTTTACTAAATCCGGGGCCAGGCCCGGTGTTTCTCAGGCCCGAGTGATGTCTGAGGAGTCCTAAAGGAAACATCTCAGGGCCCTTCCCCCACGGCGGTCACGTAAGCATTGTTATTAACATGCGGCTTAAGTGCGTACAAATGTAAAATTCCAACAAACTGACAACTTATGCTCATGGTTCTCTTAGAACTATAAAACCAGAACACATTTCCAAATTAAACACAAACAGAATTTAAAATCAATGAAATTCAAATTAAGAATGTTAGTTTAGTGTGATGGATGGCGTTGTTTTGCGGGAACGAGATCCAGAATGTGGGTTTTGGTATTGGGTAGATGTAGCTGCGGGTCCAGATCTGTAATCTGTCTCTTTACTCTTCCGTCAGTGACACCAACGCAAAGTGCCTTCTGGTGACTCTTAGCGCCGCCTCTGCCCGCTCTCTGCCCACAGTCACTCTTTAACTCCAAAGACAACCAACCCTTTGCAAACTTGAATTGCACCCTGGCCGGTTTTTGCTCAGTGCTTAGAGAGTTGGCCCATGGACTGAAGGGTCCCGGGTTCGATTATGGTCAAGGGTACCCCTCGGTGGTAGGCTCGATCCCTGGCCCTGGTTGGGGCCAATCTCTTATATCAATGTTTCTCTCTCGTGTCTCTCCCTTCCACTCTCCCTAAAAATCAATGGGAAATTATCCTCAAGGTGAAGTTTAACAAAAAAAACCCACAACCTGCCGAAACCGGTTTGGCTCAGCGGATAGAGCGTTGGACTGCAGACTGAAAGGTCCCGGGTTCGATTCCGGTCAAGGGCATATACCTTGGTTGCGGGCACATCCCCAGTAGGGGGTGTGCAAGAGGCAGCTGATCGATGTTTCTCTCTCATCGGTGTTTCTAACTCTCTATCCCTCTCTCTTCCTCTCTGTAAAAAATTAATAAAATATATTTAAAAACAACAACAACAAAAAAACACCACAACCTCCAATCGCATTAGATGCAGATAGGACAGAGCCACTTTGGTGAGGTGTTCTTTGACCAGCGTTTTATGTAATTTCAAACTCTTTCACACATAAAACTCTTTGGAATCTTCCTCTGTTATTAGCAGGTCAGACCTCTAGTCCTTTAAAGGCTTTCTTCTGATGAGAAAAGCAGCCCATTGCAGAGGGTTTGGGAAACTGAACAAAAGCCAGAGCCACCACCCACATTCCCACCACACGACAGCGGTCGGATAGAGGGGCTGTCCCTGCTCTTGGCATTCTGGGAAGGCGGGGCAGGTATGAACATCGCCACCTCACAGGCGAGGAGGAGCCGGCCGGTCAGAGGCACTAAGTGCCACACCGAGGTCCCAGAGCTACTTACAGGCCGCACTGGGCCCTGTAGATGAGGTTTGACGTAGCCCCAGATTGGCACCCCGCCTTTTCCTGGGGTGCCCAGAGCCTCTTGTCCTTCCGGCATGTAAAGCCCAGCTCAGAGGCAGTGACAAGGCTGGCACAGAGGGGTTATTCGGGTCACACATTGTCACACACAGCCGGAAAGACTCCGTGTTTACCTGGCACAGGGACGGAGGGATGAGGCTTCTGTGAGGGAAGGCGTGGGCAGAGGCGAGGTGGGTGGAGGAGGCTTTAACACGCGCAGCCTGGATCAGACAATTCGACTCGGCCTACCTTGAGTTTAAATAAAGCCCCGTTAGCAGCTTGTTCGCAAAAGTACTTTTTTTTTTTTTTTTTTAACTTCAGCCTCAGCCTTCGCCTCCGCTTCTCTTAATATAGCCGAGCTTAACCCAGAACAGCAAAGGAACAAAAAAATAATGAAAAATTCAGTGGGTTGTCTAAGGGCCCCTGAGCCTCCTGGGTGAGGGTGGAATTTTCCCAGACGTTCTGGAACCTCGAGGAAAGGCATGTTACAGCCCTGCCCGCCTGGACACCCAGACGCCTGACCGGCAGAGAGACCCAGCAAGCCCAGCCCGGGGAGGTGCGAGGAGTTCGGACCTGCCCGCCTCTCCCCACTCGCTCGGAGCCCCTCGGTCCTGGGGACCGGAAGTGCTGACAACACAGTTTTGACTCCCTGGGGCTTGTGTGCTTTTCTGAACCAGCTGTGTGTGCCGGCACCCCTTCCCCAGGGAGAGAAGCCCACGCTCTAGGGAAAGAGGGGGCTGGATGAGTAAAACCAGAAAAACAGCCCGGTGGCCTGGCTTGGACTGCGGGCGGGGGGCCAGGCCCATGTGGTGTGGCCTGGGAGGGATCCCCCCGGATTGATGGACAGAAACTCCCACGTGCGTCCCCTCTTAGATCCCGTCAGCACATCCAGAGCCGCTCTGAGTGCCCGCCTCCCTCCTGGGGAGGATTCCGGCCCCGCTCCTCGGCCCCGCTCCTCAGCCCTGCGGGATCCTGGGAGCTGAGGGGAATCGGGACAGCCTTCCATGTCTAGCTGGTTTGGTTGGGGTTTTTGGCGGTGGGTTTTTTTTTTTAACTGATCTCTCCAGCGTGGCCTGAGCTTATCTCCAGCATCCCCGCGCCTTCCCCGCCACGCTCGGGAGCCCGTGGGGTGGGGAGAAGGTGGCCGGTCCCACTCGCGAAGAGTCCCTCATTTGTATCTCATTTTCGAGTTATTATCGAGCCGCCGGTTGTGAGAGTATTTTGACAGCAGCTGTCAGCAAGGTGCAAGCGGCTGCCATCGCCTCCGATTGGCTGCAGACACCTATGGCAGCTGAATGCTACCCAGGCCTGCCCAGCCCTGCCAGAAACGGGAGCAGGAGGCCCGGGCCGGGAAGCCAGGGAGGAAAAGCAAAGTCAGGGGGACCCTGGCCACTCCGGGCCCAGAGCCCTGGGCTTCTCACAGCCTCCGCATCGTTAGCATTTTCCGACTCGCTGGAGAACCGGCCATAAAAGCCTCCGATGGTGTCTTGTGTTTTATTTATTTTAATTGAGGTTTGGGCAGCGCAGGGAGCGGGGGTGAGAGAGGATCCATCCAAACAACCACTTAGTCTTGTCAGAGTTCATTTACTGAATTAGCGAGGTTGCTGCTCCCGGCCCCCGGCTGCCAGCCCGGAGAGCCAGAGCGGGAGCCGGAGGGCAGCCGAGGGAGAAGGCTGCCCCCTCCGCTCGGCTGGAGAGCCGGGGAGCGCATGTTCCCTCAGCCTCGAAGGGTCTTCTTTCCATGGTATGTACGTCGTCCCTCGTGTTTCCTTCCGAGCGTGGGCATGAAGGCCCGGGATAAATAGTGTTTAGTATTCACTGCCTTTCACTCAAGCAGTTAAAATTCAGTCCCTCTTTTCCTTCTTTTTTTTTTTTTTTAAGTATAAAAAAAATGTTAGGGCCGCCAGAAAGCAGATGTTTTGTGGTTGTGAAGCGTACTTCTACCTTAAATTGAGGCCCCGTGAGGGTAGTCTCAGACGCACGGGGCCTGCGGGAGAATGTCAGCTTTGTGTGCCAGGCAGGGGAGACCACGTGCATTCCTATTGGCTGCCCCCCCGAACCCCCACACCCACGCGGACCTGGACTTCTCTCACTTCGGGCGTTGGCTGCTGCCATCAGACTCGAGACACAGGCGCACTGCATTCCCACGGTCTCCCTTGCCCGCTGGTACTGAGAGCTGGAAACAGATGGGTTCTCTTCGTGGTCAGCATGTGCCCATCGGGGGACGCTGGGCTGCGTCTGAGGTCATTTAGGGGTGTCACATCGTGAGGGGAGCTGCTGGCATCTGGTGGGTGGGAGCTGGGGTGCTGTCGAGCACCCTCCAGCGCACAGGACAGCTGGGGACGAAGAGGCGCCCGCCCCAGGTGTCAGCGGGCCGGGGTGAGACGCCTGGGCTGGACGCCAGGGGCAGGGTCTGTGCAGAGGAGCCAGGGCTGCGTGACCCGGTGTCCCTCAGGAGGAGTGCTGCGGGCATGGCGGCTGTCCCAGGCCACCCAGCGCTCCCCATCCCCGTGACAACCAGAAACAGCCCCCACAGATTCCCAAAAGGCCCTTGCGGGGGGGGGGGGGGGGCAGTGCCCCCGGTGAACCACGGCCGTTCATTTGCTTTTTGTGGTGACCATATGCTCAATGCCAGGCTTCGTTCTCACCCACTCTTTTTTGTCTAGTCTTCCCGCAGCCACAGGAGGACTCTGTTTTCACATGCGCGTTAGAGACAGGAAGGCAGTGAGGCTTAGAGAGGCCAGAAGCAGGGGAGACGGGGTTAAAACCCCTACTGTCAGGGCCCCGGTCTTAGCCGCTCTGCTCACCTTTGCTCCTCACAGACCCTCAGTGTCTTCATCTGCTAAGCGGGAGCCAGTGGCACCCGTCCTTCCACCTCGTCTGTTTTTCTTGTGAATCTTTTTTTTTTTTTTTTTAATCCTCGCTTTTAATCCACTGATTTTAGAGAGAAGGGAGAGAGAGAGAAACATCGATTGGCTGCCTCTTGTGTGCACCCCGACCGGGATTGAACCCGCAGCCAGTGTGCTGGCCAGGTGCACACGGACATGAGGTCCATGGACGCACACCCAGGAGCAGTAGGTGGATGCACCTTCCCTTCCACCCAGCGGAGTACTGGGGCCTCCTCACAAGACACCCCGGAGTCTGTGGTCCAAGGAAGCGAGGGTGTTCGCAGAACGAAGGGTCCGCCCAGCCTGCAGGAGCCCCCTCTGAAGGCACCGAGGTCCCGGGGCGGAACCGCGCCCCCTCTCCTGTCCACACCCACCGCCCACCCTGCACAGGAGGCCGCTGGCCGCCCCGTCCTGCCCTCAGCTTCATGTCCCTCCTGCAGGAGGGAGGGGCCGTCACCGGCTCTGACGAGCGGCCGCTTTAAGGAAGGCTCTCCAGGCTCTGGTTAGGAAAGGAATGGAGCGGCGGCCGGAGGGGGACGCGTGGAGTAGACATCCCTCCGGTTTCTCTGATTCGCTTATTTCCCTCCCACAAGGCGGACGGGGAAGCATTCCCACCTGGGTCCCCGTGAAAAGCGTCCTCTCCTTCCGACTCTGCAGCTGCGGCCGCCCTGGCTGCAGGAGCAGAATATTTGTGGAGGTGGGGACATCGAGCCACACGGCACTCGTCCTCCTTCCTGCCTCCCCACGACAGATCGTTAGTGTTCCAGGGGAGCCGAGCTCGGAGGCTCAGTCACGCGGCAGCGATGTCATGGCAACTGCGCCGGCTCTGTCCCGTCACTCCTGCAGCCCGAGCCGCCGGGAAACTTGGTGGAGAAAAGTTATGGGGCCAGGTGGGCAATCCAGGACGAGAGGGTCCAGGGCTCCCTCCCTGTCCCCGCCTGCCAGAGCAGCACCCGGGAAGGGGGGGTGCTGGGGGAGAGGGGGTGTTAGCAGGGGTTGGGGGAGGGCAAGCGCCTTGCCTGTGTGAGGAAGCAGATTGGGGCATTTGGATGTGGTGTGGTGCTCGTGGCAACAGCCCGGACTCCAGGGCGTCCACAGAGGACGTGAACTTCAGTGACGCCTGTTTCCCAGGAGTGTGTGTGGGGGTGGGGGCAGAGAGGGCCCCTTCTTTCTGCAGACCTCATTTCCCCTCTGTTCCTTTATTCCCTGGATTATCGAGTGCGTGGAACGGCCATGGGGGTCCGTTGGTGGCCAAGACCAGTGAGGTCCGGCCAGCCCTGGCGGGGCTGGAAGACACACATGGGGCCGCGGACAACAGACGGGTGACGTCAGAGAGGACACGCACCGTGCTGACTTGGGGGTGCTGGGGTCGGCGGTACCTGGGGGTGTAGGTCAGGGAAGACTTCCCTGAAGGGGTGGCTGTGACCTGAGACCCCGAGGATGAGAAAGCTCTAGCCTTCACTCCAGCCCTGAGTCAGCGCGGCTGAGCCAGAGTCTAACCAGGGAGGGGGCTGGCCGGGCGGAGGGCGTGTGAGCGCCCCCCACAGGCAGCCCTGCATCAGGGTTGTGTTTCCATCCAGGAATGGTTTTCTGTGCACGTGTTAACACACCCCTCCCCCTGCCACCCTTTTTTGTTTTGTTTTTTAAACCCTTTGGCACTTGGCTTTTTTTTTTCTTCCACGTAATCACACATCTTGGTGAGGCTCTAGTTTGGGGAGCAGTTTCCTTCCTAACATGGCCCCCACATAGGTGGCCTTGGACTGCCTTCCTCCGGTCCCTGGCTCTGTGCTGTGGTGTGTTGGTTGCGTGGGTGTGTGCCAGGCGGGGAGAGGGAGGGGCGCCCTGTTCCCTCCCAGGACTGAGCACTGAGCACAGTGTCTGGTCCTCCCGTGGCTGGGTGAGGGGGCGGGTCTTCCTTCTCCCTCCCGCAGGAGAAGCTGGGTGGGGCTGCGAGGCTCAGCCTTCTGTCCCTCCGGAGGCCTCCTCAGGTAATGGCACGTCGGGGCGTGGTGAATAGGCCTGATGACTCTCAAACCCCCTCATTACTGCAGATGTATTTCCTCTGGGCCTCTAATAAGTGTCCCGACCTAATAAGTGCCTGACAAAGAAAACAAACAGCGCAGGGAGCGGAGGCAAGGACACTGGGTGTGGGGTGACGGAGCAGCGAGGTGCAGGGAGAGGCCTGAGCTGGCGGACAGTGAGGTGGTGCCTCGGTGTGGGGTGGGTTAGGCCGGGGCGTGGGGTTGCTAGATTGAACTCCTGTAAAGAGCCTGTGATGGTTGGCTCTGTGTGTCAGCTTGACAGGCCACCAGGCGCCGACACCCGGTGAGGCATGGTTTCTGGAAGCTGAGGCCCAGCGTGGACGAGCCAGCTCCCTCCACACTGTGCTACAGCCTCTCCGTCATCAGTGCCCCCGACTTCCATCCCCCGAGTCTGAACACGGGTGCTAACTCATCCTTGCCGTGAAGGAGCAGCTCCCCACCAGGGTGGGGAACACCCCCTCAGATCCAGGTGGGACTTCTGGGAGCATGAATCCCTCCGGGAACCCACTTCAGGTTTCATTTCCCTTCCACCTGCCCCAGGTTTTTGTCCTCCAACGTTAGCTCCCACACCACCCCTGGGCACACGTCACCCAGGCCTGCTGCCTCAGAGCAAGCTGCGGCCACACTTCCTGTCTTCCCTCTGAAACAGAGTCAGGGGTGAGGACGGGAGGCGCAGCAAGATGCTGGCAGACAGCCCCTCTCCTGTGCGCGTGAGCAAGCCGGAGATAAAGCACCGCCCAGGCTTTGTGCGGCGCCAGAGACACGATGATTTACCTTCCTTCCTCGCGAACTTTGCAAATGATGCTCTTTAACTGGCTTGTGAGATTAACAGTGCTTGTTGCAGGGCCTGCTTCCCCCTGACTATTGATTTCTCCCGTTCTCTCCACCTCTGCAGGGGGGCGCCTTGGTTTCCCCACTCCAACCTGGGTTTCTTATCATGGCAAGAGCCCTCCCCACCCACACACACCCCAATTCCCTATGGTGAAGCCCACCGGCCTCTCACACACACAGCTCACCGGGAACCCACCCTCCAGGGCTTATTTCTCTCTCCCCCTGCCTGCCCATCCCCCGCTGGGTCTCTGCTTCCAGTGTGGACCATCCGATTCTAAACTTCCTCTGCCCCTTCTGCAACTGAATCACATTCTGTGTTGGTTTATTCGGCCCCGAACAAATGGCCCCCCTCACAGATCCATTTCCACCTCTCACTGCATCTTAAACCTCGCCAGCCGTCCTGAGCTCGAGCTGTTTTATTGTTGTTTTCCTTCCCAGACTTTTAAAAATAATATTTGTCCCGGCCGGGTGAGTGTCCCTCCCCGCCCTCCGCGCCGGCGGCTCAGCGCCATGAATCACCTCCGCTGCTCCCTGTCTCCCTCCCCTCGGAGGCCCGTGCTGTGTGTGTGTCCTGCAGCTCAGCTGCCATCCCCCCCATGGCGATCGGCCTGGCTCTGGGTGATGCTCAGGTGTTGAGATGCTCCGTTGCCTGAGGCACACCCCAGCCTAGACCTCATGGCACCAGAAAAGGGGTCACCTCTCATTGTGACGTGTTGGTCTGGGGGCCCCCAGGAAGACAGAGTGGCCGTACTCTGCCTCTTCCCATCCGTAGAGTCAGATGGGTGCAAGAACCTGAGGAGCAAGTTCAAGGGCAGACTCGGGCGACTCTGCCCAGAGCGGGCGTTGCGCGGCCAAATAGGAAGTCTGCCAACTCCACGGTCCTGGGTGAGCGTCCTGCGGGCTGAGACGGGCGGGGAACATCTGGCCCGCAGGCCATAGAAGGCCGGCGAAGTCATTTGGTCTGGCCCTGCCAAGGCCACGGTAGGAATCAAGGAGCTTTTCTCTCAGCAACATAAATTTCTCTCAATAAATCAAGGAGCTTTTCTCTCAGCAACATAAATTTACATTAAGTGCATTATATTTAAGCGAATGATGTTACAAATAGCCACGTGGCCCTTGGCAGGAAAAAGATTTCCCACCCCTGCTCTGGACCGTGAACACAGAGCATCGGGGGCAGGGTCGGGCACGGGGAAGCACTCCGCAAACGTAGGCCCCCTCCCCACCGTTTCTTGTTTCTGGGTTTGAGGACCTGGGTGCTGAGAGGCCCCCGGAAACGGAACAGTGAGGAAGAGGCAAGCATCCCTTCCTACCTTAGTCACTCAGCAGCCTGTGCTGAGCGGCCTCAGGGCGCTGCGGGCGCTGTCCGGGGTGCTGACCAGTCAGTGTCCAGCTGGGAGGCGTACTGGAGCAAAGAGAGACCAGAACACAATAGAACAGGGGTCCTCAAACTTTTTAAAGTGGGGGCCAGATCACGGTCCCTCAGAGAGCTGGAGGGCCGGACTATATGAACTACTAATTCCTACTGTAACACCTTGGCTGCGCTCACTGCCCAAAAAACCTGGCGGGCAGGATCAGACTCCCCTGGGGGCTGCATGTGGCCCGCGGGCCGTAGTTTGAAGACCCCTGCAATAGAATGTCAAGTCTACGGACCTCCAGGAAGTGGAGGGAGGCAGTAGCAGCAAGCACACGCCTCTGTGGGTGGGCGGGCCGGTGGGGGGACGGGGGGAGGGGGGGGCGGGGAGAAGAGCCTTCGGGGTGGTGTCCTCCTCCCGGCGTTCTCTGCCCGTCTTGCCGTTTAGTGGGGCAGCTGCTGGGTTTATGGTCCTTCCTTTTGTCTCATGCTGAGTCGGTCTCTAGGCCAGTGGCAAGACGTATGGTTCTTGGCTCTGTGGGACCTGGCACTCACCGCCAGGTGCAAACACACCATAACTCAGCCTGTCACCAGCCCGATGCCTGTCACTTCTCCCGCCGCTGAGGAATGAGGGCTTCCCTGGCCGTGCCCGCCGCCTGGCCTCCCAGCACCGGTCCCCGGAAAGCACTGCTGTGCGTGGGCGCCTTTCTGAAGTGCTCGGGGCCTCCCGGCCCGTGCAGAGGGGGCTGCGCCCAGGTTGCACCGGGGCACCATCCACCAGTGTTGGCGTCTTCTGGCCTCAAACCTCCCAGGATGCGTTCCTCTGGATCAGAGTGGAGGTGGAGTTGAGGGCTGCACTTGGCACTCTGACTGGGTGGGGGTGGGGGGGCAGCCTGGCACTGATGGAGAGTTTCCTATCCCCCATGACCGGAACTTTCACCTGCTCTTTAAAGTCCCTACAAAACCATGCAGGCTCGGCCAAAGTTATTTCCCTATTTGTAAGGCCATGCTTCTCCTCCCGTCTTGCTCCGCTCAGCTGCCCTCCACGCTCCCCAGTCAGAAGGTTCCAGTTCATGGGGAGACTGGTGGGGAGTTAGGACAGGCGCGACTCATTCGGTAGCAGAGGAGGCTGATGGCCTGGATTCGTGATGTGCCTTCCTCGTTCAGGGTCTGAGAACTGAAATGAGTCCAAAGATGAAGGCGACAGGGCCCCTTGTGTGGTGGGGAGATGGGGCCAGGGAGTGGACAGTGACGGAGGTCGCAGGTGCTGGGGGGTGAGTGGCCATCCTTGTCAGGAGGCCTGGCTGTGACCATGAGGGGGTATGGGCCAGTGGCAGTGGGTGTCGCCCACCTTAGCACCCAGACCCACCCTGAGGCAGGTGTCCAGCTGCCCTCTCCGTTTTGCACGGAAGCTCATCCCAGCTTCCCCTGCCTTCCGGGAGCAGCTGGTTTAACCCACGGTCAGGTGTCTGGATTCGGTGGTTACATGGGGGCCCAGGAGTTCACGAACCTCTTAGTAATCCTCCTCCGAGTGAAACAAAAAGTGTCGAGCAGACACAGTCCGACTACAGCTGCTGACACCCCCTGCCCCCCACCCGAGTCACTGGAGATGCCGGGCATGACGGAGATAAGGGCGATAAGCAAGATACTCGGCGGATTCATTCTTTAACCAGATTTCAGCGAACAAGAAAGGCCGGCTTTTTTTTCTTTCTTTCTTTTTAATTTTTTCCTTCCTCCTCTCAAACATTTCCTGTACCGAGGATAACACCACCAAAGGGTGCTAAATTGGTCCTGAATGTCCACCTCTGGCTGGCCACATTCTCGCAACGATTTCATTAGCCTGAATTATCCACTTTATTTTCCTGTAATGGGATTAGCTGTACTCGAGGCCGCCGAAGACCAGAGGGGAGAACGTGAGGGAGGGCAGCGCTGTGTGTCAGTAACTCACCGGCAGAGGCGGGGCTGGACTGCCTGTCCGCCCCGGGCCAGCGGACGGGGACACGGCTGCTCCAATGGGCTTGCTCAGCCCAGGAAGGACATGGTGCTTGGACCTGGCTGAGGGAGAAAATTGTTCCTAGTTATCTTACAAAGCGAGCAGGGCGGGTGGATGAGATGGAGAGCTGCGTCTGTTCTCAGGGCTCCGAGAATCACAAAGCCACACCCGGCCCTCCTAGGTCAGCTCTTTGCTGGAACCCCTGGGGTCCCCCCGGGAGGGGCCTGCTCCTTTTCGGCTTCCTTCCGAAACATCCTTAGGGGTTGGTGCCCATATAGATCCTTTTATTTTTTAAAAAATATATTTTATTGATTTTTACAGAGAGGAAGGGAGAGAGAGAGCCAGAAACGTCGATGAGAGAGAAACATCGACCAGCTGCCTCCTGCACACTCCCCACCGGGGATGTGCCCGCAACCAACGTACATGCCCTTGACAGGAATTGAACCCGGGACCTTTTAGTCCGCAGACCGACGCTCCACCACTGAGCCAAACCGGTTTCGGCCATATAGATCCTTTTAGTGGACACGGGCATTGCCAACAACTTCTGCTTCATCCTGAGAGAGGCCGGAACCGTGGCGTCAGCAGCCTTGTGTGGGGGAGGGGGCCCACTTTACAGATGACAAAACTGAGCCTCAGAAAGGTGACGTGGGTGCAGGGATGGGTCTGAACCAGGTCTGACTCCCAAGCTCAGGTCCTTAAGTGAAGCTGTGACGTGGCCCCTCTGTCACAGCCAGGCGTCCTCTGTGGCAGGTCCCCGCACCGTCCCCGGGGAATAGGTTTCACCAAGTGTCAGGGCAGAGGCCTCCCACCTTACTGTGCGTGCGCAGCCCGTCCCCAGGGACCGCTCATCCGTTTCTGCTTCCCACGCTGTACTTCCCGGCTGCGTTCCATGGGCCAGCAGGGTCCTGAGAGATGCTGATAGGTTTTCTTGTTTCGGGGGAGGGTGACTTTGAGAAACAATCTTCTCTCTCACTCTTCCATGCACCTCATATATATGGATATTAGTTGTTAATCCTCACCTGAGGGTATTTTTTCATTGCTTTTCAGAGGGAGTGGGGGGGTGGGGGAAGGGAGATGTGTGAAAGGCACATTGGCTGGTTGCCTCCCGCAGTGCCCACAACCCAGGTACATGCCCTTGAACCCATGACCCTTAGGTGTGTGGGGCCCACATAATATCTTTAAGGTACTGACAAGGTCTGCAGTAGAGGATCTTTAGCTGTCTCCCAGACTTACTTAATCCCACAAGAAACCTTTTATACCAAATACCTATTGGCGCCACTCAGGGTTAAGTTTTGAGAAGTGCTGTTTTTTAAAAGTTACCTCTGATTTTATTTTTTTTTATTTTTTCATTTTTTTAAATATATTTTATTGATTTTGTACAGAGAGGAAGGGAGAGAGATAGAGAGTTAGAAACATCAATGAGAGAGAGTCATCGATCAGCTGCCTCTTGCACACCCCCTACTGGGGATATGCCCGCAACCAAGGTACATACCCTTGACCGGAATCGAACCCGGGACCCTTCAGTCCCCAAGCCGACGCTCTATCCATTGAGCCAAACCGGTCTCGGCGTTACCTCTGATTTTAAAAACTATTCTGATGACTGTTTCTGCCTAAGGACTCTACTCAGGTTCAGCAGACGGCGTCTAGTCTTAAGTTGCTTCTTCAGTCCGCCAGCCGTGCCCAGATGGACCCCTCCCGCAGAGCAGGGTGTAAGAGCACAGTTTTAACCTTCCATCCAGCCTGAGTCCTGGCTCTGCCATGCACCGGCCTCACGAGTTTTGGCAAACCCCTAAAGCAGCCCGAGCCTCGCTTTCTGGGGATTGCTGAGGGGTGCATAAGCTTACACATGGAACATGCTTACTGCGGGGCCTGGCCTGTGGTGTGCCTTCAAATCCTGGGCCTCCGTCATTTGGGGACCAAGAGGAAAATTCTGGAGATTCCATTTCTGTTTCTGTTTTCTCTCATCCTTTACATTTTGTCTGATGTTTAAATAGCTGAGGGTGAACATAAAGAGCAGCACATGCAGATGTTGTTTATAAATTACAGGTGTGCATGTTCTGGGGATAAACACTCAAAGCTGTTTTACTGAAGGCATGCACCAGCCCTGGGCGGGGGCACTGAGAACCACACCGGCTTAGGATCAGCGAGAGGGAGGTGGTACCGTGGAGGCAGGAGCGTGTCGGGTCCGCTGTCCTTCCCAGCACCGAGCCCAGGCCTCACACAGGACGTGCTGGAGAGGCAGGTGCGAGGGAATGCCTGGCCCACAGGCCTGGATGGCGAGGCATTGACACTCCTGCCGAGCCTCCATCTCGGTCTGGGGAATGGTGGGGAGGGGGTGTGTTCAGTGCCCGAGAAGCCACAAATGTGTCCCTGCCTTGGGTGGGTGCTGGGGCAGACCGCAGTGGCAGGACTGTCTTTGTCCTCCAGTGCTTAGAATCCCACACGTGAACACAGGCAGCCGAGGGGCGGCAGGCTGCAGGGGACCAGGAGGAGACAGAGAGACCCTCTCCGTAATAAGGGCCTACGGAGATGCCACCATTTTCCAAATAGACAGGCCCTTCTGGCCGCTTAGGACCAGCTCAGAGCGGAAGTCGTGTGAAGGTGCTGTGCAGGCTGCGCCTGCTGTTCTTGGCGATACTGTGACTGCCCCTGCGTCCTCCCTTAGAGCAGACTTGCTCACCGGGGCGGGGGGGGGGGGGGGGGGGGGGGGGGGCTTGTTCCAACCTGGGTTGCCCCACCCCACGCCCCAGCTTTGGAGTCAGAGAGACCGGGGCCTGAGTGTGAGCATTTCTGATGAGCTCCTGTGCCCCTGATGCTGCTGGCCAGGGTCCCACAGAGCTGGCCCTCCTGGCTCCTTCCGTCACCTGCCTGCCCGAGGTCCGGGGCCTGGTGCCGGCATCCCCCGCCGCTGCTGGCCTGGCTCTGGCATGTCAGGATCTCAGAATGCCTTCGCCTCCCTGTCTCCCTCTCTCCCCCTTTCTTCTTTTCTCTCCCCCCTCCCTCTCCCTCTCTTTCTCTCTCTCCCTCCCTCCCTCCCTCCCTCTGTAGCTCTTCTCCTCCCTCCCTCCCTCTGTAGCTCTTCTCCTCCCTCCCTTCTTCCCTTCCCCTCCCTCTCCCCCTCCCCCTTCCCCTTCCCCTCCCTCCCTCCTTTTCTCTTCCCCTCCCCTTTCCCCTTCCCCTCTCCTCCTCCCCCTCTCCCCCTCACTTACCCCCTCTCCCTTTCTCCTTTTTCCTCCCCCCCTTCCTCTCTCTTCCTCTGTCTCTCTCTTGCTCCCTCTCTACCTTCCTACCTCCTCCTCCCTCCCCTCCCCCTCCTCCCTCCTCCTCCCTTTCCCACCAATTCAGCCTGGAGCTTTCATGCTCGGTGGGTGGCCTGTCCCCTCTGCCAGGACCTCAGGAGAGTCTGGGTTCCGCGGGGACCGGGGCGCTGGCAGATGCAGAGACACCATTACTGCTTGTCCCCGATCCCTCATCTAGAGAACGAGAGGGTCACGCTCGCCCGGGAAGGACCGTGAAAGGCTGTTGAGAGCAGTAGGCACCGTCCTCCGCCCTCCTTCCCCACTTTCCTGGAAACCAGGCCATTTTTCAGCCTTCGAGAGGCAGGGAGAAGAGGGAGCGTGCGCTGATGGTGATAAGGTAACCTTTCTCCCTCCGGCCCTCGCCGTAATGAGCGGCGAGTAATTGGAAAGGTTCCTTCCAAAGGCCCGCTTCACAAAGGAGCGGAGGGAACAAAGGAGGACGAGCCTCCGTGCGGAACCGCCTCCCTTCAGCGGCTCCCGGTGCTGGGCGCTGGCTCCGAGGGGTTGACGCCCGCTCACCTGCACGACCTTTGGGGGCAGTGAGACAGCCCTGCGGGTCGGGCCACACTGAGACCCCTGCCCTGCCCGGGCCCAGGTTGTCTGGAAGGAACCCTGACTTTTCTCCACCCGACGGGACCTGATGGTGGACTCATCCTCCAGCCACAGGCCCTCGGTTACCATCTAGCCAGCCCGCTTTTGCTGACTAACTTATTCCTGCTGTGGAAGGAGCAATGGAGCCCTTTGAAAGGAGCGTGGACCTGCCCAACCCCCCCCTCCACACACACACACACACACACACACACACACACACACACACTCTCCTGTGGCAACTTGTGCTTGTCCTACATGCCAGGCTGTCCTCAGGACAGGGACAGAGACACACAGGGTGTGACGGTATTGCCACCATGGCCTGGGCATCGTGTGTGATGATCCCTGAGAGCGGGCCGCACCCAGGGTGAGAGTGAGGGGCTGGTCAGCGCTGTCTGCGTGACTGAATGCGCGTAGCGTCGTTGAGGTGCCAGGCACCGGCCTGGGTTCTGCAGACACACAGAGAGCCCTGCCGCCTCGGATTGTTCTTCCTGTTTCTAGAACAGGGAGGGAAAGACAAAGCAAACACACCGTCTCACACCAACGTGACGGGTCGGGGTCGGGTCCAGAAGCATCACTGGGCAGAGTGGCCACAGGAGGTCTCGGAGAAGGTGGCGCTCGAGCTGAGATTGTGTGTCAGGGAGTTGGTTGCGGGGGTCTCTGGGGAAGGTCAGAGGTCCTGAGGCAGGCAGGAGTGCGGCCGCCTCCGGGGCGGGAGGAAAGCCAGCGAGGCTGGAAGGTCGGGTGAGGCTGCCGTCCTGTGTGTCCGCATCGCAGAGCCGGGGAATTGGACCGCGGGTCCTGTCCCCGAGCCTCCCTCACTCACCTGTCACCGAGGGAGGCAGGGTGTGTCCGGGACACTGGGGCCCTTGGCCACATGGCCACTCTGTACAGAAAGGGGACCGGGGTGGGACACTGGGCAAAGCCGCTGCCCACCTGCCACGTTCATTCGCCCACAGGGACTGCTCCATGCCTGTGGGTTCGGGGGTGGGTCCCCCTGAGGAGGGGTGAGCATGGGGGGGCGGAAGTGCGCAGAGATCAGAAGCCCCGGCTGTGCCATTCGCAGTTGAGATTGTGGGGGCCTGATCCCAAAGTCCTCTTACGTCTCGGGGCAGAGGGGGGCCCGCTGTCTGCTCCTCCCCGAGGCGAGGGTCGCCTGAGCACAAGGCTGCCGCCTGGCACCGGGCAGGGGCTCAGGGACAGACCCCGAGTGGGGTCCCGCTCGGCTCATTATCACCTGTGGGACCTTGGGCTCGTTACCCCCGTGGTAGGTGACGACTCTCGGTGGCCTTGGAGAAGTCACGTGACTGCCTTGGGCCTCGGTTTTATGTTACATGTGTGATGTGTGTTAGAAAATCCTGGTACATTTGAAAGGCGTTTTCATGCCCAGAGATTTGGCTCCTTTTTCTCGCCTGGAGAAGGAGCAGAAAGGAACCAACAATTGATTCCCAGGAAACCGCCCCTTTGCCTCGTGCAGAGGCACTGTTATCTGATCTGGTCCCAGTGGAAGCTGGTTTTCCCCCTTTCTCCCTCCCCCCCCCCCCCCCCAAGCCATCCTGAAGCCTGGAGCACAGGTGGGAGGGAGGCATGCCCAGACTTTCCCGCAGGACCCGGCACTTCTGCTGGGACCGGGTGCCTCACTGATCCCGACGGGAGAGATCAGGACGAGTGTCCCAGAGCAGTGCAACCTGGGCTCTTCCGTGTGCCCCACCCCCACGTGGTGTAGGATGCCGGCTCGGGGGTTAGGGCGCCCCCTAGCCTGGATCTGAGCAGCTGCAACATCCGGGACTGGGCATCTATCTCCTCAGGGCTCTCTCTGCCTCCCCGGCCCCTCACACACACACACACACACACACACACACACACACACACACACACCCGGCTGCCTTCCCCTGACCCGTCATTTCAATCCGGAGAGAGGACCAGTCATCTTTGTTTGGTGGCAGAGCTGAAGACCCTGCGCCGTCGCCATCCTGGGGCCTCGCCCGCGGACGTGCCCGCGCTCAGCTGTGTGCAAACACGATTTGCACGCCCAGGCTTGTTTATGAGGGCTGGCGTAATTGGCTTGCCCGGCACAACACCTCGGCGCCCCCCGCCCCCACTCCCTCCTGCCCCTCGCCCCCACCCATCTGCACACACCTCGAGAGAAATGAGAAACGTGACCACAGCCGCAGACCCGCCGGCAGCCGTGCGCGCCCGCGTGGCGGAGGGGCGGGCCGGGCGTGGGGGAGTAATTGGTGAACCCGAGGTGAATGAAATAATTGGAAAAGTGAGGTGTGAGTTCGTTACCGAAGTGTGAGCGTGGTGGGGGAGGGGAGGAGGGCCACGTTTAAAAGCCCGGTGTGTCCCTTTTATTCACAGCTTCTGATACAGTAATTGCTATTTTGTGGTTTCTATTATCTACACAGTGGGGAGTGTGCGGGTCTCGTGGCTCCTTCCCCGAGCGGCAGCGGCTGGGCTCGGGGAGGGGTCCCGAGTGCCCACTGTGTCCTCCCTCCCCGGGCCCTGCCGGCCTCGCCCGTGGCGGCCCCGGCTCCCAGGACACAAGTCCACGCACCACTTCCTCCCAGAGCCACTTAAGGTGGCTCCGCGGGCTTGGCTGTCAGGTGGAGCCTTAACAATGGCTGGTGTGTTTATATATCCAAGGAGCTAAAGGTACTTCATCGATTTTCTTGTCCTCCCTTCCCTCCAACCCTTTCTTTCTCCCCATTTTAATTCTCTCGCTCTCAGATCACTGGTATCACCCTGATCTTACCCCACTCACTCATACAGGAGCCAAAGCCCTCCAGGCCGGCCTGGCTCTGGAGCCCGGGAAGGGGTGCGGGGGGCGGGGGGGCGGGAATGTGGCAGGTTTGAGAGCCCTGGGCCTAGTGGGTCACATGGCCTCTTGGCCTTTGGTTTTCTCACCTGTACAATTAGAGGGGTATCACTACTGCCCCCCAGTCCATCACAGGCACCCACTGGGCCCCATGGGGAAGGCAGCAGTGGTGGTGTCTGCACATCCCAGCCTTCATTTCACCGTTTCCAGCCTCGGGAAGTTCCTTCCGAGACCTAACCTTGATCTCCAGCTGCTCCCCGGGCCCCAGCTCTCTCCTGTCCCCGCCTCTTGACAGAAGGGGGCGAGCTCCCATTGGCGCCTCCTGAGCCTCTGAAGAATAATGGGGACAGGGTCTTGGGGCACAGCCTTTCGTTTGCCCGGCAGGTACCTTCTTGCAAACCCCAGACGGGCTGTGATCCTGCCCCACCCCGGCCCCCTCACTTCTGGGACAGGGTCCCAGTTCTCTGGTCCCTCCCCACAACCCCCCATGGATCCAGGGTACCCCTCTGTCGTGCCCCCACCCCCACCCCGGGTCTCAAATGCCACTTCCCCAGGCCACGTAGCATGGCTCCTCCAGCCTCTCCTTATCAGCTCTTCTCTCCACCTTTTAATTATTTCCCTCGCCTTCTCCGGACCCTGAGCTGCTTACCATGCACAGAGCATCCACAGCTTGCCGTGTGCTGCAGAGAGAGAGGAATTAACCTCTCAGTCTCTCTCCCTCTCTCTCCTCTTCTCCCCTCTCCCCTCTCCCCTCTCCCCCAGCCCTCTCTCTCTCTCACATGCACACACACAGGCTGCTCGCCAGAAATGAGAGAGGACTGAGAGGAATCTGGGCAGAGGCTGTGAGTCCATCAGGGGTCAGGACCGTGGCCGTGGGCAGAGGCAGGAGAGTGTCCACGGCGCAGTGGGAGGAACTGGGCTTGATCAGCCGCCCTTGTCCTGGGGACAGGTCACTGGGCATTCCTAGCCTCCCCCTTCCTGAGCGGGGCCAGTCCCCTCCAGGTGACTGAGGGGTGCAGTGGGCTCAGCAGAAAGGGAGGTCAGCATCAGACACCCCGAATACACATTATGGCCCTGCCACTTACGAATAAGAGCTGCTGCCTCCCTGAGCCTCGGTTTCTTTATCTGTAAAATGGGATGGTAACACTGATCATTAGCATTCGTGCTGTTTGTACGCAGCCCGTGGCCTGCTTCAGGCAAACCTCACCGCAGCGCTCTGAGAGAGTATAGGCTAATGTACCCAGGATCGTGTCTGCCTTTAGGGCTACCGTTTGCATGTTGGTTCATTTCAAAAATACTGGCAGGCATCCACACCCACCCAGGCACTGCTCTACCTGCTGCAGGCCCTGTGAGAAGCAAGACAGGTGTGATTTTACTGTGGCAGAGCAGGTGCCAGCCCCGGGAAGGCAGAGAGCTGCTCCTGGCGGGCGGGCGGGTGGTGGGGTAGGGGGGCCTGAAAGAGCCCGGAGCCTAGGCTGGGGTGGGAAGCGGGTGGAGAGACCAGCACACCGGCAGGGGGTCTGGGACGTGTCTACACCGGACCTAGCATGGCCTGGGGTCATAGGCAGACTCTCCGAGGCCTCCCTGTGCCCGTCAGCCTCCTCACACGAGGTGTGAATGCTCGCAGACCCCTCCCTCAACACCATCAGCCCTCCATCCCTGCTTCTCTCGGGCTCTCCGAAAAACTGGAGCCAAAGGCCCCTTCACCTGAAGCAGGGGTCTTGAAACTACTGCCCGCGGGCCACATGCAGCCCCCAGGGGAGTCTGATCCGGCCCGCCAGGTTTTTTGGGCAGTGAGCGCAGCCGAGGTGTTACAGTAGGAATTAGTAGTTCATATAGTCCGGCCCTCCAGCTCTCTGAGGGACCGTGATCTGGCCCCCACTTTAAAAAGTTTGAGGACCCCTGATGAAGGCTCTGACCAAACCTCAGCCATCCCCCGCCCCCTCCAAGGCCAGCCCGGCAGAGGCCCGGAGGCCGGGCTTCCACGGAGGAAGAGGCAGCCTAGCCAGCTGTCTGTCGTGGGCCACGGCTGCCTTTAGGTGGCAGAATAAAGCAGGGTTTGCGGCCAGCTCCTCAGCTGTCACATCATCTTCTTGCCTGTCCCCATCTGCCCGGCTTCTGAGCCCCAGCCCGCCCCCTCCCCACGGGCCAGGAAGACTGACAGGGCTCCACTGCCCGTGCCTGCCAGCCCCTCCCCTCCCCTCCCGGGAGGCTGGCCCGGCACCAGCGCCCCGGTTCTGGGTTCTGTGGCTGCTCGCAGCGGCGCCAGGCAGGGGAGCTTTGCGGAGACGTGCGGATTCATCCCGAGGACTCATCACGCCGCATTCACACAGTGGCCTGACTGGGAAATTGGGCTGGCAGATGCCTGGTCATGCTGGCGGGGCCGCGGGTTAACGCTCGGATCTAGCTTATATCGTTTCGCCAGAGCAAACGGCCTTTACCGTGTTTTCAGCCGATCAGGCTCTGGCCCCAGAGCCTCCTCGACCGCCATGTGTGTGTGTGTGTGCCCGGGCGCTATCACGTGTGCAGAGATTTTCAAACACAGTAATTCCTCTCCTCAGATGCCGGGCACATTAAATATTTACCGGCAGCTGTTTGCACGTGCACGTTTGATAAATGGACATCAGGACGGGCGGGCGGGGGCGTGCGGGAGTGGGGAGGAAGGGAGGCCCGGTGCTTTTGTCCGGGAATCTCCCTGAGGTTTATGCGGGAGAGGACAGGAGGGCCAGGGGCGGTCCCAGCCTGTTCACCTGTCTGATCCCTCGCTGGGAGCCGAGCCGCTTCCTCCCCCAGAGCTCTGCCTGGCCGGCCGGCTCAGCAGACATCAGAGCGGACGTGCAGAGGGAGGGGCGTGGGCTCCCTGTGTGTCATGCGGGCGTCTTGCACTGAGGATGCATTCCAGGCCCAGCCTTGTCCAATGCAGAGCTCCGCCGTGGGGTGGGATCAGGTTGGGAGATGCCACCGACCCCGTGTGGAGCCTCGGCTGGCACACACGAGCAGCCCTCTGTGTGAAGTCTGCCACGTGTGTACACCCCGTGAGCCAGGGGAGTAGGGGTGTGCTGTCTGTCAGCATCTTCAGCCTGCTCGTTCCCCCGGTGCCCAGCGTGGCGGCGGGCCCGGAGGAGAAGGCCGCAGGTGCCCTGGGCTGGCGTGCAGGCCGGTCGGGAGCTGACACGAGGGGTGTGTGTGTGCACATCCTTGTGTGTGTCCACCGGCATTTCCCTCTCCTGCAGGGAAACGCCGAGCCCGTGAGCACCAGCCTGCCCCTCCCCCATGCAGACCTCACTCTGAAACCGCCCTGTGCTTTCTCCCCAGCACCTTCGGGGAGCTGAAGACCGTCCGCCTGCCCAAGAAGATGACGGGGACCGGAGCGCACCGGGGCTTCGGCTTCGTGGACTTCCTCACCAAGCAGGACGCCAAGGTGAGGGCCCCGCCCACCGGCCCTCCTTTCTGGGCCTCTTGGAGGAGGAGCGGCAGAGTTCTGTGCTTTCTCTCTCTTTTTTGTTCCAACCAACCCCGCTAACCTGCATGGTGTCCTGGGAAGAAAAGGCCCGGTTTGTGTTTGGAGAAAGGCACCGTTCTGTGTCCCCTTCCCCCTCCCCCACATCTCTGCAGGGACCTGGGTACGAGTGGGCCTGTGAGTGGGCTTCCCAGGTCTCCCAGGCCAGACAGAAAGCGCCTGGTCGCGCCCCCGTGGGCAGCACAGAGATGCCACGCGGAACACAGCGGGCCTCGGGGGCAGCTCTTGGCAAGGAAGACACCCGAGTGGGACCTGGGGGACCCATCCCCCTTCCTCCTCTTCCTTTCTTCCTCCCTCTTCCTTCCTCCTTCCTTCTTTCCCTTCCCCCTTCCTCCCTCCTCTTTCCTTCTTGTGGCTGGGTCATTGGCTTGGAGCTGGTTGCAACTCAGCCTCCCTCCAGGCTCCCTGGGACACGGAATGCCCCCCCCCCCACCCCCGCTCTAAGCAAGGCAGACTCTGGATGGGGGTGCGGTGCAGCCTCGAGCTGCGTTCTTGTGGTGGCACTGACTGTTCTGCCTGGCCCAGCAGACTGGACAGAGGCTGGGCCTGGGATTCCAGCTTGATCAACGGTCACTACCCTTGTAGACCAGGTCAGAATCCCTGGGGAGGTGGCGGTGGCGCTGTCATCTGTCCTCTCCCGTAGCCTGTGCCCGGGCGGCATCTCTCCTCTCCCGGCCGATAAAGCCTGGCACAGGTCCCCCTAATGGCGGGGAACCCCTCCACCTCCGAGAACAGCCGGGTGTTTGCTGGGTTGCGCCCGCGGCCTTTAGCAAGTTGGCGTTGCCAGCGGCCCGGTGGGTGGAGCGGAGGTGACGCCTCGGACACAGCTGCGGCCTTTGTGGGCCTGGGAACCCGCACAGGCAGAGAGGGTGCCGCGGGGCCTCAGGGAGCCTTGCCAGCATCTTTGTCTCGTGTCTTGAGCTCAAGTGCCTGTTTTGTCGACACGCGGCCACATTTGTCCAGACATCTGCTCCTCTTTCTTCTCTGTCGGCAGCCTTTCCCGGGCCTCCCGCGGGGGCCGCGGGGATGGCAGCACTGCCGCGTGCACCATTCGGGCCTCAGCTCAGGAGCCGGGGACAGCCGTCCAGAGCACCGGCAGCTCAGCTCTCCGAGCCTCCAGCCTCAGTTTCCTCATCTGTCAAAGAGCAGGGATAACTGGTGCCTCCTCACAGGGTGAAGGCTTGCGGGGGGGGGAGGGGGGGGGGGGCGGGGGGGGGGCATGAAGTCTGGCACCGGGCCTGGCACACAGGCTCACTGTTGCCTGCTCCTTTCCACCAGCCAGGTCCCTTCAAAGCTGGCCGGCCCTTCGTGCGTGGGCCAGGCCAGGGCCCTGCCGGAGCGCAGACCTTGAAGCCAGGCTGCCCGAGTTCAGATCCTAGTGCTGCCGCTCACCTGCCCGGGAGCTTGGGCGGGCGGCCTGTTTTCCGTGTGCCTCGCTTCCCCGTCTGAAGCGGGGGTAGGGTTTTCCTCCTCGAGGTGTCGTGAGGTTTGGGGGAGGTGACGTTCCTAGGACAGGGCCGGCCCCCGCAGCTCTGCCTGTTGGCTGTGAGGAGGAGGGGGCGGTGCGGACGGCGATGATCTGAAAAGGGGGCCCGAAGGAGCCATCCTCCGCGCTTGGCCTCTCCGGGACAGGCGTGGCTCGCAGGCCTAGCGGGTTAGACCCGGGACAGGCTCCCGTCTGGAAACTTCATAGATCCACGGCCAGGTCGCGGTCATTATCAGAACAGAAAGTGGTGGGGATGGAGGGGGAGGGCTCTCAGGTGGGCAGGGCAGGGCACATGCCCGGGTTTCCAGGCTGCGATATGATTTCCAAGGCCTGTCCCAGCATCTGGTGCTGTGGACATGGCTCCTCCCTCTGTCCTTCCCTGCCTCCCACCCTGGGCTCCAGGAGGAAGGGCACCCTGGGGAGTGAGGACTCACCCCACAGCCCCTCGCCTCCAACAGCTGGCAGCCTGGCTGGGAGGCTGTTTCAGGCCCTGCCAGCCGGGCAGAGCCTCTTCCCTGTCGCTACGTGCGGGCACCCATTGTGCCGCCGCCGAGCTAGCGGCCTCCGCGAAGCCCGGCCCACGGAGCGTCTCTCCTGCGAAGCTCCCTTTGCTCTTTTCGCTTCCGGGAAAGCCGCCTGCTCTCCCGCTGCCTGAAGGACCCGATTGTCTTCCGAGTGGGACATGTAGCGCTCTCCACTGACCCAGAGGCGCGCACTGCCTCCTGCTGAATGGAGTTGTGAATATGGTAAACGTCTAGTTACCTCGAGAGTGGGCGTGCGTTACAAGAGGGTGAGCAGTGCTGGAGGAGATGCTGAGCAGAAACCGAGGATCTTTTTTCCCTTCGCAGGAGGAATGCTGGGACTCGCAGGGCTGGCAGAGGCGGCTCTGTGGGCCCTGGGCCCCGGGTCCTTGGCGGCCTTCTTTTTTTGGAAGCACTCCAGGAAAGCGACCTTTAGAAACCTCCCCGGGGCTTGATTACCCCCCTCCCCCACTTGCCTCCCGCCTCCAGGGCTTCACCCCCATTTCCCCTCATGGGAAGATAGGCGATCGGTGACTCTTGGCTTCAGCACCTACTTGAACTTGGAGTTGTGAGCCTCCTGTGTGGCCCCACGCAGGCCTCAGGTGGGAGGGAGGGAGGAGGGGAAGAGAGGATGAGAGGGATGGATGAGCACATGTTCCGGGGAGACGTAGGAGGGAGTAAGCCTGATTGTGGAACTTGAGTCTGTAAAGCAGTGGTTTCTGGGCAAGGCCGGGCTGGGCCGGAACCCAGGGGTGGGCTCCCAGCACAGTGCTCTCCCTGGCCCCTGTCAGTCCCCTGGCCCCTCCGCCTCTGCTGGGCCCCAGGCAGGTGTCATCAGCTTGCTCCCTGCCCTCAGGGGTTCTGAGTCTTCCCACCCTTCTCCATGACCCCCATTCCACCCGCACATCCTGGGGACTCTGTTATGTGGGAAGCCCCTCGGGGTCAGGCACACACCTGGAACCTGGGAGAGGGTTCTAGCACAGGCCCCAAGGAGGCTGCTGTGGCCCAGCCCAGAGTAACCAGGCAACTGATTCCAACAGCCAGAGGCTCCCGTGGCCGGCTGCGCGGCTCTGTACCGGCATGGACACCACACGCAGTGTCTCCTCCCACCCGGCCGCAGCCCTGGGCTCCGGCGGGAGGTTTGCCGAAGTCCCTCCCCGACTCTCTGAGTCTTTGCTAAGCTGGTCCGTGCACCGAGCCTGTGAACCTGCCCTGGGCTCAGCCCCGATGTCCCACGCAGTGCGTGCCATCCCCCAGGTGTGATGGTCTAGCATTGTTCGGAGAACCTTCGCCCACGTGGTGGAGAGAAGCAGGGGTGGGCAAAGGTAGGCGAGGACAGACAGGAAGTCAAGGATGCGAACGCGTCTCCATGCAGAGACCTTCCCGGGGGCCCTGGTCTGCATGTACGTGCATGGCTGTTTGCAGTGTCTAAGGCGCCAGCCACGGGGTCCCTGGGTGTGGATGATGATTCTGGAAGGGCAGCATCTTGGCTTTGATAAAAGCTGTCAACTCCCAGAAGCCTGATCTGCATGTGTAACTGTTAACCCTCCGGGGAGTCTAGGAGATGGGAGGTGGGAGCCACATGACAGGTGGGAAAACCGAAGTGGTGAAGTCACCTGCCCAGGGTCCTACAGCCAGAGCCGGGCAGGGCAGGGAATCCACCTCCCACCGTCTGACTCCAGAGCCCATGAATGCAGGGCCTCCTCCCTCCCTTCATCCAGTTAGCCACTGAACCTGAGGGCCAGGCCCTCCTCGTCCCAGCACCCCATCACCTCTCACCCAGCCCCACCGTTTCCCAAAGAAAAGGATTTGCCCATCAGCAACCGTTTGGGAGAAAACCCAAGCGTTGTCCCTGAAGACATCTCTTGGGATCAGGCCCAGAGTGGCAGCTCATCCCGGCCTGCAGAGGAGGAGTGGGCATCCCTGCAGCAGGTCCTCCCTGGGCAGGTGGCCCGGGGTCCCCAGCCCCGTGTGCCCGTTCCCATTGGCCGAGAAGCCACCAATAGCCACTGGGATTCCGTTTAGAAGCCGCCGCCTCCTTTCTTCACAGACCAGGCTGGTCCTGGAGGGAAGAGGGAAGAGGGAAGGGCGATGGGGAAGGGAAGGAATGCAGAGAGCGGGCCTGCAGCCGGACACCAGAGTCTCCCTCTTCCCACGCACGCGCCTCTGGTTCTCCCTCCCCGGCCCGCCACGCTGTGTTCTTCTGCGGTTGCAGCTGTTTTTATTTGCCGCCGCCGCTGTTGCTTTAAAAGGTCTATTTTCACATGGAATGTTATCCAATTAGCAGAGCAATGTGTTGGCTTAAATAAACACTTGGGGGGAGCCGGCAGTGGGGAGACGTGATGGCGGGCGGCATTGGCAGCCAGAGCTGTTCTCGCCGTGGTAAACAGCCGCAGCTTTAATTGCGGGTCGCACGGCGAATGCCGCCTTCCTCGTGTCTCACTTTTGCACGCTGCTGGGGGAGGGGCAGAGGGCGGGTGTGGACACAGGGCAGGGCCCACCTGGAAGGGGCGGGGGTTTGATGCTGGGCACCCTGGAAGGGCCCCCGTTAGGCTCCCTGCCCGTGGCTGTCACTTTGTAGAATCCACCAACCAGGCGTGCGTTGGGTTGAGCAGGCCAGACATGGCTGCTTAAGCGGCGTGGGCCGCGTGAAGGCGGTGAACGGCGATCGCCACCAGGTGGTCAGTGGCGAGCGTGCAACACGCACGTTTGCTTGAGTGCAAGGAGGGACTAGACGTAGGGGTGTCGAACTCAATCAGAGAAGGGGCCAAAATCTAAAATCCAGCCTAAATCGCGGGCCGAATGGTTTACTGAACAGTCATAAACTGACAATGTCATAAACTGACAGCGGAGTGCAGTGATGACAGCGCGGTGCGGGCCACATTGCAAGGCCTGGCGGGCTGGATTTGGCCCGCGGGCCTTGTGTTTGACACATGTGGCTAGAGCGTGGTCTCCACGGGGCTGAGAGGAGGCGGCCGGTGGAAGTGAGTACCTGTGGGGCATGTCACCCCTGGGCGGCAGCTCAGTGGTCAGCAGCATGGCCTCTGGAGTCAGCTGCCTCCTTCCAGCTGCCTGACCATGGACAGGGGACTCCATGTCCCCAAGCCCAGGTCCCTCATTGCACAACAGGAAATTGTCACGCTGCCCCTAGTGGCGATTGAGAAGACAGAAGCAGAGCTGTGGGTGAAGGGCCTCCCTCAGGCCTGCACAGCACCAGGCAAGTGGAGGCAGCTGGTGCTGGGCCCCGGGGTTGGAGGCGTGGGGGCCGAAGCCGGGTATCGGTAGTTCTTTGTCCCCAAAATGGACTCTGGAAGCAAAGGCAGAACAATGGCTTGGTCCCGCTTCACCGATCAGGGGTGGGGTGTGTGCCTCACCCAGGTTTTGTGTAGGCACCGGAGCCTCAGGGGAAACAGAAAAGGGAATTTGAGCCTTGAATTTCAGGGCAGAGGCTCGGGCTCAGCCAACACCTCTGTGGGCTGGGAACCCAGGTCAGGACAGGCCACCCTCCTCAGAGGAGCAGGCGGCCGTCCTTCCTCAGCGGGGGCAGCGCAGGGCACACCGACTCCCTGGTGCAGAGGCCCGTGAGGCCAGGACGGAGAGACGGGGCTCCACAGCCCGAGAGGCCTGGGGTTCGCTGTCCTCCTGCCAGTGCCTCGGAAAGGCAGCGAGCCCACCTTTGCCCCTCTGTGGAGCCCACGGCCACTGCCAGGCCACGCGCCTCATGCCTTGTAGCTTCTGACCTTGGCTACCTGGGACTGGTCTCTTCTATGTCTCCCAGAGATCCGAGGTCATGTTCCCTTCCTATATCCTTTCTGGTCTGGCTCACAGCAGGTCTTCAGGGTGTTGAGTTGAGTTGAGTTGGATTGAGCTGAGTGGATGAATGGATAACTGAATGGAAGAGAGCACGTTTATCTGAAGATTTTAGGCACAACAGCCTGGAAATGGGGCCCTGGGTGTTCCTCTGAGAAGCTCGCCCTGAGCCCCACGGTATCACACCTTGCAGTGGAACAGGGTGCTAAGTGGGGGTGCATGGTCAGTCACCCAGTATTGTGCAAAGAGCCCCACAGACTCCAGAACCTGCCTCTTCCCAGCTGCAGCCCTGTGGGGCCAGAAACAGCTACAAGATGGCCCAGGTCTGTGTGCAGGACTCCAGGGTGTGGAGCGGCGGGGAGGGGGACTGACCCTGAGAGCAAAGGGCCCAGCATCCCGAGGCAGCAGGCTCCTCCCAGCAGTCACAGGCTTTGCCCACTGGGTAGGGAAGGAGCCCAGCAGCTCCAGCTGCTCCCAGGGTTCCTGGGCGCACATGGTCATTGGCAGGCTTAGGTCACGTTTCCGACAGGCGGTGAGGGCACAGATGGCTTGGGACAGGTTGGCAGTGTCCGTGTTCAGGTGGACTTGGCGTCTGCAAGGCACAGAGCAGGAGGGGCTAAGAGGGCGCCCTGGACTTGCAGAGACAGAAGGTCCGTCCTCGGCTCTGCCCAGAGCCACGGCCCTGGGACGCGAGTCCTGCCAAGGGTGTCCAATGGGCCTTTGTTGCCGGAAGGAGGTCTGTCTCCAGGGAGAGCTGTGGAACGGTCGGGCCGCGCCACCCTGGCAGCCACCCAGGGCCCTCCCTGTTCTGGAGAGACGGCTGCCAGGCTGGGCACAGCCGTCATCCCCCTCCACCCTGGCGGGTCTCCTCCCGGGGAGCGCGGGAAAGGCAGCTGAGGCGAGGGCTCGGGGTGCCCTTAGTTGGTGGCTCAGGGCGGAGGAGACCAGAGAGGTGTGATTCTGGGACCACCGAGCCAGAGAACCGGATGGCAGCTCGACGCCAGCTGGAAGCGCAGAGCAGTCCCTGCCGGCCTCACCCTCTGAGCGGGGCTGGGACACGAGACCTGCTATCCGAGGTGGGAGCCATCTGCCCGGGCCGAGGCCGAGCCTTGAGGCCGCCATCTGTGTCAGGAAACAGAACCTGCCCCCAGATGGTCCGGAGGAAGAGCACTGAGAAGCCGAGACGAGTGCATGGAGCGGGAAGGGGAAGGAAGAAGCTGACCTGCGTGGGCGGAGCCAGTGCCTCGGTTTCCCCTTTGCTGAAAGGGGGAATCGTGTCGGTCCTCGTGCATGGGGAGGCCATGTGCGTAGGGCTCTGGAGCCAGGAAATCCATGGGGCACAACCAGCCAGGGCCCTTGGGCTGCAGGGAGGAAACCAGGCGGCCAGACCTCTGTCTCCGTGAGGAGGTGGCGTGGGCCTCAGTGCAGCAGGTGTAGCCCCGGGGCCGGGAGGAAGGTGCTGCCAGACCTCAGGCCAGAGGCTGGGGCTGCACCCTCCCTCCGCTGCGCCCAGGACCTCCCATCCCCCGCACCTGCCCACACCTGTGTATCCTTCCCCCTTCCCCCCCACACACCCCTCCTCGAATGCCTCAATAGAACATGCTCTCACTAGACTCTTGATGAGATGCAGTGACTTTGATTGCCCGAGTCGCTGTCCTCGCCGCCTGTGACACAGGCCACCACCTTCCCGCCACCCGGCCGTGGGCACTGAGGACTGCAAGCTGATGTCGTGTTAACCTGACTGCTGCTGGGAGAGCTAGCTCGGCTGTTCCTAGGACCCGCGCGCTGCGCTCAGACCTCCCGCACAAAAGGGCTTTGTGTCTGCCTGCCATTGTTCCTGCTCCGGAGGTGGTGATGGGAAGTGGAGGGCATGCGGCATAGTAACAATCACAGCCAGTGTTCGGGGGGCTTCCATTGTGCCAGGCGGCCTTGCAGGTGTTAGTCCATCGAATCCTCCCATCCGTTCTCTGCTGCCTCCTCTCCGGTGCACACAAGGAAACTGAGGCTCAGAGAGGTTTAGCAGCTTACCCAAGACCACACAGTTTCTAAGTGGTGGAGCCGGGATTTGAACCAAAGTGGCTCAGGTCCTGAGCTTCCAATCTTACCTGCTGTGAAAAGCCCTAATAAAGAAACGGAGCTGGAAACTGGAGAGGGGCTCTGTCAGACGGAGGCCAAGAGAGAGTTTTCAGCATCTCCTACAGCGAATGGGACCTCTCAGGGGTGTGTGTGACACGGGGATGGAGACCGGGCTTCCAAGGTGAGAGGGGATCACGTCTGACGTCTGACGTCTGACGGGGTCCAAGAGGTCTCAGCCATTCGCTGGGTCCTCCCAGGCTCTGTTATTTTATTCCAATTTCCGACTCAGCTTCCACCAGATCCAGCGCGGCCGCCCACCCGCCTGCGAACCTGGGCCTGCAGCTCCTCAGGGACCCTGGCGCCAGGATGCAGTACCCGCCGCGCCAGGCTCCCGACCAATCTCTCCCCCGCCTCCAACCCCAGCTCCCATCAGGCTGTTTGCCCGCCTCGCCAGCTGAGAGCGCATGTGTTGTAAAGCTCTGAATGGGCCATTTCGGCTCGGAGTCCAGATGCACGTTTATATCCTCGTGGAAAAGAACGCAGAGGCTCTGCTGGCAGTCACAAAGAGTTTTTTAAATTAAAGTTAAAAAAAAAGGAGAGAGAGAAAGTTTCCTGCACCTGGCCCTTCTCGGAGAAGCGTGGCGGAGAACAAAGCATTCCTTCCGGGGCCACATGTCTGGCTTGAGAAAGACGCGGGTCCCACCCACCTTCCACTCGAGCTTTGCGCACGTTGTTGCTGAATAGCCGTGTGTGCCACCATAGATGAGGACACAGGCTCAAGGGCAGCTGGCTTACCAGGTCCCTGAGCCATTGTCGTAGGGGCTGGAACAAAGTGCACAGGCTGGGGGGTGTAAAGCAGCAGAGATGGCCTGCTCTCACAGTTCCAGAGGCAGAGGCTCACAATCAAGGTGTCCAAGCTCCCCGCTGGAGGCCGAGCGAGAGGCTGTCCCATGCTCGTTGCTCGCCTCTCGCGGCTGCCAGCTCCTCAGCGTGTAAGCTCGTCATTCCAGCCTCTGGATCCTCACAAGCCTCTCTTAGGAGGACACCGGCCATTGGGTTAGGGACCCACCCCGTTCCAGCATGTCCTCCTCTTCATTGAACGAACTGCACCTGCAAAGACCCTATTTCCAAACAGGCTCACAGCCCGAGGGGTTAGGGTTCCCACGGATCTTCCTTTGGGAGACCCAGGCCCGCCCCGCACAGCCATGCTGCTGCCCAGGGCCCGCGTTGGGTTGGTTCTGGTCCAGAACCCTCCTGGTCATAGACTGCCTCCTCGAAGCATCTAAGAAGCAAGAGGGACACACCCACCGCTCTCCTGTGGCAGATGCTGCTGCCTGCCACCCAGCGACTTCCCGCGGCTGCTGTTGGTCTCCGGTGCCCTCGAGCCTGGGAGCCAGCCGCTTTCAGCTCAGCACCTGCCTGGCCTCTGCAGAGAGAGGGCACCGGCCACATGTCTGCACTAGCGATGCAGCGGCAGGAACAGCACCTAATGAGCGCCGACTGTTTGCACCCACACTTTCTGGGCCTGTTAAGTCTTTGTCATCTTCCCTAGAGTCCTCGCACTGGAGTACCATTAACACCCCCATTTTATAGATGAGGAAACGGAGACGGGAGATTCTTTCAGTTTGTCAAGATCTTGAATTGAGGGTGTGCGGGGCCCAGGCAGGGTGGCTCCGGACCCCGGGCTCCTGACCACGAAACACAGTGGCCTCGGTACCCCGGATGTTTCAGGGAGAGCCCCTGCCACGCCATTCAGCGTGAGGCACAGCGATGTCTGACAGAAACTCGCCGGTTCTGTCGTCCCTTTTGTGTGATGTCCACAGGAGGCAAATCGGGGGCAGGAAGTAGATTGCTGCTCCTGGGAGTTTGGGGGGGTGGGAGTGACTGCCGGTGGGGGTGATGATGATGATAAACAGGCTCTAAAGTTGGTTGTGAGGCTTGATAGTCTGCAGCTCTGTGACTGGTAGAGACCGCTGAATGCTGGCTGCACTTCAGACTTGAATGGCCCATGTCCTATATCTCAAAAGTTGCTACAAAACAAAAACCAAAAAGCGGGAAGTGGGCAGAGCGCGGGGCCAGAGCTAGGCTGCTGATGGCTGGGAAGGAGGGGGCAGTGAGGAGGCGGAGGGCGGCACAGAGAGATGCCAGAATGGCCAGAAATGAGGGGTCTGTCTGATCGCCATCGAGTCTAGACAGCACTCGGCTTTCTTCCCTGGCGCTGCCCCTGGCAGCCGAGTGGAGGCCACACGCCTGGCATGGCCAGACCCAACGCCGGGCCCGGGGGGCAGCACTGACTGCACGGGCCCTTGCAGCTCTCCCCGGGAGCGTCACCCTCTAATGAAACAGACGTGCCAGCGGCTGGCACTCCTCCCCCGGGAGCAGGTGCCAGAGGGGCCAGAGCTGACCTTTGGGTCTGCAGTGCGGGCGGGACAGAAAGCAGTGCTCCAGGCTAGGGCTTCGCTGACGCGCCGTTTTACAATATTTCTCGTCCTGTCCCCAGAGAGCCTTCAACGCCCTGTGTCACAGCACCCACTTGTACGGCCGGCGGCTGGTGCTGGAGTGGGCGGATTCCGAGGTGACCCTGCAGGCCCTGCGGCGGAAGACGGCCGAGCACTTCCACGGTGAGCGGCGGGGCTGCGGGACCACTGCCTGGGCCCATGGGCCTGGGGCCGGGCGCCGGGAGGCAGCCGGCGTGGACAGCATGGGTGGCCGCCATGCCCTTTGGCTTCTGTCTGGTCACTGGGAGATGTGGTGGGAAGTAGGGGAGAGAAGTGGGGTCAGGGTATGTAGCCTCCCTTTCTGCCAGGCTTCGTGGCCTGGCCCCCAACAAAGGCTCCCCCTCCAGGGGCCTCTGCTCTGGCGCTCTCCGGGCTCCACTGGCGGCCCTGGGGGCTCTCACGCCATCCGGTCACAGCACCGCATTTCACCTCTCCCCACCGGCTGCCAGGTGGCCTCGCGAGGATTCCGTCCCTCCCCAGAGGGGCTTAGTAGGCACCTGCTCTGGCCTCAGGTTGGGGTGCAGCAGTGACCTCAGGGCTGTGGGCCCAGGCAGAGGAGGCTGGGGTGCAGCAGTGACCTCCAGACTAGGCTGGATGCGAGAGGCTGGGCCTGCTGTTTGAGCAAGAGGCCCAGAAAGGCCCCCCCACAGAGGGGACGTTTGTACTCGTGAAAGGGCTGCCTGAGCGGAGGCACAAGGTGGTGTGAGCCTGACACTCGGGGCTGGGGGGTGGCAGTGAAGGCAGGGGTCTGGCTTGTGAAGGGGCTGGTGGTCTGCCTGCAGCTCCCCCCCACGGTGCTCCGACGTGGCTGCTGCCTTTGTCCCCAGTGAGTTCCAGCTCAGACAGTGGCGGCCCAGCTCATAGTGCTCTCCTGGACTGCTCCCCTCAGCTGTCCCCTCCCCATCCCCCTCTCCTCTCCATCCCTATCAGCAGCTGGGCCCCCTGTGTCACGGGGGGACATGATGGTTTCCGGTCCCGGCGGCATTGATACGGCCTCCGGGATCAGACAGCTCAGGGGCAGTTGGGAGAGGTCGCTCTGTGGAGCCGTGAGCTTTCCAGGTGGCCCACTGGTCCTGTTGGGGCAGCGGGCAAACCTGAGCAGGTCACAGCACAAAACCCCTCTGCCTTTGTAGCCTGTTCCCTGCACTGCACCTCCCAGAGTTCACTGCCCCAGCCTGGTCGGACTCGGGGTCTTCGCATATGCTGTTCCCTCTGCGGAGAATGCCTTGCCCCTCATGTTTTTTGTTTGTAACCTGGCAAGTGCCCTGCAGCCTTTAAGGCCCACTCCGATGGCACTTCCTCCAGAAAGCCACCCCTCCCCCGCCCTCCTGGTATCAGGGATTGCTCTGTCTTCTGCTCTCCCACCGCTGTCCCCCGAGTGGGACTGCCGTGTTCATCTCTTACCGATCAGTTCTTCTCTGGGCCCCGGGCCTGGCACAGGCTGGGCCGTGGGCCCCATGTGAACAAGAAAGCAGAGAAATCGGGGTTCCGCACACTGGCTCACAACTCATAAGCCCCCACGTCCCATCCCGCAGAGAGAGCCGTCCTATCGATAGCATTGACAGGCCCAACGCACCTCGCAAATGTTTGCGTAAGGGCTCTGCGGCCCCGCGCCCCCCCCTGCAGGCTCAGCACTTCCCGTGGCCGAGAGGAGCCCCTTCAATAAATCGAGCTCCGTGCCTCCCCGCTCGGAGGCTTCGGGGGGATTGGCTGTCTCCACGGCCCCATCACGCGCCGCCGAGACCCGGCGGGGCAGGTGCAGTGATAGAGGAACAAAGGCGGCGCGCGCGCGCGCGCGCGCGCGCGCGCGCGCGTGTGTGTGTGTGTGTGTGTGGTTGTGTGTGTGTGTGTGTGTGTGTGGTTGTGTGTGTGTGGTGTGCGTGTGTGTGTGGTGCGTGTGTGTGTGGTGTGTGTGTGTGTGGTGTGTGCGTGTGTGTGTGTGTGTGTGGTGTGTGTGTGTGTGTGTGTGTGTGTGTGGTGTGGTGTGTGGTTGTGTGTGTGGTGTGCGTGTGTGTGTGTGTGGTGTGCGTGTGTGTGTGGTGTGTGGTGTGTGTGTGTGTGGTGTGTGCGTGTGTGTGTGTGTGTGTGTGCACGCGCGCGCTCTGCCCATAATCCCGGCAGCCCTGGGAGGCGACACGGTCAGCCACGTTTCACAGGCGTTGGAGTGACCGGTGACGGTGTCATTTGTGAGCGACTTGCACTGTGCCAGGCCGCCCTCAGCATGGGGCGCGCCATCTCCTCTCGCAGACAGCTGTGGGCACCATGCCTCCCTCCGTGGCAGAGGCACAGGCTGTGATGTGCCCGCGGTCACTCAGGTGCAAAGTGGTGGAGCTGAGATTTGAGGTCCAGACCAACGAGAGCTCCTGTCCTCTACCCCTCAGCCCCCCTTTCCCTGCACACCCTGCCTTGTACCAGCCAGCGCCATGTCAGAGGCCTTTGGCCTTCATTAGATCTGGGGTATGTGTCTCCTGCGTGGCTTCCTTCCTCCCGCGTCACCGAGGCCCTGTCCCTAGAGCCTGCAGGCTCCTTCCAGAAACGGAGGGAATGAGTGATACATGACAGCAGAGTGTCGTGTGGCCCTCAGAGTTGACGTGTCCTTGTAGAAGCCTGCGGTGCACGTGCAGGTGGAGACGGGCTCTGAGCGGGGCCAGCCCTGAGGGCAGTGCTGAGTGCCAGAGCCATTACCCTCCTGGGTGCTGGAAGGGCCGCCGGCTCTGAGCTGGCCAGCTGTGCCAAAGGCGAGGGCTACCCAGCAGCTCTGAGCCCCTGCCCACAGCGAGGGCGGACACTGTCCCCACGGGAATCCCCCAGGGGTGGGTGGCGGCAGGAAGAGCCCTGATGCAGAAGCTGCGGGCGGGGGCTGGGGAGAATGGAGGTGAAAGTAGTGAGGCGCTGCACCCCAGGCTGCCCCATCCTCTCCCCTCCCGCCCTAGGAGGTGGACGCCCTTGGTCTTCCCATTTGACAGATGAAGGGACAGAGACAGAAACTGGCCAGGGTCGCGGTGGCCGCAGCCTGGCTGTGGTGCCCCCCACGCAGGTGACTGTTCCCAGCCGGACACTGCGGGCAGGGGGTCCAGGTGCTCTGGAAACAGCCCCCCTCACCACCCACCCCTTTGTTTGATCTCTTCAGGCAACAGGAGGTGCCCGCAGCGGCCTCAAATGTTCAAAACGGGGCTGCTGGCCCCCTGCCCTCCTGGCCGGACCCTTCCCCCTGCTCTGCCCTCTCCTCCCCCGTGGCGAAAAGTGCCCGGCTCATTTGTGTTGAAATCCGCATTGTTCAGAGCTTCCCAGGCCCTGGCAGGCTCGGGGCAGTGGGAGCCGTGCCCAGTCCCACCCCGGCCCAAGCTGTGCCAGGAAGGCACTCAGGTCTCGGGCGGGGGGCCCTGGGCCCCATTTGCCCGGCCTGAGTGGCTCAGCCACACAAAGGGCTCCCTGTGGAATGCGGGCCTTGGAATGAAAGGCAGGCATCTTAGCCATTCGGGAGGCCCAGCGGGAAGCTAGCTGTGACTCCGCAGCCCGCTAGCCGCCCTCTGGGTCAGCGGAGGGGCCAGGTGGACAGAGAGGAGCGCCGGTCCCCGCCACAGCCCTCATTGTGGCCGCCGTCAGCGTCGTTACCCCAAGTTCACCCCTGCGCCTGGGGCTCAGCTTCCCCAGCAGACCAGCCGCTCACTGGTGACCTGGGGCCCGGCCCCCGTGAGCAGCCTCTCTCCTCCCTCAGGTCCGCGATGAGCCCACGTCACGGTGGGCACACGGCTCAGTGTGCAGCAGGACAGATATCACGTTATTATTGTCATCATCGTTTTTTGCTGTGATAACCTTCATCTGTTAAGCCTTGTTCCGTGTAAGATACTACCTACAGCTTTTCATGGGTCTTAATTCTGCAGAATCCTAGAAGATAAGTATGGTCATTACCCTCTGTTTCAAAGATGAGGAAACTGAGGCACAGAGCGGGCGGATAGCTCGCCAGCCGAGGCAGAAGTCACACCTGGGCTCTTAGCCGTCCTGCTGGACCGTGTCTGCATGTCAGTGGGTGTGTAGCTGTCCCTGAGGTCACTCGGCTCAGCTCTGTCGTCTGCACAGTGGGACCAGGTGCGTCCTCATTAGGGGAACCGTGGGCTGGGAAGGAGCCGGGCCCGTGAAGCTCCCGGTGCCCAGCCACAGGCACTGTGCGTCCTGCCTCCTCCTCTGGGCTCAAAACAGTCCCCTCGTTCTTGCACTCTGGTTGGTCCAGGCCGAGGAAGAGTGCTCTGTTAGTATACGGTAGCATAGCCCTGAGTGTGGCACGTAGTAGGCGCTGTTAGTTCACAGAAGCATAGCCCTGAGTGTGGCACGTAATAGGCGCTGTTAGTTCACAGAAGCATAGCCCTGAGTGTGGCACGTAGTAGGCTCTGTTAGTATACACTAGTGTTCCCAACATCGTGGCTCTCGGCGCAGTTGTGGGAAATAAACATCCGGGTCTGATGCTCGCTGTCTCGCTGGGGTCCCCTGCTGCCAGCAGAAAGAAGCTAGTTTGCTTTTAAAAACCCCTGTCCTCCCTCCCCCCTCCAGGTGGACACCTTCATTCTGTCCATTGTCCCTGGACAAGGGCAGGGTCATATTGTCCCTTACCCGTTGGTGCTTACAAAATACCCACGAAATCGAACAGCGAAGAGCAGGGCTTTGAAAGTCATTTGAAAAGCTGCCCTGACCAGCAAAGACCTGGCCATCAGGCAGGTGCTTTCGGGAAAGGACCAGAATAGCAAGACGGCGGCTCTGCGCGGGCTCGTCCTCCCTCTCCGGGCCCTGCCCCCGCCTCCCTCCCCAGCCCGGCAGCCCAGCATCCGCCTTCTTTCTCTCGCCCGGGCAGGTGAAGGTGAAGTGCGGTCCGGAGCCTGGCGCGCGGGAGGGTGGAGAGAGCGGGCAGGGAGGGAAGAAAGGAAGGCGGCCGCCGCTGAGTCCTTTTCTTTCCGAGCGTGTTCCGAACCAGCAGGGTCGCAGCGGCGAGGGGCTTTCAGGGCCTGGCAGGCCGCGGTACCTGCGCGCGCGCCGAGAACATAATGGCACAGAAGCAATCCGCCCGCAGAACCCTCTGTTTTCAAACGGGCACAGCCGGGGAGGCGCCGGCAGAGCAGGCTTTTTATTTGGCCGGGAGCACGGCCCTGCTTCCCGCCTTGTCTTCCTCCAGCTGGGAGGACTGATGGGCTGTGGTTAGCGCAGCACCTTTCACCTCCGGAGCCGTGAGTGCAGACATGACCCGCATGGCAAGTGGCTGGCCGTGGCGCCGTGCCCGCCCGAGCCAGGCCAGGCCCAGGTGGGGTGCTGTCCCGTCAGTCCCTGGCCTCTAGCACACGGCTGCCCTCCCAGCCGGGCAGGAAGGCTGGCTGCTGGAGCCCTGTCCCCTCAGCCCAGCCCCCAGCCCCGTGCCTTCGGGGCTCCGCCAGAGGGTCAGACTCTACACGTCCCTGACACCCCTTTTCCTCTCCGCCCATCACGCCCTCACCCCCTCTTCCTGCAGCTCTGTGCTCAGGTGCCGATTGTCTGCTGTCGCTGTTTGTGAGTAAACGGGCGTAAGAACCGAGTCATCAGAACGGCCTGTTCTCGTTGAGCATGGAATACGGATGAGGGAGGGCCACTGCCAGCTCCGCCATTCCCCCACAGTTCCGGGTCCCGGGGCTCAGAGGGCTGGGCCATGTGCTGCGGGCCCCACGGTCAGCCAGGTGTCGCCAGCACTGGAGCCCCGTTGATCAGAAGCCAGATATGCCTAACCTTGAGCCTGGGAACACCACTGTCTGCAAAGAGCGGTCACGTGACTTCTTACTGAAGCTCAAGTCGGGCGAAAGAGAAACGGGGAGAGTCTTGTCGGGGACCTACCAGTGCCGAGCGGTTTCTGTGGCCTCGCGGCTCCCTGGAGAGGGGCGCTGCTCGCTTTTGTCTGAGGCGCACACGGAGGCCTCGGGAGGATTGTGAGCTGCCTGAGGGCACACGCTCTGTGCTCTACAGAGCCAGTCACCCTGTCTCAGCATCCCTCTGTCCTGGCCGTTCCCGGATCCCCGAGGGTCCCGCCTATCCACCCGGCTCCCAGTCCAGCGCGGGCAGTGGTTGCAAACCACAGCCACAGCCAAGTGCAGCCCACAGCCTGTGTGTGTAAGTCAAGTTTTTGGTGCGCAGCCATGTCCATGCACACACGTGTGTCTGTGGCTGCATTCTCACGTGGTGAGGGTAGAGCGGGGTCGTTGTGGCCCCAAAACTTAAAATACTGTCTCATCCTTTCCCAATAAAACCTACAGCCCTAAGCCTCATGCAATGGCTGCTTTTATTTTTAGCCAAAAGCTGCCAGCGGCTAATTCCTCCACCACGACCTGCCTTTTCCCAGAGAGCAGACAATTCTGAAGGCCCCTTAACCGCCCCCTTGCCCCTTGTGTCCCCCCATAGCATGCTCTGCTTTCCTGGGAAGGAGGCCCTGTCACTTGCTTCCATTCATTTCCATTCATTCCTTCACTCAGTTCTTCCCTGTCACCAATTACCAAGCCTTCCCCGCATGGGGAACAGAACGGTGAACATGGGGCTGTTTGAGTAGGAGAGACAGATGATAAAAGGGAAAAAGTGGATAACGACACAGATCTGACATGGGAGGAAGTCAGAAGGCTAACATGCTGTGCCCGCAGTGCGGAGTGGGAGGGACATCCGGGAAGGTGGTTGGGAAAAGCCTGCCTGAGGAGTCAGTGTGCTCACGTGATGCACAGGAGCCAGCCAGCCCAAGATCCGGGGGAAGACTGTCCAGGCGGCAGTCCCGCAGGTGCAAAGGTCCTGGGGCAGGAGTGTGTTCCTAGCAGGCCCTGTGGCCAGAGCGGGGAACAGATGTAACAGGCGGGGCTCCCTGTGGGTGTGGTGGGGAGCCTGGCTTTTACTCAGGAAGTCCCTGGAAGATGAAGGAGGGGAGTGTGTGCTTGACTTACTGCCGGCCCGCATCCTCACTGCTGCGTGGGGCATGCATTGTGGGGGGATGAGAGTGCAGGGAGGGCCGCTGTAGTCTTCCCAGCAAATGGCGGCCTGGGCAGAGACGCGGGTGGGAGGAAACAGGTGGATTGAGCGCTGTGGTGGAGGTAGAGCCAGCAGGCTTGCTCCTGGAGGTCTGGAGGGAAACTGAGGCCAGGGCAGAGCCCTTTGCCCTGAACCGCTCAGAGGATGGTGGTGCCGTGGGAGGCTGGGAAGCGGTGGTGAGGGAGGCAAGACCCGGACCCTGGATTTGAGATACCTATCAGGGCTCCCCGTGAGATGTCAAGCAGATAGATGTACGAGTTCGGAGCTCAGGGGCGAAGTCTGGGCTGGGATATAAATTTGGAAGCCATCAGCACACAGATGATATTTAAAGCCTGCATCAGTTCACCCACACCCCTCCCCCATAACGTAATCACTCATAAGATGGCACATTTTCAAAAGATCGGGGGCCAGGGGAGCCCGTTATCCCCACGCCAACCCCTGCAAATACCCTCCTTGGTCTTGGCCGTGAAAGCAATCACCGGGCTTTGAAAGTCAGTCAGGAGAGTTCAAGCAAGTTGGCGGAGTCAGAATGTGTCATTCAGAGACCCCCTTGCCATAGGTGTGCCCAGCTCCCTGGAGGCAGGCAGGTCCGGAGCTCCCTGGCCTCAGCTTCATCCCTCCATTTGGGTGGTTCTCTTCCTTCCTCAGGCTTCTCGGTGACAGGTGAGGGGACTGTCCCAGCCACCACGAGGGGGCCACCAAGGGGGTTGGGGGCCTGCGGAAGGTATGGATCCCTGGTGTGAGGTGGGTGCCTTCCCTGTCGGAGGAGTGTGTGTTGTCCTCCCTGCTCCCCTGTGCTGGCAGGGGCCCCAGGAGAGAGGTAGAAAGTGGCCCGGAGACCCGCTCTTCTCACACACCCAGCCCCCTCAGCTGGCGGAGGCAAATGGAGAGAAGAAAAAGGAAGAAGCAGGAATGGTTTTGGTCAAGGCGGCTCCTAGGTAGCAGCCTCTAGCAAGGGTGCGAGCGTGGGAGGGAGCCAGGCTCCCGGGGCCGAGTGCTCCTCCCCGCAGAGGTGATGGGGGGGCTGAGCAGGCCAGGCAGGTGTCCTCCGATCTCCGCCGCCGCCCCCCGCTCCCTGAGCCCCTCTGAGTGGTGTTTTGGAAATATTTCCAAGCGCTCGGCAATATCCTGCACACTCCTGGCCCCTTCCCCCGGGAGCGGCTGTCCGTGCGGGAAGGTACTTGCTCCCAATCCAGCTAAATTGTTATTGACTTGTGTTCTCTGCGTTCCGCAAACATTTCACTCAGCCGTCGCCAGCCAGGCCAGGATTCCCTGCTAGGGCTAACGGGGAAACCAGCTGTGCGGGCCATTTCTCCTGCTCTTCCTCATCCATCACGGAATTAAACTGACAGAAGGAGAATTTCAGAGCGACTTGAGAGGGGCAGGGGCTGGGCTCCGATTGGACGAGGCCCGGGGGCCTGGGGACCAGAGCGCTGGGACCAGGGGCAGGAGGTGGTGGGCTTCCCTCCAGGGTTGGCTGGCAGCAGGGGGCGGCCAGGTTTGTTCTGGACTCGAGGCTGGCGCAGGCCGAGAAACCGCAGGAAAACACACAGGCGAGGAGGTTATTACTGCTCCATGATCACAGGCAAAGCCAGGGGCTCTGCAGGCAGAGGAGGGAGAGAGTCAGGCTGCGTGGGCGAGCCCTCCACTGAGATCGGCCACAGATCTTTATCTTGCCTACAAGGCATGGAAACCCATGGTTTTTATTCATCACCACTCTTTTGCTATCAGGTTTGGCCTGAAATTTGAGAATTTGGCTTCTCTTGAAAAACAGGCCTGACCATCTGGTCCTGCATCCCAGTGAGCAGCGGTGGCTGTGGCCGAGGTGCACAGCTTTTCCTTTTGCTGCAGTCCGCAGCTCTCCCTATAGTCACCCACCTAGACCAGTGGTCAGCAAACTCATTATTCCACAGAGCCAAATATCAACAGAACGACGATTGAAATTTCTTTTGAGAGCCAAATTTTTTAAACTTCTTCTAATGCTACTTCTTCAAAATACACTCACCCATGATGTGGTATTTTATGGAAGAGCCACACTCAAGGGGCCAAAGAGCCGCATGTGGCTCTCGAGCCGCAGTTTGCCGACCACGGACCTAGACCACCGACTGCATCACGTGTCTGCCTGGCCCTTCAGGCCTTTGCACTTACAGATCCCAGTACAGACATCACCCCACATCGGGCCTGTGAGGCACCGTTACTGTTCCCTTCCTTTCCGCCTCTGCCCCAGCCCAGGGCCTGTGCCAGAGAAGGGGACAGGGAGCTCATGTCCACCAAGCCGCTCGGAATTGAAGGGCCCCTCCAGGCCTGCGGCAGGGAGCGCGTGCTTTCCATTCTGGCCTGCCTCCTTTTCTCTCTTCCTCTCACTGTCGCCTGGACACTCCCTCGGCTCTCTGCCTGCTGAGGGTTGGGCTAGGGTCGCCACTAGGGGGCCCTCAGCTGAGCCTGGGACCTTGGGGATCACTGTGGATCCAAGTTCAAGGCCCTGCTTCAGAGTGGTCACGTGCCTTTCCCAAAGCCCCAGAGCGGCTGCCCGCACACCTGAGGAATGGGACAAGAACATCGCCAGCTCGGGGTTTTCTGACCTCCGGCACTCGCTGACCCAGCTCCTCCCTCTCAGCCGGCAGCACCCACTGCGTCTGCAGGGTCCTCCGCTGACGGCCCCACTGCCCCCTGGGTGTCCTCACACACTCCCAGCATCGGCACCTCTGGGTGCTGTCTCCCTTTCTGCAGACAGGACTCAAATTCAGAGAAAAAGGGGGCTCCGGCTCTGCCCACCCTGGGGCCCTGCATGGCTTCCACGGCCGGTGGGTCAGTGTATCCAGTTCCAGATCCAGCACAGAGTAGATGCTCGGTGAATACTTGCTATGAATGCCTGCCGGCAGGAACCCTGAAGTCCCCAGGGAGATCAGGAGAGCAGGCGCTGTGCCCGCTTGACAGAGAGGAACACTGAGGAGTTGAGCTCCCTTCCGTCTTCAGGTCCGCTTGCTGATGCTGTGGGCCAGGAGGGGGCCCAGGTTTCACAGAGACGGGAAGGGACAGTAGCAGCTCCTATCAGTGACAGTTAAGTAGGCTAACTGTTATTAAGCACCTACTGTGTGCTAGCCCTTCCAATACTCTGAAGCACCCTGGGTGCCGGGTGCTGTGCAGTAACTGCAGACCGAGCCCGGAGAGGCGCGGCCCCTGGCGCGGGTGGCCCCGCTGGGAGCCGGGAGCAGCAGGCGTACAGCCCGCAGCCGGCTCCAGCTGGCACGCAGGCCCTCCCCACCCGGCTGTTCCCGCTGCCTGGCCTCCGGTGCCGCTCAGATGCCTTCTCCCCACTTGCCTTTCCTCAACGTTCTGCCTCCGAAACAAAACCCCACGGAGCGCTTTCTCTTGTCCTCCCGGCGGCTCCCCGCCCACCCCCTCGCGCCTTTCTCTCTGCCCGCCTGTGCCTTCCACACAGGGCGCCCGCGCCAGCCAGGGATGGCAGGGAGACATGGGCTGGCATTCTGTCAAGGAATTAATTGAAAAATAAAATCATTAGATGGGAACTCCAGAAATGCAGAATGGTGGGGGGGAAGGGGGGAGAGAGGCAAGACTGGGGGGGGGGGGGGCAGTTGGGGGCCGGCTGAGCTTTTTGTCAAGTTAATTTCTCGGGTGTGGATGTTGGGCGACATCCGCGCGTTGTTTATCTTCGGGTGCAGCTGTGACACTGAAAGGAACGCAGCTTGTTGCGTGTGTTTACTTTACACCTTTTCCCGGTTCCGCATTGTGCGTATTTGGTGAAAACCCACTGAGGCTTTGATGGCGAGGAGTGGGGTTTCTGCAGCTGTCCCGGCAAGCAGGTGCTCCGAGAGCGGCAGGGCCCCGGGGGCTGCTGGGTGGGAATTCAAGGCCTGGTGTGTCTCCTGGGGGCACCTGGGTGCCCGACCTGAGCCAGAGATGCCAGGCCCCCGAGAGGATGCTGTAAGGGCGTGCCCGGCGTGAGCCCAGACCCACACGCTGGCCCTCGCAGCACCCCCGGGAGGGGAGTCCTGTTTGCACCCCCAGTGCACAGACCCAGGGTCACTGAGCCATGAAGCGGGAGGCCTGGGACCTCAGCCAGCCTGTCTCCCAAACCCCTCACCGCACAGCGGGCAGTGGGTGCCCCGGGCCTCCATTTTCCAACCGGGGGAGAGGCGGCAGTGTGGGTCGGCCTGATGGGAGAGAGACATGTGACATCCACGCCTCTTGTGGGTCTAACAGTGACAGAGACACTGGTCCCAGCATCATCGGGACCCTGCCAGGTGCCGGCATTTCTGCTTTCACTCCTTTAATCCTCCCAACAACCCACGAGGGGTCCTTATTAATAGCGTGCCCATTTTGCAGGTGGGGAAACTGAGGCACGGGAGGGCAGAGTCCATGATAGGGCTGTGGCATTAACGCCCGAGCTCCTGAGCGGTGCTCCGAGAGGTGTTCGCGGGAAGGAGGATCCCTGGCCTGCACCAGACGGTCAGGGAGGCCTGGGGTCGGCAGAGGGTGGCCGCCGAGGAGGGCAGGGATGGAGGACTCACCATTTCCCCCCTGGTAAACACGAGGGATTGAATCTCAGACAGCGAACACGCCCCACCTGAAGTCACACAACTCGGAAGTGCTAAAGCCGCAGGCGCCTCATGCTAAAGGCAGGTGTGGCGGCCACATGCCCTTCCACAGAGCCCTGTGTGACCTTGGCCATGCCCCCGGCCCTCAGGTATGGGGTGCAGTTTGGACACTGAGGCTGCCACGTGGTCGCTGTGGGGCTCGGGGTATGCTGGTGTCTACGCCTCTGTCTTCCCACCTGGGAGAGGGGGTGCTGGTGGAACTGGTGAGAGGCTGCTGGTAAAGTGCCCATCCTGTGTGTGTTTCCTCTTCCGGCTGCGGCCCCTCCTCTGGGCCTCAGTGTCGCCAGCCAGGGGACATCCCTGCTCGCCTCTGGTTTATTTTATGGCTATCCCGACATTAACAGTTTTAATTTTAAAAAATTTACTCACTTTGTAGCTATTTATTTTTTTTTGTTCAACACATGATCACCGAACACCTACTGTGTGCTGGGCCCTGGGACACAGACACCGTCAGACAGACCCAGCCCACCCCCACCGCCGCTCCCATAGCCGGTGGCTCTGAGCGGGTGTCAGTGATTGCCTGCGGCCCTGCTATTCCCCGCTCCTATTACTGCCCACGGATTCATTTCCAGAGGCCACTGTGACCCTCAGAGGCTGGCGATTACAGGAAACCAGGAGCATGGAGGGGGGGGCTGGGGGAGGAAGCGGGCGTCTGAGCCGTGGGCTGCCGCTCGCCCCGGCCCATTCTGTCCCGTCTCTTTTCATGACTAACAATGATGGATACAGCTGCCAGGCCTCGAGGCTCCCCGGGCAGGCGGGTGGGGGGCGGGGGGCAGCCGCCCTCACCTTCCTCACCCTCGCCAAGGGGGCAGCTCGCCATGCCCCCCCTTCCCGCTCCATTTGCTCATCCCCTCATTCGTCAGATATCAGAGCCCTCACCAGGCGCCAGGCTGTGTGACACAGAGGACACAGTGGGCGGGACCGCGTCCCACACCCGGACCTGCTGCTGCAGGGAGAAGTGCAGGCGGGGCTGAGGGCAGAGGGTCCTGTTTGAGACGGTGGTCAGGGGAGTCCCTCCGAGCCCAACTCCCCCCACTCCATTTCCGTCCTGGAGGGTCAGAGGGACCAGCTGCCTTCTCCCGCCTCCCTTCGTCTCCCTGGCGCGCTCTGCCCCGGAGGCTTTCCTGAAAAGCGGAAAGACGGCTTCGGTGGGCTTGGGTTCAGTTCCTGTCTGAGGCCCCGTTCCCTCGCCTATGAGAGGCAGGAGTAATGCCCACCTGCCGGGTTGTTGAAAAGAGCCATCGTAGCGCGTAGTAGGTACTCAGTCAATGGCATTTGGGGCCAGAGGGCACATATATATTTTGCTGAGCCCACCATGCCTTTCATACGTTCATGCTGCACATCTACACCCCTCCCCCTCCCCCTCCGCTCACAGAGAACTCCTCTCATTCTTCAGCACCCAGGTCAGATCACCACCCTCTCTAAAGCCCCCCCCCCATTGTTGCTCCCTCCGTGCCTCCTCGGGGATCCTTGATGCCAGCCTGCGACCTCCAGGAAAACAGCAGCTGTCACTTGTTTCCTCAGCCACTGCCCTGGCTGGGCTGCCTCTCACCAGGCAGAGAGGCCATAACCTCTGAGCTGCTGGGTCTCCTCCCGCCCCTTCCAAATGGGGCCCCTTCCTCTGTGGGAGGAGGTGGGGAGGGGTTGGCCCCAGAGCCAAGAGTTTCTGGGCCAGAAAGAGGCAGCTCCCCAAGATGAAGCTGGAGACTAACTCACAGTGTCTCTTTTCTCTTTCTCTCCTCTCTCCTCTCCTCTCCTCTCCTCTCCTCTCCTCTCCTCTCCCCTCTTTCCCTCCCCTCCCCTCCCCTCCCCTGCCCTCCCCTCCCCTCCCCTCCCCTCCCCCCCCCCCCCCCCTCTCTCTCTCTCTCTCTCTCTCTCTCGCCTATCTATCTATCTCTCTCTCCTCTCTCTTGGTTTCTCCCCACTTCCCTCTGGCCTCCTCCCCCTTCCATGCTCTTTTTCCCCATTTACCAATTTATTTCTTCTGCATCTTCCCCTCTCACTACATCCCATTTCCCTTGCGTTCCCATTCCTCATCCCCACCCTCCATTTTGCTCCCCCTCTCCCTCCTCCCTCCCTCCCTCCCTGCCATCTCCCTCTGCCTGCCTCCAACCCCCTCGGCTGTTCTTTTCTCCTCTCGTGCCATCTGGGCACCCACAGAGCCCCCAAAGAAAAAGCGGTCTGTGGTGTTGGACGGGATCCTGGAGCAGCTGGAAGACAGCGACAACGACAGCAAGGAGCGGACCCTTCAGCTGTGAGCTGGCACCGAGCGGGTACGTGGCTGCAGGGCCCCGAGGACGGGGCAGCCGCTCCGTGGCCGTGTCCTGCCGTGGGCCGGGGGCCCGGTGCGCCGCCTGGGGGTGGGGGGTGGGAGCGGCAGGCAGCCCACCCTCCGCTGGTCCAGGGTCAGAGGGGATGACGGCCGCCCGCCGGAGCCCTGGATCCTGAGCCGCTCTGGGCCTGCAGGGGGCCGGCCCGGCTGCCTGAGGGACTCCTTCGTGGCTGCACGGGGACCTGGGAGCAGCAAAAACAACCGGCCTCCCTCAAGCCCGGTTTGCTGCGCTCACAGGCCTTCTCCGAGGTCTTGAAATGCCACAGGATCCCGTCCTGCCGGTAGGAAGGTCAGGGTACAGAGGGCCCCAGCTCACAGGAGCAAGGACCCGGGAACCCCACCGCCCAGCCTCCTCACTGACTGGGTCCCACCTCAGGGCTTTAGTGAGAAGGAAGTGCTCGGGTAACCCATAGGGGGCATCAGGCACAGTGCTTCCATCCTCGCTCTCCCTCCAGGGCTGCTGAGCTGCAGTCCCGCCTCCCGTCTGTCTATCTGTCCAAGGGGCTGCTCAGTGCCTCCGTCCTGCCCCATCCCCGTCACCTGGGACTGCAGGCCCTGCTGACCTGCTGGCCGGGCTCAGGGGCTGGGCCCTGTGAAGTGCATCCAGGTGCCAGCCCAGTGAGAAGTGTTCCAAGGCTTCTCCCAGGCGTGGGGTGCCCACTGCACACCCTCAGCCAGAGACCAGCCTCCCCCACGAGGAGGCCTGTGCCAGCACTTACCGGGGCACAGGGTATGGAGAGGAAAGACCTACAGCCCGTGCCACCTGGGTCTGAATCTCGCCATCCCCAGCTATGTGACCGCAGACCACGGCGGTCCCTGCTGGTCCTCAGCATCTCTTCCTGTGGAGTGCGGCTGTGTCCTCCCTCGGAGATGGCCCTGGGACTAAACTAGGGGTGTCGAACTCAATCAGAGAAGGGGCCAAAATCTAAAATCCAGCCTAAATCGCGGGCCGAATGGTTTACTGAACAGTCATAAACTGACAATGTCATAAACTGACAGCGGAGTGCAGTGATGACAGCGAGGTGCGGGCCACATTGCAAGGCCTGGCGGGCTGGATTTGGCCCGCGGGCCTTGTGTTTGACACATGTGGACTAAACCCATCGAGGCTCTTTCCACAGACTCTGATTACTGCTTAACGTGGGGCCTGCGGGTGGGGCTCCACGTGAGTCTAAGAGCCTCCTGCCTCTGTGTGTGAACTGGCCTGTGCATGGTAGGGGGCCAGTCTATCCAGTTCTCAGAGCGGCCTCAGGCCCACGCTGCTCTCCCCGGCCCGCTACCCTATGTCCCGGGGGCAGGCGCTCCTGAGCAGCCCCAGCTTGTCACTGCAAACCTCGTGCAGAGGAAACCACAGCCTCTGGCAGGGGCTGTAATGGGGTCGAAGGTGACCAGGCTCCCCAGCCACCGAGGGTCTCGGGGTGACAGGCCTGGGCCCGCCCATTCTTCCCTCTGCTCTGTGCAGGGCCCGTGGGACCTGCTGGTCAAACACCGGTGTTGGCCGTTCCTCTCTGTTAGAGCAGCTGTTTTGTCAGGGAAGGGGCAGGGCTGGGGATTGCCGACCCCTGTTCAGAGTCCAGCTGTCCCCGCACAGGCTGCTGTGACAGGGAACAGCGTGGGGGCGGGGCAGGGCCTGGCTAGCCTCCTTGTTGTTATCATCATCATCATTCTGGAGTGAAGGCAGGTGTAGCTAGCGAGGTCATAATAAAGTAAAACCAGGTCAGAACTGGGCCCGGCCCACAGGAGGTGCCCGTCTCGCCCCTTTGGGAAGAGGGGCGCCTGTTAGGAGAAAAGCATCCGTCAGTGTGCAGGGTGACCTGGGGAAACCTGTGGCGACAGACAGTCCCCAGGGAGGTGAGCGCCGAGAGCTGTGGGGATGGGCTCTGTCAGGTGTGAAGTGGTAATGGGACTTCAGAGGTCTGGGAGAAATGAAGGCCCAGGGAACCGAGTGCCACCCGGGGCCCCTGATGCCTGTGTAGGCTGGTGTGGGGGCGGGAGGCAGGCTGGTCCCCTTGGCAGAGGGGTCCTTCACCCCATGGCCGGGACAGAGCCGGGGAGAGAATGTGATGGAGGAAGAATGGAGCGGGCTCCTGGGAGAGCAGAGGGGAGATGGAGCCTGGATCACAGGGTTCACCCCCCAACAGCCGTGGGGCGGTGTCTGGGTATACAGGGGAGGCCTCCTCCTTGGGCAACGCCAGCTGCATCCTCCGGCAGGCCGGCACTCAGGCCGGGGCCGAGGGAAGGATCAGGAGGCCACAGGGAGCCCAGGCTCCAGCGGAAGCACCTCAGATTCGGAGGGCGCCAGGCCTGTTGCTTCTCAGAACGGGGGGGCGGGAAGGCCAGAGGCAGAGGCTGGCAGAGCCATCTGCTGATCCTCACTCCAGGTGGCCATCCATCCGTCCATCCGTCCGTCAGTCCATCTGTCCGTCCGTCCATCCACTCAACACTCAGCAGGTGCCCCGGTGTGCGAGGCCCTGGTGGGCACCTGGGATACAGGGTTAGAGACGCTGGCCTGTCCCCAGGCCCAGGGACCCACAGCCAGGCCGAGGACAGCCCCCCGCGGCCTCTGCCGTGTTTCCTCTCGCCGCCTCCCCGGCCGGTTTGTCTTTCGTGGCCGCCCGCCTGGCAGCGCCGCTGGCCGCCGCCTTCGGAGAGGATTAGCGCCCGCCGCGCACGCAGGCTTTGCTGAACAGCGCCGAGCTCGGTTTCAACATCTAATTCAATTTGTTCTGCCGAGATTGAAATATGAAATGGTTGCCAGTCAAAACGTTCAAAGGACGGCGAGCGCCGGGTGAAATTTAAATTTTAATGAAAATGACTTTAACCCTTTGGTGGGCCTCGCAGAAGTGGGACACACTCCATCCGGAAAACGCCCCTCGGGGTCTCCGCCCGCTTCTCTGCGGAGCGTCACTCACAATAGTAGTCTTTCCCCAGCAGTATCCGCACTGAAAGATGAGGAACTCCTGCTTGATGATCATTTGTTCCCCGCTTTGCCCCAGGCGTTGAAGTAGACACCTTCCCATCCATGACCTTTGCCAGCCCTGAGCAGACAAGCACGGCCCGTTAGATGCCCTCGGACCCCTGGCTCCTCCTTGGCCCCTGTGCCAGCAGGAATGAGGGTCTGTGTTGTGGCTTCCCGTCTGTCCTCCCTCCGGTTGTGAACCCCAGGCGAGCAGAGACGCATCGCCTGCCTGGTGGGAGGGAGGTGCTGGCCAGCATAGATGAAAGAAGGAACCACGTCTTCCTCCCAGCAGCTGTGGGCAGTGCCATGGAGCTCAGAGAGGCGGTCACACTCCCCAGGGGGCACCGCACGGGGGCTGGCACCCAGCTCCACAGAGCGGAAGCCCGGGTTCCTTCTGCTCTCCCGTCTCCCGGGTAGTAGCAGGCGGTGCAGGAGAGCCTGGCCCCGTGCCAGTGCTGTCCCTGGCTGGGTGTGCGCTCAGCATGGGGTGGCCCTGGCACCCTGGGGTGCAGGGACTCAGAGCTGTGGATCCCAGAAGAACGTAAGACACCTGGTGCGTGCGTCCCACGGTGTTTGCTAAGCCTGAGCTGCAGTGGTATAAAGGAAATTACTAAGATCATAATATAAGTGGTAAACCAGGGACATGAATGGTCTAAACCAGTGATCGGCAAACTGCGCCTCTCGAGCCACATTTTGTGGCGCTGTTGACTGAGTTTGATGACCACTGACCTAGACTCTTGATTCCAATAATTACAGTCTGTTGTTCCTTGTGATTAAGCCCTCTCCCAGTGGTCAGCAAACTCATGAGTCAACAGAGCGGCAAACCTCAGCTCGCGAGCCGCAGTTTGACAACCACTGGTCTAAACCAGGCATTGGCAAACACGGCCCAGCCGCTGCCTGTTTGTGTAAATGGCATTTTATTAGCACAAGCCACACCCATGGGCTTTCGTCCTGTTCAGGCTGCCTCCCCCTCGGCGGCGGCGGCAGCAGCTGTGGGCCACAAAGCTGAGGTGTGACCAGCGGGCCCTTCACGTCAAGTGTGCGGGGCCTGAGGGAAGCCCCCTGGTTTGACAGCTCAGAGGTCAGACCCGAGAGGGCGAGTGGCTTCGACTCGGTCACGCTGTGGCTGAACTTTCCACCGTGTGGCCTTCACCCTCCTCCACGGAGCCAGGCCCCTGGGCTTCGATCCCCGCTCTGCCGCTCACCAGCAGCCTGACCTTGAGCAGCTCCTTGACCTCTGAGAGCCTCAGTGTCCCCACCTGTGAGCTGAGCGCCAGCAGCCCCGGCTCACGGGATGTGAGGGTTAAACGAGTGGGCGGTGAGCACTGTACCAGCGTTCGCTGTTTTATTCCCCCCACCCCAGCACCAAGGAGTAGCCCCCACTCCCACGGAAGGCTCTCGCCCTCACCACCACTGGGAGGCCACGGTGCTCCATCCCCCTAACAACCCCACTTCCGCTAATTGCAGCTTTTATGAAAGCGCCCCCCTGGCACCACAGCGCCCCGTCCTTGGGTGCGGCCAGCGGCAGGCATTTTTCTGTTGTGCCTGTTTCCAGTGGCAGCTGCCCCCACCTTCCCTGGGAACTGTCAGGAGATCCCCTTCTCCCGGTCCCCAAAAAGATTCCAGGTGATACCGCTGGAGACACACACACACACACACACACACACACCCATGTCTGCACGTCACCCTGAGCTTTGCAGAGCCCTCTCCCAGTCGGGAGCTTGGCTGTCTCAGCCGAGTCAGAAGGTGGAGACGGCCCCCTCGCTGGCTGCACAGGCGAGGTGAGGTGAGCGCCAAGGCTAACGTTCCGGGAAGACGCCGCAGGGAGGCCCCTTCCCTCCCGGCATCCCCCCCGGCCAGGGCTCCACACTCAGACTTCCTCTCCTCCCCTGGCTTTGCAGGGAAATGGTGGCCACGCAGCACACGCTGGACACCCTGGTTCTGGTCGTGGTTCTCAGACCGCCCCAGAGGACTGGGATAGGGGTCAAGTGGGTTGAACCCCAAGCCCTTAACTACCCCACCCCCCACCTCTGGTATTTCTACGCATGGATAGGATAAGCATCTCACTGCAACAGTTTTGAGCCCCAATGTGTCTTGTGGACCCCAAAGTGCAAGCCAGCCTCTTCATCCAGACCCCCAGCCAGAGCCCCAGCCACTACAAAGCAGGGGGGGGGGGGGCAGCGGCCAGGGGCCTGCGGAGGCGCTGTGTTGGTCAGACCAGGTGGCAGCGGTTAAGATGAGGCTGACCTCTCTCGGGACAGTGCGGGCACTGCCTGGCCATCCTGGTGTTTTCTAGATCAGTGTGTGCCCATTTCTGCCTTTGGAGCTAAATGAGAACGGAACCCCGTGTGAGCATCTACCAAAGATCCACACTAGAGGCGATTCTTTCTTTGTTTTGGTTCTGGGAGAAAGCGACCCCTCAAGCTCCCGTGGTTCTAAGCCCAAGAAGAGCTTAAGGCACAGCAGTTGTCAGGGAACACCCCAAAGAAACACATGCGCTCCCTGCCCATTGGCCAAAGCAAGGCACGTGGCAGAGCCCCCGAAGATGGGGCGTGGGTGGGCGGGGTGGGTGAGTGCTGGAGCCCAGGTTGTCTAGAGAAATGGGCCTTCAGAGAGCTTCATTGCCAAGACTGGGGACATGCCTGCCGGCAGGTGCCCATATAGAAGGGACCATCAGGCTGATTGCCGCCTGTTGGAAGGCCCTGTGCTCATTGCCCACCCGCCCCCCCCCCCACCCCTTTAAAACGTGCTCAGGTCTTCCCACAGTCAGACCCTGTTCATGTTGTTCCTGAGACTCGTCTGCTCAAACCCGTCTTCCCTGGGGAACTTTTGGCTTTAGAAATCAGAGTTTCAGAGTTTGGGTCCTGGCTGGGCGGCTGGTTAGCTAGGGTGCCATCCCCTGCACCAGAAGGCGACGGGGGGGGGGGGGGGAGGGGGCGGTTGATTCCCAGTTGGGGCAAGTACCCAGGATGTGGGTCTGGGACGCAGAAGGCACATATGGAGGCAACCGATTGGTGTTTCTCTCCTTTCTGTAAAAAGCAAAGTAACTCAGATTTGGGATTTAGCTGCATTTCTCTGCATCGTGGTTCCTCTCTAATCCCTACACCTTTTCTGCTCCCAGCTGGTGCAGCCTTGTTTCGGGGCGCGGGGGGGTGGGTAAAAGATACCTTCTCTTCTCTGAGAAACCCAAACTTTAATTCTCCTGTTCAGCGTTAGGGATCCGCCCGGAAGAACATACACTTATTCTTCCCACCCCCAGCAAAGCAGCCCTCGGGGAGGGGTGCAGTGGGCAGGAGCATTTTCTCTGAGTTGCCGGTCAGATACTGTACGTCTTGTCTGGAACTCTCCGCTTCAGAGAAGCCTCTGGACCCTCAAGATGGGGCACTTCCCAGCACCCCAGGCCCGAGGGGGGGTGGGGGTCGGGGAGCTCTGGCCAGAGCACAGGCCTGAGAGCCCCTGTCTGGACGCTGCTTTCCAGGCTCCAGGCTCTGCACCCGCTTCCTCTCGGCGGGGGAGCAGGTGCCAGGCCCGGGCATGCTTTACTGAACGCCGCCCTGTGCCAGGCCCAGGCCCCTGTGGAGCTCTGCCCCAAACCCCAGAAACGGGACCGTCACCCACCCAGAGCGGGAGGTCCTGCTGGCACCTCCTGGTCTGCGGCCCCCGTCCCCCCCAAGCTGCGTGTCCTGCCGGGGGGCCGCTGCAGGTGGGCGGCTCAGATCCGTCCTCACCGCCTCCTCCCCGAGGCAGGCGTCACGTGGCAGCCGAGTGAGGTTTCAGATGTATCCACTCATGAATATCAATCAGGCCCGGTAATTCACAGTAAGTGCGATCCAGATTGACTAATAAGCAAGGCTTTCACCCCAAACTGGGTCTGGGGACGGGCAGGTGTGGGCACGACGTGACCAGAATCGAAAACCCCGCCGCCGAGCTGCAGATGGCGGTGGTCCTGAGGGGCTGCCGGACAGCCCGGGAGCCGGGTCCCCTCCCAGCAGCAGCCAGCGCCCTGGGCTGGGAGCAGGCTCTGGGCCCCGGGACCCTGCGGGTTCCTCTGCCCGCTGAGAGCCTCGCTGGACCCTCCTGACCACGGTGGTGGGGGCCAGGCAGACACCCAGGAAAGGGGTTACCCGGGGCAGGCCCTCGCCAAGAAGGTCCTGAGGGGCAGGTGGAGCCCGGTGTGAGCACTTCCCACGGGTGCCTCGCTCCTCCCCCCCTCCACCCCATCCCACCCCACGGCGTGTGGTCATCAGCTCTGCTGCTTGTGAGCTCTGTGAGCCAGGAGGTGAGGGAGTCTTGTGCCTCCATCACAGACACGCCTGTGTCCGTCCGTGACAGGCGTGACAGCATCAGGCAGAGAGGAAGGCTGCAGGTGGGGCGGGTAGCGGGAAGGTCCCTGCGAGGATCTGGGAGGAAGCCGGCCCCGCACGGCAGCCGCTGCGGGGATCATCTTTGTTCCCTGAGCTGCTCTGCAGCCCCAGCGGCTCCTGAGCAGATGCCAGGGCAGCTCCAGATTCCGAGGCCTGAACTGCAGAGACGGGCAGCGTTCAGGGGGCCTTGGGGATGGCCGAGCCCACTGGCAGCTGCTGCTAATTTGTATTTGCATCTCAAGTGTGTGCCGGGCGGCCGTCCTCTCCGCCCGCCCTCGGGGTGGCGAGGAGTGGCCTTCGGAGCTCGGAGGCCCTGCCCACGCCTCCCAGGAGACACTGGGTAGTTTCTCATTTTCCCCTTGAGCAGTTCCACAGCCCAGTTCAACCTGCAGTGGGGCTCCCGGGCTGGGGAAGGAGGCGGGTGAGGAACAAATCCACCCCACACGGGGCCGGGCCGGGCGGCCAGGCGTGCTGGGCGATGCCCCCAACAGCAGCAGAGGCGAACCAGGAAGAGCCCCAGGGAAAGTGGCTTCCATACAGCCTGCCCCTCCCGGCCGGGGGAGTACCCCCAGCTACAGGGGTGCCCCCAACACGTAGGTCCCGCTTAGCAGCAAACTGCCCAAGACCCGTTCCGGCTCCTTTGAAAGCAGAGGCTCGCCCCTAAGCTTCTCCAGGTCCGCCTCCCCGTGGCTTAGTGCAGAATTCTTCGGGTTGGGACACTCGAGTGGCCGTTGGAGGGGCCACGTCACGTTTATCAAGACCGTAGCTGAGAGCCTCCCCTGAGCTAGGTCCTTGTTCATGCCTGTCCGGAGCCTGTGCATGGGCCGCCTGGACCCATTTCCAGATGCAGCAGCTGAGGCTCAGGGACATGGAGAGCCTGCCCAGGTTCAGAAACAGCCGTCGGGCTTCCGACCAGGGTCTGTCTGACTCCAAAGCCAGTGCCCTTCCCAGAAAGCACCCTGATGTGGTGGGAGCAGCGAGGGGAAGAACGGCCCCTCTGTGCCCAGCGTCTTGGAAAGCGTCTCCCGCCCGCGTGCTGGGCAGCGCGTCCTGACAGCATCGCTGCCTCTGGGCCCTCGGCCCCGGCGGCTTCCGGTCAGCGGAACAGCTGGAATGAGGCCCTCGCAGGGCCTGCCAGGCCCAGGGGCAGCCGGACGCCACAGATGGGCTCCAGGTGTTCCTCTCCCCATCGGGGCTCCGGGAGCCGCTCCGACCAGGTGCCGTCGGATGGGGCTGCGAGCCTCCGTGTCCCCGCCCGCCTTTGCCCCCCGTCTCCGGCCTCGGGATGGGGCTCACAGGTCTGTTCTGTCTAGTCCTTGGCCCTTGTGTCCAAGCCTCTGCTCAGATGCGGCCCATCCAGGCAGCCCTCCCTCTCACCCTGGACCGAATCCACTCATTTTCTTGGCAGTTGCCACATTCTGACACGCTTTCTACTTGTTTATTGTTCCTTCCTCCTCTCTCCCCCAACTAGACTGTCCCATGAGGGCAGGTGGGCCCGGAATAGTGTCTGGGGCAAAGACAAGTAGAATTGATCCTGATTGGAGAACCTGTTAGATTGTTAAAGTGCGGCTTCTGCCTTCTAAAGTCAGAACAACCCTGCAAGGTGAATCTTATCCCCACTTCACAGATGAGAAGACTGAGGCCTGGGGCTGGATATTGAGGCCATGAAATCGGTCGCCTGCACAAATGCCCCATCTCTCCCTTCAGTGCGGCTGGCAGCAGGAAACTTTCTTATCCAACAAGGAGGGTCATTGACTCTTGGCCAGCCACCGCTTTCTTAAGGAATAAAATCAAGAAGTGGGAAACTCGGCTGGCCTCTGGGGCTCGGAGCCTCAGGCCGGGCTCAGCTGCTGTCTGTGCGGAGCGGAGCAGAGAAGCCGGGGCCTGGGGGTTTGCTCGCAGACAGCGGGCTGAGGTCCGCGCCTGGCCTCACTTAGAATTCAGCCGTTAGATCGCTGTCTTCTCTCTGATGGCCGGGAGTGATTGACACTTACAAATTACCCAGCCGAAAGTGTCGAGTCTTTGACCCCTGAGTAACATCTTTGGCAAGCCTGAGACTTGCCAGCATTTTGTCATCTAATTACTACAAATCCCTTGAAAATTCACTGGCTGGTGAATTTTTAATGCGGGGCAATTTCAATGTGATGCATTGCCCAGATGGGTCCTTGCCTTCCCCATCTCTCTCTTTTCCTCTTCTCTCTCTCTCTCTCTCCATCCCTCTTGGCTTAACTTGAATCATCTCAAACTTCTGAATGGGGCTCCCGCCCTGGATGTCGGGGGAGCTGTCGGAGGTGCTGGGCCTCTGCCTCCTAGCTTTACGTGCTCCGTTCTCCAGAAATGTGCGCACAGACGGTCCCCAGGGAAATGTCCACTCCTGCCTCCGGGACAGCACGTGGGGCTGCCTGCCTCACCCCCCAAATCTCCACACGCATGTGTACACACACACACACACACACACACACACCTAGCACAACCGACCGGGCAGCACCCATCCACCGGCCTCCTTCACAGCACACCTTGGTTCTCCCTGGGCACATGGGCAGAGCTGTCCGGAAGGCTGGTGCTGTCACACTGAGTCTCCAGCAAAGCGTGTGTCCCTCATCCTCCTCCTTTCACTTGCTCTTTAGATCGCTGGACGACGGTGCTCCCAGAGGGAGGACACGAGCCTGAGCCTCCCACTCGGGTGCCTGGACAGCCTCCTGCCTCCGACCCCGAGCGGGAAGCCGGACTTCCTGCGTCCACGCACCACGCTGACCTGCTGGTGCTGCAGAACGAACCGGACCTTGGACCCTCCAGCAGCTGTGGGGGCAGGACCTGGCTCCGAGTGGGGGTGAAAAGTGGCCCCCGATGCTGTGTGGTTTTTATATACGCCGCCCGGGCCCCCCCACCACCACCACCACCTTTGATATGTATATCGGATTTTTACTTCTAAATACAGAAGCAAGGTGCCTTTTAAACCCTGCAGCCCGCTGTGGGGACCTCCTCAATGACAACACAGAGGGGCAAACCTGGGCCACCGGCCTATCGGCCCGCCCTCTCCACCCCTCCCCTCCCCCCTATTCACGGGAACGAGGGCCTGCCTTTCAGCCCGGATTCTGGTTACATGTGTACACGGCTGATAAAATATTCCACTTCACCCCTCTCCCCGCGGGACCTGCCGTCTTACGGGAGAAGGGTTTGTATGACAGCGACCGCGACAGCCTGCGTGTCGCCTGGAAACGCGTGGGGGTGGGGTGGCTGTCACTCGGCTCCTTTATTCCGATTCCTCTTGTGGTTCTGATAACACATCGCTGGAGAGAGGAGCCAGGCCTCCTCCCCGGGCTCCCCAAGGCCCCTGTGCTCGCCCTCCATCCTTGAGGGCTGTGACCAAGGTCCCCGTGGACCTCACCTGGGGTCACAGGGCAGGCAGAGGTCGGCTGTTGGTGCTGAGTGTTTGTGCCCACTGCCCTTGGACACCCTCAGACGCTGGGCCAGAGCAGGGTCTGGGTGGGGGGCGTCCCAGAGAAACCAACTGGCAGATGGACACGGCCAGCTGATGGAGGCAGGGCTGGGCGGGCCCGTGGAGGGGGTAGGTGTCACGGCTGCTGAGCTCTTCCCGGGGAAGGAGACAGCAGTCTGGGGTTCTGCCCAGACGACCCGGAAATGACTCAGGAGCCTCCGAAGGGCCTCCTGCTTCTTCCTCCCACTTGGTCCTCTGTGTCTGGCTCACTAGTCAGTGGAGTTCTTCAAATCCAGAGGCACTCGGGGTGGGGTGGGGGGGCTTACACAGCAACAGCGGACTTAGCTCTGAGGCCCGAGAGCAAGGACTTAATGCTCCGCAGTGAGCGCTGCCCCTGGTGAGCTCTGCCATGGGCCGGGCTCGGGCCGGGCTCCGAGGGGCAGAGCCCACAGCCTGCACCGGAAGGAGCTCCGAGGAGGGTGCGGGGCTATCAGGCAGGAACGGACTGAGTGTCACCTGGGCGGACGCATCTTCTGAAAGACGGGAAGAAGGTGGGGTTCGGGCAGGAAGGCGGCATTAACAAGCACCCACTAGGCGCCAGGCACCAGGTGGCAAAGATGAGAGAAGGCCTGGCCTTGGAAGGTTCAAGTTTAGTAGGTGTGACCTTTGCATGAAGTTGACCTCTTATTTATTTTAAATATATTTTTATTGATTTCAGAGAGGAAGGGAGGGGGAGAGCGAGAGAGACATTCATGATGAGAGAATCATTGATTGGCTGCCTCCTGCACACCCCACACAGGATCGAGCCTGCAACCGGGCATGTGCCCTTGACTGGAACCGAACCCAGGACCCTTTAGCCCACAAGCCCACTGAGTTTGGCTCTATCCACTGAGCCAAACCGGCTAGGGCTGGAGGTGACCTTCTAGAAGGAGGGCATCAGGGGGGGAAGGTTGTTGGCCCTCATGAACAAGTACCCACGTGCCCACCAAGACCCCTCCAGCCTGGCTGATGGCTCGGGGGGAGGGGGGAGGGAGGGGACAGCAGGGGAGCCTTTTCCAAACAAAGGTGACTTACAGCCCGCTCGCTCCTTGGCCGGGAGATTAGCCCGACCTAGCCACCCTGGGCGGGCCCGTGGAGGGGGTAGGTGTCACGGAAGGAAACGCAGACGAGAGAACTGGAATAATTTATCCCGTCATCTGTCACCTGTCTGCTGAGCCGCCATCCCAGCCTCGTCCTCAAGACAGGAATGAAGCAAAGAGGCTGGTGGGCAACGGAAACGAGTCCTTATTTTTATTCCCCGAAAAGTCTCTGCTTTTTCCTTCTGGCTCTGTTTTGGGTTTCTTGGGTGTGTGTGTGTGTTTGTGTGCACGCATGCATGCGCACTCGTTTTCCTCTAAGGAGTGCTGTTAGAAGCATTTAAAGTCCTGGGCCTATTTGAGCCGTGGTCCCCACTTCACAGTACCTGCCAATGGTTCTGAGACGCTCGGCATACTTGTCATTCCCTCGGTAAATACTGGGAGCCGGGCACTGCTCTTTGCCCGCAGACACGTGGCCAGGGCAGCCAGCTCTACGTCCTTGGGTCTCATGGGGAAGAGCCGATCAACCAGGAGCAAATAAATGCCTCGTTCCAGGTCGGGATGAGGGCTAGAGACGCCCACGCCAAAGAAGTGACACTTAAGGCAAGACTTGAAGACAGAGAAGCCACCCGTGGGTGCTGAGCATGGCAGTGGGTGAGCAGCATCTCGGGCAGAGAAGCAAGTTCAAAGGCAGCAGGAGGACACAGCTTGAGGACTTGGAGGTGGCCAGGGTTCCCGGAACAGTGGGTGATGTAAGAGGGAACTTGGCCCTAGCTGGTTTGGCTCAATGGATAGAGCCGTCTCGGATGGCAAACGGAACCTGCTGTTGTAATCCCTCCACTTCCGGTTCCATGTGTGCTCGGCAGGGCAGAGGGGAAACGAGTCAGGACAGACAGGTCCTGACTTTACCTGCAATCCTGACCTCACCAAAGCGAGGTGGTAGACAGACATCTTCCTGCCGTGGGAGGAAGACAGCTTTCCCGGGTTTATTCGCCTTGAACCTCGAAGGGGGGAGGGCCGAGGTGGTGGAGAAAGAAGAGGGGAGGAGTTTGCCTGGGCTCCGAAGAGGCCCTCGCACTGGCCCTGGCCTCCCAGGGCCTGAGGCACGTTGTGACAATAAACGTGTGTAATAGGAAAGAAAAATTATCAGAATGAGCAAATTATGTACACAGTGATAGGAGGAGAAAAAAAGAACATTTATTCAGCGTTGCGTGTGCTCTCCGGAGGCCCGCATAATTCTTGTCAAGCGGAGGTGTGCACTGAAACAGAAATCGTACAACTGCCACCAGGCTGGAGGTGAGGCTGCACAAATCACATGACAGACAGGGACTGGATGGGGGTGTGTGGACCCTGGTTCCCAGAATCCAGCAGCAGGCCGGTCCCGGTCCTGCCCCTCCGTCTAGTCCCAGCTGAGGGCCTCGAGGAGCCGCCATGGGGCTAAGAGAAACTATCACGCCCCAGGCGAGGGCACCAATGCAGCTGCTCGCTGTCTGAGCCAGTGGCATGTTGACATTCAATCAACAGACACTTGCTGAAGACCTACTGTGTACATACTGTCTGGGGTGTTGGAGTCATCTAAGACCAAAGGATTATTAACATAAAAGATGGATGTCAAGGAAGCTGCCGGGACTTAGAACCAAGAACATTCTAGCCTGGCCCGTGTGGCTCAGTGGTTGAGTATCAACCTAGAAACCAAAAGGTCACAGTTTGATACCCCATCAGGGCACGTGCCGGGTTGTGTGCTCAATCGCCAGTAGAGGGTGTGCAGGAGGCAGCTGGTCAATGATGTTTCCCTCCCATCAATGGTTCTATATCCCTCTCTCTCTAAAACCAATAAAAACATTTTAAAAAAAAACAAACCTAGGGTCCTCATAGGTTTAAAAAAAAAAAAAAAAAAAGACATTCTAACTGCCACTCTCTGCTGGGAACAACTGTCTGTCTCTCAAGCAGGACATGGTCAGGCTTTGCCTAGAAAGCTCCAGATGTGGCATAAAGGCTAAAGGTCAAACTGCTGTCGGCATTAACCTCATCTGGACCACTTCAGGATAGAGCAATTGCAGGAAGTGCCCCAAGGCTGTGCCCTCTGCCCTGGGGGTCATTGAGAATGCAGTGACCCCCCCCCCCCCCAACCCCAGGGCAGAAGGCAGGAGATGTGCAGACACCCCCGGGCTGGGGCACGGCTCTGCTCTGTGCCCTCGTCTGCAGCACATTGGCCCTCTCTCCAGCTTCCAGGAGGGGCCGCAGAGTTTTCTCACTGCCTCTTCCTAACTCCAAGTGTTGGTGGGGACACATTCTCCAGGAAAAGTTGGATTTGAAGCATAAGGTGGGAGTCCAAAGGGGTAAAATGTAATTAAGAGTGGAGGCAGCAAAATGGACACGGCTGGTGTGGCTCAATTGATTGTGCCAGTTTGATTCCCAGTCGAGCACATGCCTGGGTTTTGGGCTGGTCGATGTTTCTCTCTCACATGAATGTTTCTTCTGCTCCCTCTCTCTTCCTCTCTCTAAAAAGTCAATAAGATATTAACAGGAAAAAGGTCTTTATAAGAATGTTCAGAGGGAGAGGATCCAAGATGGCTGCACAGGTAAACACTTAACCGCAGCCGCACACAACAATTTCAATAAAATGCAACTAAAATATAAAATGGACATTGCTCAGAGCTACAGGAAGTCGACTGACTGAAAATTCTGCAACAAGAAGGAAAGAGAAAACCAGAAGGAAAATCAGAGGAGCTGTAAAAGCCTAAGGTACGGAGAGATGCTGCACGCGCACGGAGAGGACAGAGCCAGAGAGGAGGGGGAGGCTGAGTTCCTTGCTGGCGTTCCCTAGCAGGAAGGAAATAAAAAGCCCCGGACTGGGCTGAACCCCAGAACCGACAGCGCTGAACCCTAGTTCTAGGCCAGACCCTGGGGACCCAGGCTCAAACAGAGGGAGACGGGGCTGTGAGGCGGAATCCCAGGGGAGCGGCGAAAGGCAGAGCCCCTGGAATCGCGCACATTGCTCGCAGAGGACGGTCTGTTGACTCTGATGCTAGATTGCCCTAGCAGGAAGGAGACAAAAACTCCAGTCTGGGAAGAACTCGATGAGAGCAGGAGCTGCTGCCGGGCACCAGCAAGCTGGGTGCCAGCAAGGAGCCAGGCGACAGGGCCCCTGGGGGGAAGATGCCGCTGGCCCCTCGACCTCTGATCTCTGGCCACAGAGCCGAGGCCGGGGGCTGCTTCCTGGGCGGCGCCGACCAGGGCAACAGGCTGAAGCCCCGCAGAAGGCCGCGGAGAACAAAGGGGCACTGCAGGCCAACCTGCTGAGCTTCCAGGATGAGGAGGAAGAAACTGAAAAAGTTTTCAATGTGAAGAAATCAAGTTATAGCAAAAGATAGTAAAATTACTTAAGAAAGAATAAAAAGAAGATCTTGAAAAATCGAAGATTAAGACAGAACTCAACTCAGCAGCCAACATTGCAACATAAATGCGTTTAAAAAAAAAAAAAAAAAAAAAAAAAAAAAAAAAAAAAAAAAAAAAAAAAAGACAGAATGTTGGAGCAGCGGCGGCAAGGCCCAGAGTGGCCAGGCCCAGAGCAGTGGCAGCTGGGCCCCGGAGCAGCAGCAGCTAGGCCCGGAGCAGCCAGGCCTGGAGCAGCAGCAGCCAAGCCCAAAGCGGCCAGGCCAGGAGCGGGATCAGCCAGGCCCGGAGCAGCAGCATCCAGGCCCGGAGCAGCCAGGCTTGGAGCAGCTGATTGTGGAGGGGACCAGAGCAACAGAGGCCAGGCCCGAAGCAGCCGGGCCTGGAACAGCTCGCTCCTCGCATGCCCATGCCCCAGGGCTGCTTCTCAGACATGGCTGGAAACTTTTGGGGGAACTTGAGGGCCTGCTGAATCAAGTGATAAAGGCTTAGATCTGGAGGTGTTGAGTTATTATAGCGCTGGAGTGTTGATCTGTGAGTGCCTTGTGTGGGGCCTGGATGAGGTTGGTTGATCTATTTGGAAGTGTCTTTTGTGTGAAGTGTATCCTTGGGCATGTGGAGGTATTATTGATTTGAGAAAATACTAAGTAATTGATTTACTACCTGAAAAATTTAAAGTTCTGAAAGTTTAAGGTCTCTTGCCAAAAAGAGGTTTTAAAGCTAACACCTTAATTTCAATGGAGAAAGGGGAGGACAAGCCCTTCCCACCCAGAACAGGTAATCCAATTCCAGCCAGCAGCTATCTTTAAACAATGTGTTCATTTACATTTGAATGGCTATGCCTTTTGATAGCCTAAGGGCAAGTTTACATGTAAACAAGTTTGCTTCTCAGTTCCCAGGGCAGAAAAAACAAGGTTTAAAATTATTAGATTTTAAAATTTATTCTTAAAAATATAAAATTTTATTAATTAAAAAAAACAAGAAAATTAAAAAACCTGATGAACAATATTAACTCTTGATTATAATAGAATCAGAGATATGGGAGGGGAGTGGACTGACAATTCTCGGGGGGGGGGGGGGGGGGGGGGCTTGGGGGGGGGAATGGTGGATGCCTGAAGAGACTGAACATAAACTGTGCACCTATGGATGAGGACAATGGGGAGTGGGGAAAGGGCAGAGGGTGGGGTGGGAACCTGGTGGAGGGGGGAAGAAATGAGGAACCTTTGTAATAATATGAACAATAAAGATTGATTAAAAAAAAAAAATGTTCAGCCAAAACCGGTTTGGCTTAGTGGACAGAGCGTCGGCCTGCAGACCGAAAGGTTCAATTCCTTGGTTGTGGGCACATCCACAGTAGGGGGTGTGCAGGAAGCAACTGATTGATGCTTCTCTCTTATCGATGTTTCTAACTTTCTATCCCTCTCCCTTCCTCTCTGTAAAAATAATCAATAAAAAAAATATTAAAAAGAAAAGAATGTTCATAGCAGCTTCATTTGCAATAGCTAAAGAAGCAAGGCACGTGTCTGTGGGCAGTAGACTGGGTCAGTGATGGGGGTCGTGCTGGGGAAGAACTCCGGGAGTCTATGTGGGTGTGTGCATTTTTATAATCATGGTGTTTGCATGGAAAAGCCTGGAAAATTTGACATCAAACCATTAACTGTGGTTACTTAGAAGATTAAGGACACAGATGGACCTTCATTTGCTAAGCCTTTACTCTCAGTGTTTGAAATTTTAAATCAGACACATAAAGCAGATTTTTTTAAGTCAGTAATGCTTATCTTGCCTACCTATGGAGCAGGCCTTGCATATGTAGCTGTGTGTGTGTGTGTGTGTGTGTGTGTGTGTGTGTGTGTGTGTAAGCGGGTAGAGAAAGTTCCAGAAAGCCACAGGCTGGGTGGATGGTTACCTGGGTCCTGGGCACCATGAGGCTGGATTGCCAAGTGATGCTACTGCCCTCAAAGGTGCCCCATGGCTACGCCATGGTCCCTGACGCCCTGCAGCTGTACCACATGGAACAACCTGCAGGCGCCTCCAGCCACGGGGACCTCCTGGGGCCCCGGGCCTGGCCCTGGGGGTGCCCACAGACACCCTGCAAGTGTGAATGGCCCCCCCTCCCCCCGAAGTCCCCCGCAGTTCACAAGCAGGAGATTCTCATTTTCACCCAGCAGACAGCCTGTCGGAGAGCGAGGAGCTTCCTTCTATTTTTTTTTTTTTTCCTGAATGATAATTTCCCCCCCCCCCCTTTTTTTTTGTAGCTAAAAATCACCCAGGCTTGTCCAGACGAGAGGGCAGAAAATTATGCGGAGAAAGAGAAGGGAAGATAATTTCTCTGGGTCACAGACATTCTCACTTGTCATCCGTCTGCAGGAGACGCGGGGAGGGAGGGAGAGCCTGCTGGGCTGCGAGGCCCGGAATGAAAATGAAGGCCGGCCCAAATCCATCACTGTCCTCCGCACGCTCCCCGGGGGGTGGGGGGCGGCCCGCGGGGAGGCGGCGGGGGGGTGGAGGGGGGGGGCTTCTGGGCTCTGATCAGGGGCCGGGAAAGAGAGAAGGCTGCAGACGGTGGGAGGGAGACGAGCCCTGCAGTCACAGCTGGGCCGGCCGACTTCCTGCCTCGGGTGGGCCTCAGTTTCCCCACTGAGACAACACGGCCGAGCCCTCCCTCCTCCGCTCACCGCCGGCACCCCTCCCATGCCCGGAGATGTCAGATGGGGACCTCCTGGAGAAGCTGGACTGTGACGACACAGGTATGGGAGGTGACGCCCCGCGCCCGCCAAGGGCAGACGCAGCCTGCAGGCACTGACTGAGCCCGTCTGTGGGAATGCCTGTGGGTGCGGCTGCGGCTGCGGCATGGGCTCTGGTGGCTTGTCCGGAAGCCCGGAGCCCGATGGGAGAGGCCAGACCTTCCAGATCCTGGGAGGAGCTTCAGGAGCGTCTGGCTAAGAGCTAGGCTCTTCTGCCAGCCCCCAACCCAGGTCCTCTCGTGGTCCCGGGAGGAAGAGTGTGGACATACACAGCAGAGGGAGGGGCGGCCCTCACGGTGCTTCAAAGGCGTCCTGTGCCTTTAAAACAAAACAAAACAAAACAAAACACAGCTGAAGCTGGTGTGGCTCAGTGGATAGAGCGTTGGTCTGCGGACTGAAAGGTCCCGGGTTTGATTCCGGTCAAGGGCATGTACCTTGGTTGCAGGCACATCCCCAGTGGGGAGTGTGCAAGAGGCAGCTGATGGATGATTCTCTCTCTCGTCGATGTTTCCAAGTGTTCATCCCCTCTCCCTTCCTCTCTGTAAACAATCAATAAAATATGTTTTTCAAAATATATAAATAAAAACACATCAAAATCCCCTACTCTGGCTTCTCTTTACTCCTATGTACCAGGATGGGCTGTATCTGTTCATTCATTCAACAGTTACTGGTAGAGGACCTACCAGGTGCCAGATTGAATGGTTGGGAGGACCAAAAAGTAGGAGTAAGCAAGGTTCTTACAAGGAAACAGGAGGCCAACGTGGTCAGAGCGACGTGAGTGAGGGCAGGGCGGTTCCGTTTCACACCGAAGGCCTGGGGAAACTGTATCTGTCAGCGAGGGCTAACGCGGTGCTGCAGAACAAAGCCCCCGGCCCTTAAGACAGTGAGTACTTTTCACTGCTCCGTGAGTCTACTGGTCAGGGCCTGGCTTGGGCTGGGCTCTCCAGGGCAGCTGTGCCCAGCTGTGGGTCAGGTGGGCAGCTCTGCTGACTAAGGCTGGCCGCTCTGCCATGCGTGAGGTCAGCTGCTGGCAGGTGGTGCAAAACGGCCTCTGCCAGGAGGACTGGGCTCTCCTCCACATGCTCACTCTCCTCCAGCCGGCCGCCCGGCTCATCTCCAGGTGCAGGCAGGGAGGCTGCGGGACAGAGAGGAGGCTGCAGGACAGAGAGGAGGCTGCAGGACAGAGTGGAGGCTGCAGGATAGAGAGCGGAGGCTGCAAGGTCTCTCAAGGTCTCAGCTCGGAGCTGGCACAGTGTGTCCTGGGCAACACGCTATTGGCCAAACCAACCCTGGAAGCCAGTGGGTTCCACTTTACCTCCCCCTGCCATATAGCAGGGCGCTGGGCATGGTGAAGAGCTCCATCAGTGTCTGTGGGGATGGGGCACAGGTGGAGGGCGGGCGGACGGGCGTTCTTGGGTTTTGGCGGGGCCCGAGGTGATGACAAGGGGTTAAATCCCCCAGCTGGCCTACGGGGAGCCCCTGTGCCCCTTCCCTGGAGCTGCCAGGAGCAGAGAAGACAGCGTCTCCTGCCCAAAGTTTAATTAAGTGATCTGCCTCCACGGGCTAATCCTGTTATCACTGCCCGAGCTGACCGCAGGGGCGGTGTGAAATGTCAGCTGCGGGGAGGGCCTGGTGGGCGCTGAGAGCCCCTGGAATTTGGGGACAGGCAGGGGGCGGAGAGGAAGCCGGAGTCCCCACGGGGGCAGGACGTCTGCTCTGCAGACAGAACACAAAGGGGAAGCTCTCTCTCCATCCCATCCCAGGGGGAGGTGAGGAGGAGGAAAAGGAGGAGGAGGAGGAGGAAGAGGAGAAGGAGGAGGAGGAGGAAGAGGAGGAGGGAGTCTGCTGAACTTCTGGCTTGGATGAACTCTGCTGTGTTGACTGTGGCTGCACATTCCAGAGGAGAAGCCCCCAGTCCCACCTCTTCTGAAGCAGCAGATACTCCACCAGCTGGGCTCGGGTGGTCTATCTGCCATTTCCTGTGTGGCTTTGGGCAGGTTACTTAACCTCTCTGAGCCTCCATGTCCTCATCCGTACCCAGCGAGTACTATTCCAGCGGCCCCTCCCCGCTGATGACTACCTCAGGGGTCTTCAAACTACGGCCCTCGGGCCACATGCGGCCCGCAGAGGAGTCTGATCCGGCCTGCCAGGTTTTTTGGGCAGTGAGCGCAGCCCAGGTATTACAGTAGGAATTAGTAGTTCATATAGTCCGGCTCTCCAGCTCTCTGAGGGACCGTGATCTGGCCCCCACTTTAAAAAGTTTGAGGACCCCTGAATGATTCTCGATGGATGCGGGACTGTCTGTGGTCTGTCCCAGCCACGGGTCTGAGAAAGGCTGTGTCTTCCACATACGGCTACCGCCCCTGCCATTCCAGGGGCAGCGACCACCTGCTGGCCTGTGGCCAGCGCACCTGACGGTGCAGAGGTTGGGCTCGGTGACCTTACAGGCAGGTGTGCTCGTTGCCAAATCCCAGCCCTTAATCCGGTGCTTGGCAGGTGCTGCTTCCGTGTCTTACATGGGACCCATTCATCCCATGCATTCATGAAGCAGTATTGGTTGATGCCATTGCAGGGGTTTGAAAATATGTGCAATGGGCCTGGGTGGGACAGGCCATCGGACAAGACAATTCCTGCTCTAACGTGCAATGGTTTGGGGGAGACAGAGGACACCCCCCCTTTTTCCTGAAAGTGATTCCCTTCGCTGGCACCTGCTAGTCCTCCTAAGGGCAGGTCCTGGCAGTCCCCCGCCGTGAGGACTCCAGCCCCCTGCTGAGGTGGGAGAGAGGAGCGAAGCCCCAGGGTATGGGGGAGGAGCACATGGAGCTGGGGGCAGAGGTGACGTAACCAGAGCCGCAGGCTGACCCCGGGGTCACCTCTAACCCCAAAGCTTTGCACCCGCCACACACTGTCCTAAGCACACGAGCTTCATCTTTCCAGCCAGCCTCAGAGGCAGGTACTACTGTCACCCCCATTGTACAGATGAGGAAACGGAGGCCAACATGGTGCCAGAGTCACACGACGGTCTGTCTGCAGGGAGCTGGGCCACCAACCCAGAGTCTGTCTTCACGACCAGTGCTTTCAGGCTCTCTGCTGTACGGCTTCCTGCCTCCGTTTCCCACCTGCCCGGTGGGGCTCCCGGGGCCCTCCCTGCAGACCTGGCGAGGGGGTGAGAGGAGCGTGGGGCCCTGGAGTCCTGCTCCGGGGGCCGAGGGCTGTCGGGGAGGCTGAGGCAGTGACGCCCAGTGGCCAGGCTCAGGCCACTTACCTCTTAAAACCGCTGTTTTCTCACCTGCAAAATGGGGGTGATGCGTGGGGCCTCCTCCCAGGCGGCTGGGGACCACGGCGGTGTGGGTACCTGAGCAGGAAGCCGGTGAGAGGCGGAGCTCCGGCCTGCGTCCCCGGGATCGCGGGGGCCAGGGACGGGAAAGAAGCGGGTCTGTGTGTGCCGCCGCGACCTCCAGGAGTCACGCAGCCACGGCAGCGCCAAGAACTCCATAAAACGCGCGCGCTAGTTCCGCCAGACTCCGGCGTGCACGGAGGTAATTAGCACTCTTCCCGCAGAGAGTAAAACCCAAATGTCAGACACGCCGGGCCATTAGAGCCGGCCGTGGCTCTCACCCTGCTGCCGGCTGGGTCTCCCCTCACCCGTGACCTTCTCCCAGGCGGCGGATAGCGTGGCGGGCGGGCGGGCGGGCGGGCGGGCGGCGCCCGGGCCTGGGGCCTGGACCGGGGGCCCTCGCTGAGCTCCACATCGGCTCAGCTCGGGTACCAAGAGAGCCTCCCTTTTCCACCTGTCCGGTGGGCTTTCGGTCCCCTAGGAATAATCCACTCGTGGATCTAGACCGCTAGACGCATGGTGGCCTCTGTCTGAGAAGCAGGCAAATGCCACAAGGACAAACAGTGCCCGACACTCGGCAGAGGAGATCTACGGCTGGTACCCCAAACCCATCCTCTGCCCACGGCCCCCAACCCCCAGTTTCCTTGGCTGTGAGAGGAGGTGGCGACAGAAGGTTGGGGGGACAGCACCGTTTAAGGTAGGGGTGTCGAACTCAATCAGAGAAGGGGCCAAAATCTAAAATCCAGCCTAAATCGTGGGCCGAATGGTTTACTGAACAGTCATAAACTGACAATGTCATAAACTGACAGCGGAGTGCAGTGATGACAGCACGGTGTGGGCCACATTGCAAGGCCTGGCGGGCTGGATTTGGCCCGCGGGCCTTGTGTTTGACACATGTGGTTTAAGGAATGAGGCGCCGGGAGCCACGCCCGGCTCTCCCCGCCACTCCCTCCGTGGGCGGCCCCTGCTGGTCTCCATGGGCGGCCCCTGCTGGTCCCCGTGTCCGGGTTATTCATAGGAATATCGTTACGATGGACGGGCCACTTACCTCTTAAAACCGGCACCCCGCACGGGGCCTGATGAGCTGGCCGTCCCTCTCCTTCTGCCCGTGCTCATCCCGCTGACCCACCCCAATTAGGGGACGCGGGCGTTAATATCGACACACAAAGGCACCAGCTGGTGACCTCTGACCTCGCCTCACTGGGGATCACAGGCTGATTTCGGCCCCGGCCCTCAGCCCCGAGAGCAGGACTCCTAATCTGCTTTGACATCGAATGGAGCCGGCCTCACCCCGACCTTTGCTCCCGGCCTCCCACCCAGTCCCCATGATGCCTGGGCCTGACAGGGAGTTGCCTGCACACAGACGGGCGCGGCCTGGACCCTGGCGGGCGGCCTGGACCCCACCAGGAGGCCTGGACCCCGGCGGGGGGCCTGGATCCCGGCAGGCGGTCTGGACCCCAGCGGGAGGCCTGGACCCCAGCAGGAGGCCTGGACCTCGGTGGGAGGCCAGGACCACCTGTCCAGCCTGGGCCACCCCTTGCTGCTAGGCCAATGGAGAACCTTGGGACCAACAGCTCCCTGCATTGCAGGTGGAGCAGACGCCTGGGGGCCGGTCCTGCCAGGGAGCCCAGGTCCGAGGCATCAGCCAGCACCAGGGGGAGGTGCTGAGACTGGGCGGGGTGAACTTGCAGGGCTCACTCACCCAGGGGTCTGGTGGGGGGGGGGGGGGGAGGTGCCTACAGGGGGGAGGGGCAGGGTTGTCTCAGATTGCTCCGGGCTCCCAGTGAGGAGTCCAGGCGCCTCACCATCGCCCTGTCCCCGCTGTGGGCGAGTGACCCCGGGACTCGGTGACGCACATTAGAAATGGCCTTGTGCCTGGGCCCCGAGTCTCCGCCCAAAACCAGCGCCGGCCTCAGCCGCTGAAGGAGACCCAGAACCTGGTGCTGCCCCAGGAGTTGCCATGGCAACAGGCAGCTGGCCCAGCAGGACGGGGAGCTTCGTGGAGCCTCCCAGCTCACCGGCGGACCTGCCACTGTCCGCGGAGCCGGCGCGGGGGGCCTTGGCTTTGGACGGTCCCCCAGAGGAGAGCTGTGCCCGTGGACGTGGCTGGAGAGGGAGGCTCTGGCCCCTCCAGCTGTCTCTCGGGGGCTCACAGCGCCCACACAGGCCTGTGCCCGTGGCGAGGGCTGCATGGGACTTAAGACACGACGGTGGCAAGAGCGCTGCATTCACATCCCGGCTCTGTGTGCGTGCCCCTGAGCTGGGCACCCCCAGGCTGATGATGACAACCTGGCTTCTCCCGGCCCCTCTCCCAGGGAGCGGGGGGACCAGCAGGGCTCGGGGGTCAGGCAGGCACACCGTCGGTCACGTGGAAAGCGCTTCCTACGTAGCAGATCTGCAACGAATAGGATGTGGTTTCTTTTCTTTTTTTTTTTAAATATATTTTACTGACTTTCTTACAGAGAGGAAGGGAGAGGGATAGAGAGCTAGAAACATCGATGAGAGAGCAAACCAGCTGCCTCCTGTACTCCCCCTACTGGGGCTGTGCCCGCAACCAAGGTACATACATGCCCTTGACCGGAATCGAACCTGGGACCCTTCAGTCCGCAGGCCGACGCTCTATACGCTGAGCCAAGCCGGTCTCGGCAGGATGCGGTTTCTTCTTCTAGAAAAGTGTAGAACGTGAAAAGCCACGAGAGTGGAAGCCGGAGACAGACCTCTGTGACCGGGGGTGGCTTCTCCTTCAGCCCCGGAGCCGGAGAATTTAGGCTCCCCCCCACCCTATCCCCCACCCCCGTGGAGCCTGCCGCCCGAGCCCCCAGGCTGTGGGGCTGGGGGTGGGGTGGGCAGAACCGGCTCACAGGCTGCAGGGCTCGGTGCAGGAGGAGGATGTGGGCACCTCGTTCAGAACGATGAGGCATCTCAGGATGGTGACCACGGAGCGTGACACCACGCACGGACCCTCTGAGCACAGGCCCCTCGAGGGCTCAGGCTCCCCGTGTGTCACCGGCCTCCAGCCACAACCCTGGCAACACCAGGACCAACCAGTGGACCCGAATGGGCCGAACCTGCCCGCAGCCTCGTACAAGAGGTCATGTAGATCGTCCCATACTACAGGTGAGAAAACCGAGGCCACCAGAGGACATACAGGAAGGGGCTCAGACCTAGGTCTTGGGGAACCTACACCCCAAGATCCGGAGGCATCTCACCCTTCTGAAAGAGAAATACACGCTCCCACCCCCCTCCACCCCAGTCCAGGGGCCTCTGATGTCTGTGGTTTGACCCAAATATGGGAGGCCAGGAGACCGGGGTTTCAATCCCAGCCCCCGTGGGCACCTCCTTCCCCCAGCCCCCGTACACCCCCCGCCCCGGGGTCCCTCCGTCCAGCAGGACGGGGTCTGGCTGCCCCCCGCGCTCCGCCAGCGGGCGGGGCCGAGAGCCAGCCGGGGAAGCGAGCCTGCGGAGAGAGCGAAAGGACATGTCAAATCAATCATATTTAAACAAAAGCCTCTCCCGCCCAAGGGCCCTTTTAAAAGCTGCTTATTTAATTAAAAGTCCCATTTTCCATATTTATGGCCCTTATTCAGTTAAATATTAACCGCTGGGGCCAGGGCCGGTGTGTGCTTTGCGAGCGGGGTGTGGGGAGGTTCATTACAGAGGCCGGGTCTATCGGACGGTGACGCGGGCGGAGGATCAATGTGCCTGGCCTTGGACAAACACCCCCGCAGCCGCCCCCCTCCTCGCCGCCACCCCTCCCTGCCTCCCCCGGCCTCCGGTGTCCTCCCCCTCCTCCCTCCGGCCTCCCGTGTCCTCTCCATCTCTCCCGCTTCCACGGTGTCTCTGCCCAGAGACGGAGAGACGGGGAGACAGCGAGACACCCAGAGGGACAGCGAGACTATGCGTCCTCTGGCTCTGTGTCAGCCGCCTCCGTCAGGGCCAGGCGCTCAGTTCCCGGGCCCCAGAGGAAAACGGAAATGGGGGCCCTTGTTCCGAAATGAAGACTTTCAAGATGGCTCTACGGCTGCACGGCTGGCATGTCCCGGTCTCTCTCTCTCTCTCTCTCTCTCTCTCTCTCTCTCTCTCTCTCTCTCTCTCGATGCGTGTGCCAGGTCCAGAGAGGCAGAGGGGCCCACGCCAACCCCACCCGCTGCTCTTCCTGGCCCCACGACACTGGGAGACTGGGGAAGAGAGAACAAGCCCTGCCGGCATGCTCAGTGGTTAGAGCATCAGCCCTTGCACCCAAGGGTCTCGGGTTCGATTCCTGGTCAAGGGCATGTATCTGGGTTCCAGGTTCAATCCCCGGCCCTGGTCAAGGCACGTGAAGGAGGCAACCAGTAGATGTGTCTGTCACATAGATTGTGTATGTGTGTGTGTCTCGCCCGCCTTCCTCTCTTCCACTCTCTCTAAAAAGCAATGAAGCCCAGCTGGGTGTGGCTCAGCAGTTGAGTGTCAACCCAGGAAGCAAGAGGTCACCGGTTCGATTCCTAGTCAGGGCACAGGCCCAGGTTGTGCGGGCTCAGTCCCCGGTGTGGGGTTTGCAGGAGGCAGCCAAACAATGATTCTCTCATCACTGATGTTTCTATCTCTCTCTTCCTCTCCCTTCCTCTCTGAAATCAATAAAAATATATTTAAATAAATAAAAAATAAAAAGCAATGGAAAAATATCCTCGCATGAGGATTAACCAGAAGAAGAAGAAGAAGGAGAAGGAGAAGGAGAAGGAGAAGGAGAAGGAGAAGGAGAAGGAGAAGGAGAAGGAGAAGGAGAAGGAGAAGGAGAAGGAGAAGAAGGAGGAGGAGGAGGAGGAGAAGGAGGAGGAGAAGAAGGAGGAAAAGGAGGAGGAGGAGGAGGGGGAGGAGAAGAAGGAGGAAAAGGAGGAGGAGGAGGAGGGGGAGGAGGAGGAAGATGAAGAGGAGGAGGAGGAGGAGGAGGAGGAGGAGGAGGAGGAGGAGGAGGAGGAAGAGAAGAAGAAGAAGAAGAAGGAGAGAGAAACGGGGGAAGGCTGGCATCTCCTAAGGGGCATCCCACACGCTCAGGGGCAGGGGCTCCGGGTGTCTGGAATTCCTCGGGGATGACGGTCCCAGAGCAGGAATTAGAAAGGAGGGAGCAGGCGGGTCAGGAACCCAGCGTTCCCTCGGGGCAGGCACCACGGGGCGCTGTCCCAGTATCAATCCTGTGTTCCTCACATCCACCCCATAGGGTCCGCACCGCTCCGATCCCCACTTTACAGATGGGGAAACTGAGGCTCTGAGAGGTTAGGCACCGGGCCCAGGTCACACAGCTAGGGAGGGGCAGAGCTGGGATCTGACCTGGCTCCTCTGGCTCCCGACCGCACGGTGGGAATGGCCAGAGTCACTGCCACAGGCTGAGGGCCACGGACCTTTCCAGGCCGTGTGACCTCATGTAAGCTCCTGAGCCCCCTGCACCTCGGTTTTTCCACCTGGGGAACGACAGAGGGAGACTCTTGGGGCCACTTTGGATCCGGTGTCTGGCTGCCTCCCCCTGCGTGCTCTGCCCCACGCCGCTGCCCCAGCCACTGCACTTGGCAGACTCCCTCCGCGGGCCTGGAAGCCACAGCTCTCTCTTCACCTCCTCTGAGCCCCGCCTGTGCCCACATTCGTCCCGGTGGCCTCTGTCTTGTCCGCTCCCAATTGGCCCCTGATGTGACCCTCCAGACGTCAGGGGCAAAGCCAGATGCCTCCATCCTGGTCTGTTCAGTGCTCAAGCAAGCAGCCTGATCAATGGAAAACGTACACATTAAGGCCACAGGTCCTAGGTTCGAATCCCACTTCTGAACTTTCTGGCTCTGCACACAAACTTGGGCTCAACGTGACCTCTCTGAGCCTCAGTTTCCCCATCTGCAAAATGGGGTCATAATTCTTGTAACCGAGCTTAGCAGTGCCCCCACCCAGGGACCTGGCCTGCCAGCCTGCAGGGCCTGAAGGGATTGCTTGGAATGGGGCCAGTCCGGGCTCCTCCAGAGTGACAGCTCTGGAGGGCGTATTGCCCATTTCCTGTCCACTCTGTGGCCTCCCCGTGGCCTGGGAGGGGGAGACTTAGGCTCCACCCCCCCTCTGGCCCTTCTGTGACCTCAGTTCCGGTGCACAGCACTGCTCCTCCTGGGCCTCGGTTTCCCCGTCTATGGAACAAGGGGGTGGCAGGGTTTAGAAAATCTCGCGGGACCATCTTCAGAGTTAATGCATCTCGGCAGCAGAAGGGGTGTGTGTGTGCAGAATCTGAGCTGAAGGTGAAAATCTTGGTATATAAAATGCGCCCACTTATGTGACAGAGACCAGTGCCCAGACCCTTGCTGTCAGCTGTCAAAAGCCAGGCTGGGGAAGGCATCTTCTACATCACACACATGCGTGCAAACAGACACGCATGCACATGCAGCGTGCACAAGAACACACACCTGCACGCATACACGGCACACACATAAACGCACACCTGCATGCGTGCGCATACGCATGCAGGCACAAGCAATGTGCACCCGGACACATGTCTGCATGCACACACATATAAACATACCTGCACGCATGCACACACCACAGCACGCCTTTTGCCTCGTGTTGTGTTCTAACCTCCGTTCGGATCCTGTTGGGAGCTCGGTGTCTTCCACCACCTCCCCCTCCCCCAAGAGAAAAAAAAAATTCTGAAAAGCCAGATTAGAACTTCACACACGCATCACCGGGAAAAATCTATGTCTCATTTTCATATCTAGCGAAATAAAATGACACAGAACACTCCGGCAAACCCCCGGAGGGGGAGCGTGTCTGCGGGAGAGCGGGTGGGGAGACCCCTTCCCCAAAGGGGGTGGGGGGCCAGGATCACGGGGGGAGGGGGCGACCTGCGGAGAGGCTCACGCTCTCCTGGGGCGGGAGGAAAGTGGGGTTCCTGGGGGGCTGCGTGGAGAGCGGGGAGACAGTGAGAGGGGGAGGGAGAGGAGGAATAAAATCTTGGGGATGGTGGTGTGAGTGTGGGGGGGGGGGAGAGGGAGAGAAGGAAGGAGAGAGAGAGAGAGAGAGAGAGAGAGAGAGAGAGAGAGAGAGAGAGAGAGAGACACTAGGTTATCAGAGAAGTGTGAAGACAATAATACAATCTGACATTTCTGAAACAAGACCCCCCGGTTGCCATGGCAACGCCTCATGTGGGAGCAGCTCCCAGGAGACGGCTCCGAGATGTACTATAAATGATGTTTGATTAGAATTTAAATCATTTAGGCAGAGAGAAGATAGGCCTTTTGTCAGCAAGGGGACCCGGGGGTGGGCAGGGAAGGGGTGGGGGGCGGCGGGGGAGGGGGCGCAGCCAGAGGCCGGGACTCGGCTCCTCCGTCAGCCGGGGCGTGGGGAGCGGGATCGGAGGTCAGCCCGGGGGTTGATTACTTTTGCCCTCGGCTTCATTCCCGTTTACAGTAACCTTTCCGAGGCGGCCAGGGGGACCCGGAGGGCGGGAGGGGCCAGGCCTGGGGGGACAGGGGCATGGGAGGCAGTCAGAGTGGCAGAGACGGGGAGAGGCGGAGAGAGATAGGGAAAAAGCAGAGAGACCCCGATGGGGAGACAGACAGGCAGACAGACAGAGGGGCAGAGCTTATGAGAGACAGAAGGAATATAGACCAAGACATAGACGGAGAGACACAGAAAGGAGGGATGGGGAGAGAGGAGAGGACTATAGGGAGAGAAACAAAGAGAGACAGCAACCCAGAAATGGGGAGAAAGAGACCAGGGTGAGACAGAGGAGTGACAGCTGGAGCCATTGATGCCAAAGGACAGAAAGACAAAGAGCAAGAGAGATAGAGGAAGAGACAGAGCAGGAGAGAACAGGGGACCCGGGGACCCACACGCTAGGAATCCCGCCCCCGGACACTGTGTCAGGCACGTGGGAGCCTATGGGAGCCCTGCCCTTAGAAAGCTATATCTCCACCTTCACCTTCCACTCTGGTTCCTGGGCCCCTGAAGCCCCCGGGGGCCTGGGGATTTCCAGTTCCATGGGCAGCGCCATCTGGAGCATTGTGCTGAGAAAGGTGCTGTGAGCATATCTGCACTTTGTGAGCAAGAATGCCACCATCGATTCGCGATGTCTGCCCTGGGCAGGGATATAGCCGCCATCGATTAGTGATGTCTGCCCTGGGCAGGGACACATTCACCCATTGGCTTTCTAGGTCCCGAGAAGAGAACCATCCTCTTCCGTTTCCAGGTGTTAGAAATTGGTTCCGGGCAGTTTTTCCCACTGTGGGGTCAGACTGTGCCCAGACTGGGGCACCTGAAGGGTGACTCCTTCAAAAGCCAAGGAGGCAGGGAGGGATCATTCCATCATTTGTGAGTTGGGGGTCGTGCAGCATGGCTGTGCTGAACTGCACACCAGAGGGGGGTCCCTCTGATTGGAACCCCCATTAGGAGAGGTCTTGGGGGGCCCATGGGATTTGCACAAAGAAAGGAGAGAAGCCCCCTTTTTAAAAAATATATTTTTTATTAATCTCAGAGAGGAAGAGTATGGGATAGAGAGAAAGAAACATCAGTGATGAGAGAGAATCATTGATCGGCTGCCTCCTGCATGCCCCACACTGGGGAGGGAGCCCACAACCTTAGGTATATACCCTGACCAGGAATCGAACCAGGGTCTTCTGGTTCATAGGTCGATGCTCAACCACTGAGCCACACCAGCTGGGCGAAACGAGATATTGTGTGTGGCATGCTTAACGTGGTCGCTGGCACAGGAGGACTGCTGTGGCAGTTGTCTCCGGTTCCTCATGCTCAGCCCAGCTCTAAGTACAACTCCATGCCAGCAGACTGAGATTCCGGTCTGTGCCACCGGCACCCGGCCTCTGTCCCGGGTCTGTCCAATGCCATGGGAACCCACGCGGCTGCTCATTTAGGGTTGAGGCTTCATTTCCCGTGGGTGCCATATTGAATGGCCACGGAGCTGGTGGCTGGGAACAACACACACTTCTGATCTTACTGTTCTTGGAGGTCAGGAGCCTGACAGGACCAGAGGGGCTGGAAGCACAGACTGAGTCCTCCTGGGGGCTCTAAGAGAGAGCCACAGCCTTGCCTCTTCCAGCTGCTAGGAGCTGCCCACATTCCTTGGCTTGTGGCCTCCTCCTGCATCTTCACGGTCAGCAAGAATGGGCCAAGTCCTTCCCCATTGCTATCTCTTCTGTTCCCTCTTCCACCTGTAAGGACTCTTGTGATCTTGTTGGACTCACCCAGTTAATCCAGGACAATCTTCCTATTTAAAAATTGTATATATATAGCCGAAACCGGTTTGGCTCAATGGATAGAGCGTCGGCTTGGGGACTGAAAGGTCCCGGGTTCGATTCCGGTCAAGGGCATGTACCTTGGTTGCGGGCATATCCCCAGTAGGGAGTGTGCAAGAGGCAGCTGATCGATGACTCTCTCTCATCGATGTAGTTTCTAGTTCTCTATCCCTCTCTCGTCCTCTCTCTAAAAAAAATATCAATAAAATATATTTAAATATATATATATATATTTTAAATTGTATATATATAATTTTAGAGAAGGAGAGAGGGGAAAGAGAGAGAGAGAAACATTGATGAGAGAGAGTCATTGATCTGCTGCCTCCTGCACACTCCCTACTGGGGATGGGTCCCACAACCCAGGCATGTGCCCCGACCAGGAATCGAACCAGCAACCTTCAGTGCATGGGAGAATGCTCAACCATCTGAGCCACACTGGCCAGGGCCGGTTTCTCTATGTTAAGGTTAGCTGAACAGCAGCAACCTTAATTCCGTCTGCAGCCTTCATTCCTTTTTCCCACATCCCCCGACGTGTCACAGGTGCGGGGATTAGGACGACGACAGCTTTCGGGGTTGTTATTTTACCTACCACAACACCCCCAGGCTCAGCCCTTCTGAAAGAGGAGGGCGGTGGCCAGTGGATAATGCTCCAGCCTTCCGATCTTCTACCGGTAATTCCAAAGGCCTTCGCCACCCTCCGAGGGAGGCCCCGAAGTCAGGCCTCCGCTGCCTGCAGGCACAGCCGCAGGAATGCCCCCGATCCTGGCTTTCCTCCTCCCCGGAGTCACACTCCCGTGTCCCTCACTCTCGCTTCCGGAGATCACCAGCCAAATAAAGGATCCGTCCCCACATCCTTGTCTCAGGGAAAGATGGCGCCCACACATGCTAGCGACTGCATTGCTGGCCAGGGTGTGCAGGGCCGAAACCAGTTTGGCTCACTGGATAGAGCTTCGGCTTGCGGACTGAAGGGCCCCGGGTTCGATTCTGGTCAAGGGCATGTGCCTTGGTTACAGGCACATCCCCTATGTGTAGGAGGCAGCTGATTGATGTTTCTCTCTCATCGATGTTTCTAGTTCTCTATCCCTCTCTCATCCTCTCTCTAAAAAAATCAATAAAATATATTTAAAAAAAAGAAAGTGGTGAGCAGACACGTTTTCTTCTCGCTGCCTAGAAAGTTTCTAGTTTATCTAGGAATTCAGGCACAGCTGGATCCAGTCGCAGTGTCATTGGCTTCGTCTCTTTTCCGATTTGGAAGCTGCGCCTTCCTCCGTGCTGGTTTCATTCAGGCAGCCTCTCCTCATACGTTGGCAGAGATGGCTCCCGGCTGCTTGGGCATCGAACGCAGCAAAAAAAAAACGAGAGTGGTTTTTGCACCCAACGGTTCCAGCAAGCACCAGGCATCCTTGTTCCTTGGCGCCGATGGACTCATTTGGGGTCACGTGCCTGTGCCTGAGCCAGTCACGGTGGAGAGAGGGGATGTGGTGCTCTCATTGGTCTGCCCGGGTTCACTTGCCTATCCCAGCACCTGAGGGTAGGGTCAGCCCCATGAAGGCCCTCTGTCCGGAGCTGGAGTGAGCTGAGGCTCCCCTGGAAAAAATTTGGGCGCTTGCAACATAAACAAGGGGTAAAGGAAAAAGCCCGGCTGTGTCCACAGACAAGATCATCACGTGCTGTTCATTTTAGGTAAACCTCTGCCAGGGATGGGAGACGGGAAGTGCCCAGCAGTGGGGGCCTCGAGCTGGGAGGAAGGGAAGCCAGGCATGGTGCCAGTCAGCAGTGCCAGCCCGTCCTGGCTGGAGGGAACTCTCAGGATCAGAAATCTGCGGGCTGAGGACTTGTCTGTATTTCTGCGATGTCTATTTCCTTCGCTGCAAAGCTGAGGGACAGCCAAAAAGAAATGAAGTTCCTTTCAGAAATGCCAGCCTGTCTGTGCCGCAGGAAACGGCATACGGAGAGAGACAGGGCCTTTTGTGGAGGCTTGAGGGGGAATAAAAGGGGGTCGGGTGGCAAGGGAAATGCCCCACCCCCTGGCAGGGAGAAGCAGATGGGGGGTGGGAGGTAGAGGAAGAGGGTTCTTTCTGCACAAGCTGAGTCCAGGAGGATGTGCATGTCACTGATCCTGCGGGTCAAACAGACCCGGGTGTGAACCCTAGCCCTGCTGCTTCCTCGTGGTACGGCCTTGGGCACAGTTGACAGCTTCTCTGAGCCTCGGTCTTCCCATCTGCGAAATGGGAACGATGATCCTAGTACCTCATCCTATGTATGTGTGTGTGTGTGTGTGTGTGTGTATATATATATATATATATATATATATATATATATATATATATATAGTATTGATTTTTTACAGAGAGGAATAGAGAGTTAGAAACATCAAGGAGAGAGAATCATCAATCAGCTGCCTCTTGCACCCCCCTCACCCCCCCCCCACTGGGGATGTGCCTGCAACCAAGGTACATGCCCTTGACCGGAGTCGAACCTGGGACCTTTCAGCCCGCAGGCCAACGCTCTATCCACTGAGCCAAACCGGTTTCGGCATCCCATGCCTTTTGTGAAGATTAACTGAAATGATACCTACGAAGCCTGTAGCCTGATGTGCTTTTTGAGAAGGCCTCAAAACTATCTGCCATTATTATTAGGGAGGGGTGCTATCATGACTGGTCCACTGTCATGGTCCCCCGTCACCGGGAAGAGGAAATCCTAGCCCGCGTTCAACCCGAGCATGGGAGACGCCGCAGGCACAGCGGCGAGCACGCCGCCTCCGTGGCCTCCCACACGCCGCCTCCGTGGCCTCCCACACGCCGCCTCCGTGGCCTCCAAATCGCCTCCACGCCATGGCTGCAAACAACACGCACGTCCTCTCCTCAGATTCTGGAGGTCAGACGCCCAGCACCAGGGTGGCAGCGGCTGCACTTCCCGGAGGCTCCGGGCGGAAATCTGTCTCCTGGCCTTTTCCGATCTCTAGCGTCTGCCCACATTCCTGGGCTCCTGGCCCCCCTGTCCTGAGTCCCTCCACTCGGGGTTTAGGCAGGACCGGCTAGCCGAGGCCAGACGTGGCCGGATGGCCGAGCAGCTCTAGATATGACGGCTGAGGCACTGCCCGGAGGAGCGCACCCCTGCAGGCGGGCACCGACCGCGCCGGGGCCTCCGTCTCAGGGGACGCCGTGGCCCAAACACTGAACTCCAACACTCTGCCTCACACCCGACGCGGCCTCCCAGGCCCGGTCCCCGAAGGCTGTAAGGTCCTGGCTGTGGGCTTCCAGTCCAGGTCTACACGGCTCCCCTCCCCCACCTCCTCAGACGGGGCGTCCAGACCTGTGGGCAGGGGCAGGCAGATGGTATGGATGGGGGAGGGGGCGGATTTTTAAAAATGAATTGGGGGCCCTAACTGGTCTGGCTCAGTGGATGGAGCGTTAGCCTGCAGACTGAAGGGTCCCAGGTTCGATTCCGGTCAAGGGCATGTACCTTGGTTGCGGGCACATTCCCAGGGGCGGGTCGGGGGAGGGAGTGCGGGAGGCAGTTGATTGATGTTTCTCTCTCATTGATGTTTCTAACTCTCTACCCCTCTCTCTGGAAAATCAATAAAATATATATTTTTTAAAAAATGAGTTGGGGAAGCGGTTAAAGGGGGCCAGTGGGAGCCACGTGAGCGGCGAGTAGGGGGAGGCCCAGAGACCATGGGTCTCTGATTCTGGCCCCTCGTCCCTTGGCCTGTGGCTCTCTTTTCTCTCTGTCAGCTACCTCTGCCTCTACCTTTGCCTCTGCCTTCCCTTCCTCTCCTCTCTATTCCTCTTCACTCCCCCCCCCCCCCACATGGGTATGTCCCACAGCTGCTGCCATTATGGGCTGTGTTACACGGGGGACACTGACCTAACCCTTCCGCTCTGAGCAGGCCTGCCCCGTCCTCTCTGTACCTCGTCGCCCGGAGATGAGTGGCTCCTGAGAGAGGGCAGAGCACAGCCTCGGAACATGCCTCTTCCATGTATGTCCACACGCCATTGCTGCTCCGAGGGAGCCGCTTAGAAATGCCGAGTCTCGGGCTGCCCGGCCCTCCCGCGTCCACCACCTCCAGTTCCCCACTGGCTGGCGGGTCATCTCATCCAAGTCCCCGCGCCTCCATTTCCTCGGCTGAGAAATAAAAGCTAATAAGATCCTTTACTGCCATCGCCGTAGTGGGCGAGAGAAGGGCCGGAAGCAGGGAAGGAAGGCACTGTCAGCAAGGTGGCATCGTCCTCGCAGGAGCGGCCGGAGGGTTATAACACCGCACGGCGTTCTCTCACTCCCTGCCTGGCTCAGCCCCTGTCTCCCTGTCTCTCTGCTCCTGGTTCCCCGAAATAAGACCCAGGCCCCCTGTCCCGCCTCTCCCGCCCAGCGCCCCGCGTCCAGCAGCGTCGGACAGCACCCAACAGCGGGCAGGATCGCTTGGGGGCTTGTCCGTGTCCGTGTCTGGAAACCAGCATTGCACGTGTCTGTGTGAGGCAGGTCGGGGAGGGGGGGTGGCGGGGGGTGAGTGGGACCAGTTCAAACAGCGCCCGCCTGGGTGTTGTCTGGCTGCAAACGTGGCGTTTGATGCGGGCCTGATCAAACACGGCCCCGTGCAGGCGGGCGGGAGGGGGGGGGGGGCGTGAGAGAAATTAACATCTTTCCCTCCGCAGACCCTGTCAGCGTCCGCCCCGTCCTGCACTCGGGCCCCATGGGGATCGCATCCAATTATAGACGGGCCTTCCACAGCTCTCGCTGTTTTCAAAGGAGGGAGCTCACACCCACTCGTGTCTCCGACTGGCCAGGGGCCGGGGGCCGGGTGCTTTACAAACACGCGGATGGGCTCCCTGGGGGAACAGAATGAAACGCCGGGCAATGCATTTCCTGGAACCCAAAATCCCATCAGCTGGAGCTCCGCCCCCTCGGTGTAGTAACCACCACGTTAAAGTGTAAGTCCACCGTTCCTGAGCTCCGGGTAGAAACGCAGGGTCTCGGCCCCGCCCCCGACCGGCTGAATTAGATTCTGGGCTTTGACAAGGCGCCCGGGCCAGTGCGTTGCATGTGCATTGGGAAACCTGTCTTGGTTTTGGAATTGTTAAAATATGGGGGGAAGGGGGAGAGAGACATGGTTTAGAATCAAGGACACAGGGAGGTTTCCATTTCCGATGAGGACACTGAGGCCCAGAGAGGCAGAGTTGCTGGTCCACAGTCACACAGCTTGTGGATGTGGATGTGGATGTGGATGACAGAGCCAGCGTTACAGCCCAGCCTCGTGATCTTCCATGTTTGACTGCATATTTTTAAAAAAATATATTTTATTGATTTTTTTTACAGAGAGGAAGGGAGAGAGACAGAGAGTCAGAAACATCAATGAGAGAGAAACATCGATCAGCTGCCTCCTGCACACCCCATACTAGGGATGTGCCCGTAACCAAGGCACATGCCCCCGACCAGAATCGAACCCGGGACCCTTGAGTCCGCAGGCTGACGCTCTATCCACTGAGCCAAACCGGTTTCGGCTGACTGCATATTTTTAATGTCAATTCAAGACGGTTCCCAAAGGCCAGTAGTGTTTTTCCTGCCTCCTTGGGAGACTGACCTTGGCCATCACCATGGGCCTGGCTGTGAGCATTTCCAGGTCTAAAAATGCTCTGCTGGGTTTAACGTCGGTGGTGGTGGTGCTGCCTAAGGTCATAGTCAGATATCGGTGACTCTGCCTGGGAGAGCGTCTGCCTGCTGCCTCGGTCTCCTCTCCACAGGCCCCCTCAGAGAGGCTGTCCTGGGCCACCCGGTCTTGGGCAGCCACCTCTCTCGCACCCGCACACACACGGCTTCATCCTAAGGGTGGCACGTGCCGTGGGCCGAGATGCTCTTGTGTGTGCGTGCACTTGCTTAGGACCTGTCTTTTCCCCGTGGGACTATCAGCTCCAAGAGGGCTGGGACCTTGAGACCTCAGCTGCCTAGTGCAGCACCGAATCGCCACTGCCAAGAGGGCTGGCATGTGGTAGGTGCTCCGTGGATATTTGAGTCGGTGGATAATAAATGGATGGATGGAAGGATAGATGGATGGGTGGATAAATGGATGGATGGATGGATGGATGGATGGATGGATAAATGGATGGATGGATGGATGGATGGATGGATGTGTTGGTTGGATAGATGGGTGGATTCCTTCTTCCAGGAGGCATGGCCTTGGGCCACGGGATACAGTTGGGTGAGGGGCCCTCCCCGGCACCTCCTTGGCCCGGGACTTCTGTGCGGGGACCGATCCGCCCAGCACTGCTGTGGCCGCGTCTGGACCCCAAGCCTGCTTGTTTCTGCCCAGAGGCCCTGAGCTGCCGGTGGCTATACCACATTTCGCGAGTCCCAACTGACCTCCTTGGGTTGTTCCTGGGCCATTTCCTGACCATACGCTTGGCAGGCTGCGGGGAGTGTGTCCTCAGTTCTCCCTCCCTCCACTCTCGCCCTTCTCCCCCCACCCCACCCCACCCCAGTTTCTCCTATTTCCCTCTTCCATTACTTCTCTAGTCTTCAGCAGTAGCATTTCAAGTGCCCAGGGATGTGGGCTCCACCAGGTGGCAGGCTCCATGGTGAGGTGCAGCCCCCTTCCGTCCGCTCTGGGGACAGGGGAGGGTGAGGGCCGTGGCTCCCTGCTCACTGCGGGTGGTTCTGAGGACTCTGTCCGGGACCCAGGCCTTAGGAGCAGGGCCGAGCCTGCAACCCTGCAGTGTGTCGCGCTCCTGGCCATCAGACAGACCAGGACCCAGGTCGGCCTCATCGGCTTGTTAGACAGAACTTCAGGCAGGCACCTCAACCCCCTGGAACCTCTGTCTCTTCTGTTAAACAGGTAGCAAGATGCCCATGGTGCAGGGCTTTAAGGATTAGGGGTAAAGAGCCGGGTTTGCTATTCCGGTGGGTTTTTTTTGAAAAGGGGAGGGAGCCAGAGAGTGCATGGCGAGATGGGCGGAGGGGTCCCAGGCTGGGGGATCCACCCATCAGGGGGCAGTGCCATCCGAGGTGGGAAGCACCTTTGGGCACTGTCTTGTCCAGCCTGGGCCCCTGGTTGGCGAGTGCAGGGATGTGGTAAAGAGCATGTGGGTCCGTCTCAGCAGAGTCACTGGGGCCCTCGGGCCGGTGACTGCGGACTCGCGATTCTCAACGCTGAATGATGACACGTCTCCTTGTAGAGCGGGAGTAAGGATGGCCTTCCCGAGGTGGGCAGTCCGCTCCTGGAGGCGATGTGATAGCTCTGAGACCTTGGTGGTGGGAGACCGGGGGCCTGGAGGGCAGGGCAAGGCCCCCGGCTCTAGCCCTGACGCCGGGGTGCGGCTGGGCCTCATCCCAGTGCAGCCTTCTGCTTGAATCTTCCTCTCCCTCTGAACTGGTGTTTCTCAAAGTTTTTTCAGGAGGGACCCCTGCAGGGTTTTTTTTATGGAGACTCCTGACCCTCTGGGGAGCCGGCCCGGGACTCTGCGTTTTAACGCCGTCCCCAGGGCACCTGTGTGCACACTGATGGCTGAGAAGTGAGGTCCCAGATCATCCCTGAGGGCCAGCAGAGGGCCTTCCTTTTATTTTCCTTATATTCCAGGGAGCATTTTTTTTTTTTTTGGGGGGGGGGGCATCCATTGCCAATGTTAAAAAAATGTCTGGTGGTCAGAGGCGGTTCCATGTGGCCCATGTGGACACTCTGTGGTTAGCGTGGACAGATCAGCACAGACGCCTGGAAGTGCCTGGCAGGGACCATCGTGAGGAATTGCTGGCATTGTTAGATGTCTACCGAGCGCCAGCATGGGTCATGCATTGCACGGGACACAGGTTTGTGAGTCTGCTGGGTGGACTGCCAGGTGCATTGGGGGAGATCAATAAGCAATTATAATTATTACTAGAGGCCCAGGGCACAGATTGGTGCACCAGTGGGGTCCCTCAGCCTGGCCTGCGGGGATTGGGCCGAAACCAGCTCTCCGACATCCCCTGAGGGGTCCCGGATTGCAAGAGGCTGTAGGCCAGGCTGAGGGACCCCACTGGTGCAGGATCGAGGCTGGGGAGGGACAGCGGGAGGGCTCCAGGGTGAGCCCAGCCCGTCTCACCCTGTCCCGATAGGCCAGACCCCAGCAGCAAGCTAACCTACCAATTGGAGCATCTATTTCCTGGTGATCAGTGCACATCATAGCGGCTGGCTGAACAGTCAAACGAACAGTCGGACACTTAGCCTATTAGGCTTTTACTAGTATTACATAGGATTACCATTAATAATAGATGCCGCACAGTCTGAGCCAGGAAGCCACGATGAGGTAAGCACCCGCCCTGGAGCCCAGGCCTTGCACGTGTCACCAAGCCACCCCTCTGCTCTCAGCTCTGTGCAATTGTAAGTGCTTCTCTGCCCGGGGAGGCCGGGATGGGCTGTTCGCAGCCTCTGCCCCGTGGCACATGAGAAGGTGGGAGAGAGTCAGGGACCCACAGGGAAAGCAGGTGTGTTTGGAGTTGGATAGAGATCGGGAGAGATCCTGGGTTTGCTTGTTTGTGAGGCCACTCCAGAAGATTCTGATGGACCTCACTTCCACCCTGGCCTGGGCAGAGCCTACTGCTCACTCCCCCACCTACAGTCCTTTGCACACCCCCTTGGAAAGCACCACTAGCTTCGAATGCATGTGGTGGCAGGGTGGCAATGTGATCCAATGGTTAGGCCCTGGGACCCAAGAGCCAGACTGAGTGGGTTCCAATCTAGGCTTCAGCACCTATGGGCTATGTGTCCTCAGGCAGGTCACTAAACCTTCCTGGTCTCAGTTCACTCCTTTGTACAATGGAGATAATAAGTGCCCATCTCTTGAGGTTTGCTCAAGGATGGAAACGAGGGGTGCCACGTGTCCTTCCAATGTCCATCGTGTCTGTTTACTTTCCTCATTCGTCACGGAGAGCCCAAGCTCAGCTTACAGACAGGCCCTGGTACCCGGGGCTAAGCCGCTGGCTCTCTGAGGGACCGCAGCCAGCGTTCACTCACTGTTCGCTCTTGTCAAGCACTATGCCAAGCATCGAGCTGCACCTATGAACTCATGTCTTCTTTGCACCAGTTCCTGAAGGGAAGGTCTATTATTATTTCCATATTCCAGATGCATGAACTGAGTCAGGAGTCTATTAAGTAGTCAGTGTCCTTCTTGGCAAGAGAGAATTAGAATTTGAACCCACCCAGTCTGTATCGAGAGCCCACACTCCTAACCATTGCACTGGACTGCCTCTTGAATAAATGATGAAGGGAGGAAGGGAGGAATGGAAGGAGAGAAGGGTAAATGAGATTGTGAGATGGTCAATCCGTGAACTCAGGGGTGGATGAAAGAGTGAAATTGACCTCGGAGGGTTGTTATAAAGATTAACATGAGTGAAGACACTGGGCCTGTACATAGTGAGTGCTCAGTAAACATTAGCAGTGATGAGCATGGTGTGACGAGGATGACAGTGAAGATAGAATGGCTAAGTGGATTGATATCTGAATGAGAGTGGGGGACCGGTGGGTTGGAGGATGTGACCGGCCAGATCTGTCAGGCAGCCGGGAAGTGAGACATCAGGGACTTGGATTTCTCTCCCCATTCCTCAGAGGAGGGTGAGTGAGTGCCTGCGGAGATCACCGCTGATGGTGGAGGCAGGATTCCGTTTCAGAACAACCTCCTGGGCACGGCCTCTGTCCTGGGTCCTGACCCGGGATGACGAGACTTTGCTAGAGGACTAAGACAGACATAGGCGAAAAAGACATATTTTTCAGTTCAACAAGCATTTGTGGAGTGCCCGCTGTGTGCCTGGCACCATGCGAGGGGTTTTCGGATGTGCTGACCAATGTCCGGGTCACCTTCCTGTGGGTGTTTATCTCCTTCCGTGTCCAGCACGGAAAAAGAGAGGGTCCTGTTCCTGAGCAGAGGAGCTGGGGATTGAGAAATAAAAGAAAGAGACCAGACACGAAGACAGAAGGAAAAAGCTGGGAGCTGGGTGGGACCGCCATCCTCTCTGATGGAGGGACAGGGACCCAGAGCCCATGCAGCTGTCTATTTACATTCTAAATAACAGGGGTTTCACCAAAAGTTAGGATCAAAGGAGATTACTTGCATTCTTGAGTAGGCCTGACCATTCCTGGTGCTTGGCTGGATTTGCATATCAAAGCCTGCTATCTGACACCTGGGCTGAAATGAAGGCCAAGCTGATCACACTCTTGCCTTTATTTAGCAAATGTGTATCCAAGACGCTGCTCTGCCTGTCGCCTTGAATTCAGCTGACAATAATTTAAAGAATGCCCATGTGCCTTCCCAGGCGCTGTCTACACCTTCCCTCTGGCTTCTGGACTCCGGGGCCCTTCCTTAGGACAGCATCTCGGTGATTAGGAACAGACAGAACCCAGAGTGGCTGCCTTCAGAGGAAAAGAGGTTTCTGGGTGTATCAGTCAGGTGATGCTGCAGTAACCAGCAGCCCCACATCCCCGGGCCTGAAAACAGATGTCCATATCTCACTGTAGCTGCATGCCCAGTGGTGGCTGGTGAGGACTCTATCATCCTTACCAAGGTCCCAGGCTGATGGAGACCCCAACCCATAGAGACACCTGGGCAATGGCATTTGAAGACTTGCACCTGGCAGTGACACACGTCACCCCTGCTCACCTCTCATTGGCCAGAGCAAGTCACATGGCCATGCCTAACCATCTAGGGCTGGGCAGGGCCATCCTACCAAGTGACCGGAGGAAGAGAATCAGAATTTCAGTGACCCCCCACCACCACCCGTGGTCAGCACACAGGCCCACGGGCTGTGGCTGTGCTCAGGGGAGAAGGAGGGGCTGGGGCTGGGGCTGGGAGCCGTTCACTTCGTGCTTGTGTGCAGGAGAGACGCTGTGAGACAGCAGGCCGGGCTCACAGCCACGGAAGGCTGGGGTGGGGGCTCAGCCTGTGGTTGGGGGCAGGGTTCAGTCTGGGACCTGCTCAGTCTGTGATATGAGCTGAAGTTTAGTCTGGGATTAAGGTCAGGGCTCAGGCTGTGACCAGAATTGGGACTATTTCTATGACTAGGGTCAGTGGTCAATCTTTGACTGGGATCAAGGCTCAGTCTTTGATAGAACCAGGGCTCGGGCTGTGGCTGGGACCAGGGCTCAGGCTATGAACTGGGGACAGGACTTGGTCTGTAACTGGGACCAAGGCTCAGTCTACAATCAGCATCAGGACTCAGTCTGAAGCAACAATCGGGCTCACTCGGGGGCCAGGATGAGGACCCAGCCCTTGACCAGGGTCCAAATCCCCTGTGGCCCCTAGAACCCACTTACTAGACTGCCAGGTCCCACTGACCTGAGCCTCAGTCTCAGTCCCAGCCCTCCAATCCCAGGTCCCCTCCCTGCCTCCACTTCCCCAGTATGAGTGTCCCATGTAGAGCTCCCATCCTGAGTGGTCTGAGGCTGCCACGGTCGGCGTGGCCGGCGTGGCCGTGGCCGCCGTGGCCGTGGGCACCAGGGGACCCTCATCCCAGCCGCCCAGCGCCTGCCTCCCCCTCCCGCACCACCAGCTGCTGCTCCGTCTGCCGGCTCTCCCGCCCCCGCTCTGCCTCGGAGACAGCTATAAGTCTCCCGTGAAATATATACAGTGTAAATATATAAAAAGCTTGTGCCTGCCTGCTGCTTATGTATTCATGAAATAGTAAATAAATTTTATGGGATAATTTGAAGGCTGCCAGGAAGCCGCGAGATGAAAACGGAGGCCTAATGAGACGGAGCGTCGGGCGGCACACGCGCAATCGATCTGCCGCCGCCGGCGAGGCCGCCGTCTCCCGTGGCCCCGGCCGCCGCCGAGACCCGCGGAGGGGCTCCGGGGCCATAAACCACGGGTCACTGCCCCGGCAGCGGGGGCCGCCGGGCTCTGGGAGGCGGTGATGGGGGCCGACAGCTCTCCTCTGGGAGGTCCCGGGCCAGAGATGTGGATTCTTTCCGTGGCTCTGGGTGACCCTGAGCCAGTCACGTCCCCTCTGTCCGCCTCAGTTTCTCCACGTGTTGGAGGCGGAGCTTGAACTCAGGGTCTGGGCTGGGCCTGCAGCCATGACCCCTCCAGAGCCCTGCTCCTCCTCCCCGTGTGGACTCTGTGCTCACTCTGCGCTCCTGGGACGAATATTGGTCTCCAATCAACTTCCGCTGCACTGGGCAGGGCTCTGGGCCTGTTTTCCTTTGTTTGTTGTTGATCCTCACCCGAGGATATTTTCCCATTGGGTTTTTTAGACAAAGTGGGAGGGAGGGGGAGAGAGAGAGAAACATCAACGTGAGAGAGACGTCGATGGGTTGCCTCCCGCGCGCACCCCAACAACCCCTGACCAAGGGTCGAGCTGCAGCCAAGGTCCGTGCCCTGGCCTGGAGCTGCCCCCAGCACCAGCGCTCTACCCACTGAGCCAGCTGGCGAGGGCTAGGTCTGTCTGGCTTAGTGCCTAGCACAGAGGAGGGTCTCCATAAAGAGTTATGGGTAGGGTGTATGGTAGAGCAGATGGTTGAGGGGCTGAGTGAGAGAAACCTCCAGAACAGGCCGATCCGGCCTATCGCCGCCACCTGCAAACCCCTGTCCCAGTCACCACCTCCGCTGGGACCTTCCACCTCCACCTTCCGCCCCTCCCGGAGCACGTTCTCCCCGCGGCCACCAGAGGAGGGCGCTGGAGTTTCTGACTGGGTGTTGCTTGGCCACCAGGGGGTGTGGGTCCTTGAGAAGTTTGAGGCCTGGTGCTCCCGTGATTCTCTCTCAGGTGCACGCTGCCCGCACTCTGTCCTTCCTGGACACGGGTCCGCCTGGGAGAGCAAGCGTTTGCCACGGACAGGCTTTCCCACGGAGCACACATGTCTCCTCTCGGCCCCTCCTCTTCCTCCCTCTCTCTCTCTCTCTCCCCCTCTTTCATCTCTCTCCCCTTCTCCCCCCTCCCCCCTCTTTCCTCCCCCCTCCCCCTCCTTTCTCTCCTGTCCCAGTTCCATCATGTGCACATCCTTTCACCAGTGGTCACAGGTGGAGGCATGAAGGGCTGATTGGCCAGGGCCGGTCTTGTGCCCACCCTGAAGCGGAGAGTTGGGGGGCAGCTCTGCCTGAGCCGTGGGGCTGAGAGAAGGGGAAGGAGGTTCCCCAGAGGACGATGAGCAGGAAGCCATCCAAAAAGAGGGCTCCCGGCCACCTCCCGCCGGCGGGGGGCCGCAGAGACAGCCGGGGGCTCCGCTTGGCTTCTGCCATCACCGATTCTCCCGATTCTCCCGAATCAGAACCAGCGGCTCCCAGAACACACTCCAGGGGGAGCACTCTCGGGAATCACAGTCACAGCTGTTTGCAAACCGAGTCTGGACGGCCAATGGAAGCCTTCCGTGTCTGTGCTCAGCCTGCAGCCCAAGGCTGTCTGGGCCCCTGCCAAGCCTGAGCCCGCGGAAGTGACAGAGAAACAAAAGCGAGGAGGCGCTCGGCCGGGAAGGAGGCTCCGTGTCCACAAAGCCAACCGAGTCTGCCCTGCCAAGAGGGGCTCCAGGGTCCCGCCCCCCCTTTGTCACCTCCTCCGCCCCCCCGCCCTCTCCCCGGCCACCAAGTGCGGCTGAAGACAACCCCCAAACCGCCTGCATCAACCGCCGACGATGTGGCCTGGAACCTCAGCCAGGGGTCCTCAAACTTTTTAAAGTGGGGGCCAGATCACGGTCCCTCAGAGAGCTGGAGGGCCGGACTATATGAACTACTAATTCCTACTGTAACACCTCGGCTGTGCTCACTGCCCCAAAAACCTGGCAGGCCGGATCAGACTCCTCTGCGGGCCGCATGTGGCCCGCGGGCCATAGTTTGAAGACCCCTGCCTCAGACGGTGCTGCCCTCACTGGACTGGGATTTCGACAAGAAGCCGACTTCTCCCGTTTGCTGTGACGATGCCACAGGGAGCGCTCGGCGGCTTTGCCCCGCGCCCGCTGCCTGCTGCCCGCAGAAGGTGTTCCTCTTCGTCGGTCACACTCGTCTTTTGCCTGTGCCCGGAAGCTCAGAGCCTGAAGCTGACACTCAATCAGGTTCCGCGATGGGTCTTGATGCCTTGGTTCTGGTTCTGTTCCATGTTACTGTCCTTATTATCAGGCTGTACATGTCCTGAAACTCTTTTCAGAAAGAGGTGGGGTGTGCATTTAATCTGTAAACACAAACAAGACCGCAGAGCACGGTGGGGAAGGCACAGAAAGACGAAGGCTGGACAGCTTCGTCCCTGGGAGCTGCAGCCAAGTCAGGAGACATGGGTTTGAACCCTGACCCCCCTCCTTTCCCTCTCTCTCTCTCTCTCTCTCTCTCTCTCTCTCTCTCTCTCTCTCTCTCTCTTTCTCTTTTCCTCCCCCCTTCTCCCCAAATGAATACATCAATAAAAATTTTTTTTAGAAACTCAGTAAACAGTGCACTGAAGCTTAGTGGTCTTCACTATTTGTAAATTTTATTTTATTTTTTTAAACAAGGCACCCTGCCGAAACTGGTTTGGCTCAGTGGATAGAGTGTTGATCTGTGGACTGAAGGGTCTCAGGTTCAATTCCAGTCAAGGGCATGTACCTTGGTTGCGGGCACATCCCCGGTAGGGGGTGTGCAGGAGGCAGCTGGTCAATGTTTCTCTCTTATCGATGTTTCTAACTCTCTATTCCTCTTCCTCCCTCTATGTGAAAAATCAATAAAATACATTTTAAAATAAAAAATAAAAATAAAACAAGGTGCCCTACCCAAATCTTGCATCCTCATCGATTACCGACACGCTGCAGTGCTTCGTAGGAACGGTGTAGGTTAGAGGTGTCGAACTCAATCAGAGAAGGGGCCAAAATCTAAAATCCAGCCTAAATCGCGGGCCGAATGGTTTACTGAACAGTCATAAACTGACAATGTCATAAACTGACAGCGGAGTGCAGTGATGACAGTGCGGTGCGGGCCACATTGCAAGGCCTGGCGGGCTGGATTTGGCCCACGGGCCTTGTGTTTGACACATGTGGTGTAGGTGGTGCAGTTTTCCCGGGGTTGCATTTAAAAACCCGAGATGGCCAGGCGGAGAGAGGGCCTGCTCGGAAGCTGTCTGTGATAAGGCAAAATGGTGAGAGAATCGGGGCGGGGGGGAGGGGGGGGAGTGCGTCTGCGGACGGTCACCGACAGAGCCGCTCGCCTTGCGGTTGGAATTGTTCTCAGCATGGAGGTCAGTGAGGTTAACGAGACCTGCTTCTCGGGCTGACGTGAGGCCCGAGCAGGCCCGAGTCCGCGGAGTGACCTGTCCAGAGAGGACACGGGCCGAGTGGTAACGATGATGGTGATACGTAGGCAGTGCCCGGAGCACCGGGAAGCTCTGGGAAAGTGGGGTGAGGGCGTGCGAGGACCGAGGACCCAGGGCCCTGGGGCCAGAGCCCTCCCTGCTATCGCCGTTTTAATGCTTCCTCTGTTTGAATGGCTCATGCTTGCATCTGCTACAAAATTCAAAAGCTATGAGCATGTCTATGAAACCCGTCCCTGTGTCCTCTGTCCCCCCGTTAAGCAATCCTGACCCCAGAGAGGCAGACAACGAGGCCAGTGTCTTATATTTCTTTTCAGGGATCGTCTGTACTGCACACATAATTGTGTATGCGTTTTCGATTCGTTTGTGTGAATACGTAAACTCTGTTCTTTTTTTCTTTTTTTCTCACCTAAGGATATGCTTGTTTGTTTTATATTGATAAATTGTTTGTTTTAGAGAGAGAGAAGAAGGGGGAGGCTAGAGAGGGAGAGAAAGAGAGAGAAAGAGAGAGAGAACCATCGATGTGAGAGAGAAACATCGATTGGTTGCCTCCCGTATGAGCCCCAAACAGGGATCTAACCCCAAACCTGGGCATGCGCCCTGACTGGGAATTGAACCCACAACCTTTTGGTGTATGGGATGACACGCCCCCCAGCCTAGCCGCCGGCCAGGGCTGTCCTTCTGTATGACTGCATAGTATTCCACTGGGTGGAGAGACTGCCCTTTCTCTGCTCGCTCCCATACCGAGGGACGCGGGTTGTGTCCCCGGATCGTTCAACCCTTTCAACGGCGCCATGGTTTCCAAAGACTCGAGAATGGAACCCACATCTCTCTGTCGATGGGTCGAGGGACAGGGGGGCATCTCCGATCAGAGCCCACAGCGCCTCATTAAGTCCTTGGCTTTCTTCACTCCAGCTTTTATTCAATTATCCCAATTTGTCCTTTCAAATAGATGTCTTTTCTTAAGTAGTGATTTACCACAATTAAGCCCCCCAAAATTAAATTAAACGAATTACATCTCTGAGGCTGGGTGTCTGCGGGAGCCGGGGCTGGGCGCGGGGACGGTCCAGATGCTATTAAAAGCAGAGGCAGGAGAGTGTGCGCGGGGTTCGGAGGGGAAATTCATAGCTCCGCTGATACGCCATGATAAATAATTATGAGTTATTAATTTTAAATTACATCTTTAATGCGTTGCATGATTTTAATTCCCCCTACAGTATTAATATCGGACTGGCTTTGATTAATTTAGAGCAGAACAGAAAGGTGCCAATTAAGGGAGCTCGCCGGGAACTTGGAGGTGTTTAGATCTGTCTCTCCATCGCCCCCACGGCGGGGGGCAAGGTCATTGCCCAAGGGAAGCTGGTGATTATCCGCAGGAGCCCACGGAGGGATGTGTCAGGAAGCCCTAGAGATGGATGTTAACTCTTTTTGTGTCTCTGAGTGCCGGGGAGGAGAGAGACACGGATGGCAAGAGTGGAGGACGAGTTTTTCATGAGCCCCAGGCAGGTCGGAGCAAGGCTTCCAGGAGGACTCTGGGCCCGGGCGGGCCAGGTCACTCACTCCATGGAAGACACTGAGCTCCCTACAAAGCCCTGAGCTCCCTACAAAGCCCTGAGCTCCCTACAAGAGCGCTGAGCTCCCTACAAGAGCCCTGAGCTCCTTACGCTCTGATGGACCCCAGAACGTGGCTAAGGGGGCAGCCCAGTACATAGGAGCCCCACCTCCAAGAGCTTCCTGACCCTCTGAGTGGGAAGAGGGTGATGCCTGGGACATCAGCACACTGTTGGCACAGGGCACACGAGGAGACACTCCAGGTGGCCGATGGCAAGCACCCTGTTTTCTTAGCTAGCTACGTGTCCACTGAAACACACGCTGTAGGAATAAGCACACAGCCAGCATCCAACTGGGGATTTCCGAGGCAGCATGGCCTAGGTGGATGTTGAATTTAAGTTCTTTTTTTTTTTTTTTTTTTTTAAAGAGCCATTGAGTAATTGTTGCATTTGTCATGTAGCCACCAAATAAATAAATAAATAAATAAATAAATAAATAAATAAATAAATAAATAAAAGTAACGATTGCTATGCTGGTGCCACACGAGTAACTGCCGTTAGCATGATCACACGAATGTCCTTCCAGCCACCCATGACAGCAAGCCCCCCTGCTTGGGAAAAGGAGGTGGTGTCCGATAAATATGGACCAATGAGGAAAGGTTTTCCAGCAGCTGAGTGTGAGGCGGTAATGCCTGTATCGCAGCCCTCTAGCAGGGTGGTGGGCTGTGGTGTTTTGCAGGGGAAACAATTTTTTGTTTTATTTCGGAGTGAAGTGTCTAAGGCGCGCTAGCCCATCACACATGTTTTCATGGATCGTATCCCTTAGGTTAAGGTTACAGTTAAAAAGCAGAGCGATCCAGCCGAAACCGATTTGGCTCTGTGGATAGAGCGTCGGCCTGCGGACTGAAGGGTCCTGAGTTCGATTCCGGTCAAGGGCCTGAACCTTGGTTGTGGGCACATCCCAGGTAGGGGGTGTGCAAGAGGCAGCTGGTCAATGATTCTCTCTCATCGATGTTTCTAACTCTCTATCTCTCTCCCTTCCTCTCTGTAAAAAAAATCAATAAAATATATTTTAAAAATAAAAAATAAAAAGTGGCCGAAACCGGTTTGACTCAGTGGTAGAGCGTCGGTCTGTGGACTGAAAGGTCCCAGGTTCAATTCCGGTCAAGGACATGTACCTTGGTTGCGGGCACATCCCCGGTGGGGGGGTGTGTGCAAGAGGCAGCTAGTCGATGTTTCTCTCTCATCGACGTTTCTAGCTCTCTATTTCTCTCCCTTCCTCTCTGTAAAATATCAATAAAATATATTTCAAAAAATAAAATAAAATAAAAAGCGGAGTGATCCAAAACAAAGTGTGACACGGAGCCCAGGGGTGTGGGGTGGTGGCCAATGGCAGTAATTATCATGGTGCTGCACAGACAACGGAGACGGACGAACACGCTCAGGTCAGGACAGCCCCCGACGGCAGAAGCCCGCGTGCAGGCTCTGAACCGACGGCCCCGGATGGGAGTGAGCGGGAGGAGAGCCCCCCGGCAGCCATGGCGTGAATCCATCACCGCGTCTTTCCCACAACAGATCGGCCTCGCTCTCGCCGAAGCGCCTTCCCATTTGGTGCTTTTGGTTCTTAAAATAACCCCGAGGCGGGCAGCGCCTGGAAAAGCACCTGACTCGTGGCCGGCACCCGGCTCTGGCGGTGGGATGAACAGAAAAGGAGGAAGGAAAGGAGGAAGCGTTCCCGGCGGGTGGCGTGGATCAGCTCGCCGAATGCTCCCCACACGCCCGGAGGTGGGCCTTCTCCGTGATCCTGGCTCACAGATGCGGACACTGAGGCCCAGAGCGGTCAGGCTACTCGCTTGAGGTCATCCAGCCTCCAGGCACCGGAGCCGGGCGTCAGGACCAGTGTTTTATGGCCTCAGAGCCCGAGGCACAGAGATGTTAAGCAGCTGGCCCGTCGTCACACAGGCATTAGGTGACCGGAAGCCAGGCGGTCTCCATGCAGAGCTTCCGCTCATAACCACGGAACGCACCGCCTTAGAAAAGGAATATGCACCCCAACCGGTGTGGCTCAGTGGATAGAGCGCCGGCCTGAGGACTGAAGGGTCCCAGGTTCGATTCCGGTCAAGGGCATGCGCCTTGGTTGCGGGCACATCCCCCGTGGGAGGTGTGCAGGAGGCAGCTGATGGATGTTTCTCTCTCCTTGATGTTTCTGACTCTCTATCCCTCCTCTCCCCTTCCTCTCTGTAAAAGATCAATAAAATATATTTTTAAAAGAAAAGGAAAGGAATATGCGTCGGAGAGATGGGAAAACAGAGACTCAGGGGGTGTCAGCCCCAAGGGCACCCGGATGCTCAGCGTAGGACTGACCTCCGGTCTCAGGACTCCCCGCCCATGTTCCTGTCATCACAGCGACTGCTAGGGTGTCCAGGTGACCCCGTGAACACAGAGGGAGGGCTTCTTCATGGGTGGAATCTTGCCAAGCACATAGTAGGTGCTCAGCGTGTGGGCTCCTGTTTCTTCCCAGGCTTGGTACCCCTGGCCTGCTGGTCTGCACAGTCCGCCCTCCCCCCCCCCCCCCCCAAGCCAGGCTTCCCAGCAGAGCTGCAGAAGCGAGACAATCGCATTAGGTCCCCGGGGCGGATTTGGCAGCCTCGTCCTGCCTTTGAAAGGCGAGGCTTGGCCAGCGGACAGCAGGAGCGGACGGAGCTGGTTCCTGTTCAAAGCCGCTTCCGCCCGTGGCATTAACGGCGGATTAGGAGTCAGAGGGTCAGAGAAGGGGGGCGAGGCCAGCTCCCCTCCCAGGTATGTGGGCGGCATCTCCTGGCCGGGGGTGGGCAGCTAGGGTCCAGCGGCAAGGAAGGGCAACAATAGCCACAATGGAGACCCCGCTGTCCCACGGCTTCCGGCCGGCGTCTCCGTGGAGCTCTCCAGTCCCTGTGGCAGGGAGACCTCGCACCCATCACCCCCACCCCCTGAGCCTTCCCGTCCTCACCTCTGACATGGGAATGCAGCGTGTCTCCCGCACAGGTTTGGTTCTGAGGCTTAAACAGCAGCATGCGCGCAGAGTGCCTGGAGGTGGTGACTCTGAATAAGTGCGTTGTGTTATTTATCTTATTTTATTCTTTAATATATCTTATTGAGTTTTTACGGAGAGGAAGAGAGAGGGATAGAAAGCTAGAAACATCGATGAGAGAAAATCATCGATCAGCTGCCTCTTGCACCGCCCGCCCCCTCTCCCCCCACACTGGGAAAGTGCCCACAACCAAGGCACATGTCCCCGACCGGAATCGAACCGGGGACCCTCCAGTCTGCAGGCTGACACTCTATCCACTGAGCCAAACCGGTTTCGGCAAGTGTGCTGTGTTATTGTTGTTGTTGTTGTTGTTGTTGTTGTTGTTGCTGTTGCTTCACGCAGGCACCATTTCCTCCCCTGGTTTCCAGGCTCTGGGGTTCCCAAGGGGAACGGGCTTTCCTCCCCACGGCTGGGCCCCGGGAGCCAGCTGACCACCTGCCGGGAAGGATTTCTGTTTAACAAGCTCTTGTCACCTTGGCTGTGATCACGGCTCCCTTCCCGATCGGGCTCCCCTCCGGGGCTGCAGCCTCTCAGACTAAGCCGGGCACCTCTGATCACCTGACCCCACATTGCAATGGGGCCGCCTGTCCCGAGCCGCCTGTCCTGTTAAGCAACGGGCCAATTGCTTAACCTCTCTGTGCTGGAGCTCTGGCCCAGAATGCTCCTTGCATCCTTTCTGTCCTTCCAGAACCTTCCCCACAGAAATACACACACACCCCGCCGCCTCCCAGCACTAGAGATGTTTGCTCACCCCCATTTCTTGCTCACGCAGTATTTATGGAACCCTCTCGTGTATGCCAGGCCCTGACCTAGACTCCATGGCGATTGTCTGTGACGTGTGGCTGCTGCTCAGACCCTCCGAGACATTGTCAGGGCTTCTCAAGAAGTTGAGATGTTGGGCCCAAACCTGCCCCGGCGTGGCTGGTCTGGATGGAAGCGCAGACGCTGACAGGGGGATGGTCCAGAAGGGGCAGGCAGGAGGGGGGGGGTCCATGGCTGGAGGGAGTGTGGGCCACAAGGCCCCTCCCGCAGGGACACACACCTGCCCTTGGGGATGAGGCCCCAGGGGGAGCAGGGATAGAGGAGGCAGGGGTGTGTGTTGGGGGGGTGGGAAGGGTCAGGGGGGTGGCAAGGACAGAGGAGGGAGCTGGAGAGGGCTGTGTTGTCCCTCTGGCTGGGCAGGGAGGACAGCCATCCCCACGGCCCTGACCAGCCAGGGTCTCAGGTGGCAGAGCTACCTGGCCCTGAGCCAGACAGGCCAGCTTCCCCTCCACTTCAGGAGCCCGTGGTATTCCGGCGGGAACAGGGAACACTGAGACCCGTTCTCCCGGCCCGGCAGCTGCCCTGAGATGGCCAGGCGGAGCCCCAGACTCTGCCAGCACACGAGAGCGCTCCAGACGCCACCAGGGTTGCTGGCTCTGAAGGTCACGTCCAGACAGACACGCTCTCCTGCGCGGTCCCATCTCCCCAGCAGGACATTCGAACTTACAGAGGAATGGACACCAAAGCCCATCCCGCCCCCAGACCCTTCCTTAGGGAGCTGCCTTCCCACCTATACCCCAGCCCCAGCCCTCACCCCGGCCTCCCAGACAAAGCCCGATCCTGGCTGGCTCTGTGGGCTGGCTCTCAGGTTACTGTCTTTTATCCTCTTCCTCCTCCTTGCCTGGGTGTTAAATAAGGGGAAAGGCCAATTCATTCATTGATGCAAACATGCCTACTGTGCACAGGGCTCCGTGGGACACAGCGGTACCTAAGGCGAGTCCCCGAGTTTAATTGGGGGTGAAGGGACATGGACCATAAACAAGTGACTACACAGCCGGGGTGTGCCTGGCAGCTGATAACAGGATTAACCCCGCAGAGAGAAGCAGGGCACTTAATTAGTTTTGGGGACAAGATCGGGGGAAAGGCAAGATAGGTTCTTAAAGGGACAGGACAAAGGATGGCACCCCACCCCCACCCCCCGTGACCAGTCAGGACTTACTCAACCAAGAGCATACACGTTCTCATGGGCTAAATATTGACTAAGCATCTACTACCTGCCCAGTACTGTGCTAGGCACTGAGGACGCAGGGATGAGCAAATCAGAGATCCCCCCCCATCTTCCTCCACCCCCCCATCTCCTCCACCCCTAACCCCCTGGAGCTGGTACTCGAGCGGGGGAGATGGACAAATGCCACATGGGTACCCAAACCAGTGTGCATCCTTCATAATCGCTGCTGGCAGTGCGAGAAGGCTCAGCCCGTGCCAGGGAGTGTTTGGGGAGGGCGGGCAGCAGGGTACGGAACAGGGAGCCTCTACACTGAACGGGCAAGTTCAACGTGGCGGGGAGAGGGGGGCCGGGAGGCATAAGTCATCGCCTCCCGGAAAATGGCTCAAAATAACACTCCAGGTTCAATTCCGCTCAACTCTCCTGCTCCCGGGAGGAAGGGCAGTGGGAATGGTGCGGGCTGTGCAGTCCAGGGTTCCCAGGCCCAGTGGTGCCTCCAGCCATTGCTCGGGGTCTCCCGCTGGAATAGAAGGTGGCCAGAGGGTCACCCTCTTAGCACTTCCAACACTTTAGACTTGATCTGTCCTCCGTGCCCGTCTTGCCAAGACATCAATACCTGAGTCCCTCTTGGACTTATCTACGAGGAATCTCATTCAGAGACTCTTTGGGTTGCAAATGGCTGGGCATAACTTCAATTCTTAAAAGTTTTTTTTTTGTTTTTTTTTTGTTTGAAGAGGGAGCAGTTAGTGACTGGTAGGACTGAGAAGCCAGATGAAGCCAGGTGAGCCAGAGGCTGTAACCCGGGCTCAGGTATGCCAAGAACCCATCTCGGGGCACCCAAGGGGGCTCTGTTCTCAAGCAGGCTCACTCAACAGCGTGGCCCAGCACCTCCTGGTGTATATGCTCTTATATCCTCCTGGCAATTCCATCCGAGTTCAGGGACTGTATCTCATTGGCCAGGCTTAGGTCATGTGGTTCTCCCCGAACCAATCAGTGATCTGGGGGGATGGAATGCTCTGTTTGGTCAAACCTGGGTCACGTGGCCATTCTTCAGTTATGGATGCATGAGCTTCATTCAAACCCCTGACCTGAGCACAGGGTCATAAAGGGTCCCAGAAGAGAAAGTCAGATATGGTTTCCTTAGGAGAAAACACATTCAAACAAGTGGAGGGAGCATTCTGAGCTGTGGTGGCGAGAAGGCCCCTCCTGTCCACGATGTCAGCCTTTGGTTGGGATGAAAAACGCCCAGGACACCAGCGGAGAAAATAGGAAGGGCCAAGGTGAAGACATATCAGTTAAAACTACCCATCTGAAATGAGATCGTTCCTAAACAGCACCCAGATGGGGCCAGCACTAACGAGGGCCAGGAGAAAGATGTGAGCCGTTTAAGAAGAAGACGTAAAAAGGAAACAGATTCAATTAATTGTTAAAACATATTTTATCCAACCCAATATATCCAAGATATTATCTCAGCATAAAATCAAGATGAAAGTACCCCCAGATAGTTTACTTTTTTTTTTAATTGATTTTTTTTTTTAACAGAGAAGAAGGGAGTTAGAAACATTGATGAGAGAGACATCGATCAGCTGCCTCCTGCACACCCCCTACTGGGGATGTGCCCGCCACCAGTGTACATGCCCTTGACCGGAATCGAACCCGGGACCTTTCAGTCTGCAGGTGGACGCTCTATCCACTAAGCCAAACTGGTTTTGGCAGTTTTATTTATTTATTTATTTATTTATTTATTGCATTAAGTCACATCCTGGAACAAGCCCATCTATATGCCAGGAACTCCGGACACTTGGTTTTAATCCCGATCACTGCCCAGTGTGTGGGTACCATTGCACCGGCCATGTTACAAACAGGGAGGCTCAGAGAGGAGAGCTGACGGGTCCCCAGCTACACAGCGTCGGAGTGGCAGAGTTGAGGTGTGGGCCCCCGCCTGTCTAGCTCCCCAGCAGGTGTTTCTCCCAAGCTGTCTGCGTGATAGACCCCGAGTACCGGCCGGGCCACAGCCACCCTGGGGGGCCGCGCAGCCTGGGTTCCCAGCAAAGACCGCTCAGCCTGGAAGAGCTGTTCCGTGGGGTGGCCGGCACTGCGATGACCCCCCGAGGTCCCTCGCTGCCCTCGGGGGAGAGATGGCAGGTGCCAGGCAAACACTGCAGCCCGCACGAACCTCTGCCTGCCCCCCGGAGAGGGGCTGGCCAGGCCGGGCTGCGGGCAGCAGGCCCCGGGACGTGAGCGGCTTCTCAAGCAGCTGCCGCCGTCGCTGCCGCCGTCGCCGCCGCCACAGCCGCCGAGGTCCAAGGGCCCCGAGGAGGCTGGCCTCCGCCCCGGCCCGCTGTGGCGTGTACTTACCGCCTCGCTCCATTTCCAAGCGCGTGGGTGCTGTGCGTGTGTTTGTCTAGCGACAGAAGGCAGCCTCACAGGGCAGGGCGCCCCCTCCCTCCCCGGCCCCCTCCAAGCTCACGCATCCAGCCTCATGCCGCGTGGCAGGCACAGGGAGGTGATCAGAAAGCAGGCTGAGAGGAGCCAGAAGCGGCAGCCCCTCCTGCCATCGCCTTCCCCATAAGGGCTCGTCCCCCAGCCTAGACTCCGAAGACGTGGGTACACCATTTAGACACGCTGATGGGGCGTGAGCTGGGAACTTGGGGGGCATGGGGTCCAAGCTCTGCAGGTCGAGAGGTAACAATGATCACAACAACGAAAATAACACGTCCCCTACAGGGCATCCTCTATACACCACACACGTCACACACATCTGCTTAAGGGTACACACCACACACTCCACACACATCTGCTTAAAGGGACACAACCACACACACCCACACACATCTGCTTAAAGACACACAACCACGCACCCCACACACATCTGCTTGAAGACACACAACACACACTCCACACACTTCTGCTTAAAGACACACAACACACACTCCACACACATCTGTCTAAAGAGACGCAGTCGCTCTGGAAAGCAAGTCTCAGGAGGTCCCTGGGCCCAGGCTGGCCTGTGAGGACTTGGGAGCCAGGCTCGGAGAGCAGGTTGGCCTGGAAACAGGCCGGTGAGATCTGGGACATGAAGGGCCAAGGGCTTTGGGAGTTTGAACTCCAATTCTCTGTGTTTGTGTGACCCTGGGGATGTAGCTGGCTTGAGCTTTTGAGCCTCGGCTTCCTCCTCTGTGCAATGGGGACGGCCAGGCCAGCTCTGCCTGAGGAGCATGAGAATGAAATGCGATGAGACGCCTGATGTTCGGGAAGGAGCCGGCGGAGGAAGGGATGTGTGTCACTGTGGAGCACAGTGCTGGTATACCACAGGCGCTTAATAATGCAGTAAGCCCACAGCATAGAAACAGTCCCTTCCCTTTTATTTTTTAAAATTTTTATTTATTTATTTTTTAAAGATTCATCTTTTTAAAAAATATATATATATTTTATTGATTCTTTTACAGAGAGGAAGAGAGAGGGATAGAGAGTTAGAAACATCGATGTGAGAGAGTCATCGATCAGCTGCCTCTTGCACACCCCCTACTGGGGATGTGCCCGCAACCAAGGTACATGCCCTTGACCGGAATCGAACCCGGGACCCTTCAGTCCCCAAGCCGACGCTCTATCCATTGAGCCAAACCGGTTTCGGCAGTCTCTTCCCTTTTAAAGACTGGGCCCCATCACCTGAGAGTGACAAGGTCCCGTTTCCAGGAAGAACTAAGCCGTCTGCTTACATGATCTCATTTAGTCCTACCCAGAGTCCTCTGAGCGTGATTAACCCGTCCGTAGACCAGGAAACTGAGGCTGCCGAGAGCTCAGTGGCCTGCCGGTGGGGAGGGGACTCAGGTACCAAGGACGTGAGCCGGGAGTCACCGTGCAGGCCAGGCCCTTGGGCGGACCGGAGCCCAGGCCTCCAGCCACGCGGTCCCTAAGACCAGCACCGGGGGAGGTGACGTAGGGCGGCTGAGGGCTGTGCCCCTCGCAGATGGAAAGTGGAGGGGAACTGATACACACTCTCTCTCGAGCACTCACACAGCTGCCACGTCCTTGCCCAACTGCTGGGGCCAGCCATCACCATGGCAACCGCCAAAGGCCAGCGGGCCTCAGGTGCAAGGAGGGGCCGCGGCCACCTTGAGCCCCGGCCCTGCCTGGTGCCCTCTGTCCATTCCTGACGCCGCATCCGACCCGCGGCCTCTGGAAGTCACCAACCCTGGCAGCCGGGTGGAGGCAGAGCCCCCCCAAACAGACCCCACTGGCCACGCCCCGGCCCCTGCATCCGGGGTCCTCCTCCTGCTCCCCAGACGCTGCCATCCTGAGGGTCTGGGGTCGTCCTCGCCCCGAGAAGGGCTGGAGGCCCCAGCTCTGTGGGCGGGAGCAGCTTAGCAGTCACAGCTCTGGGCTGCAAATATTAATTATCTCCTAACGACTCTCCAGGCGGTCATTATAGCTCAGCTGCTGGCAGCTGTTCCTACAAACCTACCCCGGCTCCCGTGGGCGGAGGAACCTGCCCGCGGCGGAGGGGTGGACCGGGCCCTGGAAGCACGGGTGGGCAGGACGAGCTGAGGGGCTCCGGGGGAGATGGGGAGGAAAGAATCCGGGCGCAGAGGGCAGGGGAGGGGCCTGGAAAGACAACCTAAGACAGGGGTGCCCAGTCTCTGTCCGCTGTCCACCGCGTACGGAGCATCTGCCATGCACCGAGTGCTTTAACGCCTGGCTGCTCCCAGCGCGGCCTCAGCCTCACCTGGGAGGGGGTGGGGAATGCAGTCCCGGCTCCAGGTGGTTGGTGCCCAGGCTGATGTTTGAGAAGTGCAGCCCTAAGGCCCCATCCCACCCCTTAAGGCCCATCCCATCCCTTAAGGCCCCATCCACCCCTTAAGGCCCCATCCCACGCCTTAAGGCCCATCCTATCCCTTAAGGTCCCATCCATCCCTTAAGGCCCATCCATCCCTTAAGGCCCATCCATCCCTTAAGGCCCTATCCACCCCTTAAGGCCCATCCCATCCCTTAAGGCCCATCCCATCCCTTAAGGCCCAGCCATCCCTTAAGACCCATCCCATACCTTAAGGCCCATCCATCCCTTAAGGTCCCATCCACCCTTTAAGGCCCCATCCCATCCCTTAAGGCCCATCCATTCCTTAAGGCCCCATCCCATCCCTTAAGGCCCCATCCCATCCCTTAAGGCCCATCCCATCCCTTAAGGCCCATCCATCCCTTAAGGCCCCATCCCATCCCTTAAGGCCCCATCCACCCCTTAAGGCCCCATCCCATCCCTTAAGGCCCATCCATTCCTTAAGGCCCCATCCCATCCCTTAAGGCCCCATCCCATCCCTTAAGGCCCCATCCCATCCCTTAAGGCCCCATCCACCCCTTAAGGCCCCATCCCATCCCTTAAGGCCCCATCCCATCCCTTAAGACCCATCCATCCCTTAAGACCCCATCCACCCCTTAAGGCCCCATCCACCCCTTAAGGCCCCATCCACCCCTTAAGGCCCACTCCACCCTTAAGGACCATCCATCCCTTAAGGCCCATCCATCCCTTAAGGCCCATCCATCCCTTAAGGCCCCATCCCATCCCTTAAGGCCCATCCCATCCCTTAAGGCCCCATCCCATCCCTTAAGGCCCATCCCATCCCTTAAGGCCCATCCCATCCCTTAAGGCCCCATCCCATCCCTTAAGTCCCATCCATCCCAAGCCTCACACCAGGTGATGGGGGGAGAGGGGCGCTTTGTCATCTCCACTGGACAGAAGAGGAACTGAGGCTCAGCGAGTTGAGTAACTGGGCCAAGGTCACACAGCCAGCGAGGTGCTCCCCCTCCCGCGCCCATAACCAGATCCAGTTGTAAACATTCCCAGCCCCAGGAGCCCCCAGTGCCCTCCCCGTCCATCCCCTCACCAAGCGGACCCGCCCCTCTGACTTCTGTTCCTCAAAATCCCGTTTTTGCCTCTTATTGAACCTCAGTCCATCATAAAATATTTTATCACCTGAACAGGAAACCCCGTGTCCTTCCGCCGTCATGTACCCCATGCCTACCCCCTGCCCCCAGCCAGAATATAGAAATCTTCGGTTAGGGTTAGACGCACCTAACCCTAACCCAACCCAACCTTGGTTGGCCCGAGAGGAGGCACCTGAGCCGGAGGGCCCTGCCTGAAGGAGCTAGGAAGCCCCACGCAGGAGGGAGCGTCCCAGGCGGTGATGGCTGTGTGTGCAAGCCCTCAGCATTAGTCCGGAGGCTGCACAGCCCTCAGATGGGAAGCAGCCAGGCACGCTAGGACCAGGAGCAAGGAACCGATGTGCAGTGTTAGGTCGCGGGCAAAGCCCAGCTTCGGTGCACAGAGACCTGCCTGCTCTCCCAGGCCCTCGCTGCGTGACCTTGAACACGTCATTTCTCCTCCCGGCGCCTCCACTTCCTCATGTGCACGAGGAGGTCCTTCACACAGACTCCTATATCACCGCTTCTAATCCTCACTCTAGCTTTGTGAGGGCAAGGCACACAGTAGGCCTTCAGCACAAGCCAATGGTGACTGTTGTCATCACCCCCCGCCCTGCCCAAAGAGGCCCTGACGCCGGCCACCAGCGTCTCTGTCTCCCGCTGGAGAGCGGCCGGGAGGCCGTGCAGAGAGGTAGCTCGTTAACTAAATGAATGGACGAGGCAGGTCCGTGCCGATATAAATCTTCGGAAGAGAACACTCGGACGCTCCAGATTGGAGCCGGATATCGTTTAAATGACCCGGCTGCCTCCTCGGCCCGTGTCCCTTATTACCGTGGTTTTAAAACTCGAAGCTTAATTGCACATTGCCACAGCCTCTCCCCGTGGCGCCTGAGGACATTAGAGGTGCTTGCCCGCCCGCTCATTTGCAGCCCGTCCCTCCCTGGCCGGCCCGGGGCCTGGGGACTGGGCATCGAAGGGATGTACACAGGAAGCAGGGGCCAACACCACGGGCTGGGAGTGGGCTGGAGAGGGAAGGGACGCACCCCGCGCCTGCCTGTCTCTGCTCTACCCCCCTGGGCCGTTCTCCGTGCCGCAGCCAGGATGATCCTTTAATATAAATCAGATGTTGTCATGCACCTGGCTTCGACTCCCAAGTCCCGGTGAGCTCTGATGAAAAGCCAAACTCGTCACCTGAGGCCCACCATGCCCTGCATCCCCACAGCCTCTCTGCTCTCCACTCCTAGTACCTCCCACTTGGCCTTGCTTCCTGGGTCTCTGCTGCACTGGCCTCGTGCTGCCCCAGGCCCTTTGCACCTACTGTTTGCTCTGCCTGGCTGGCTCTTCTCCCAATAGTGGGCTTTTCTGCCTGCTTCGGAGTTCGGATCTAAAGCATGCCCTTCTCCCACACTGTCTGCTTATTCTGCTTCCCCCCCACAAAATTTATCACTGTGCATATATACTTTGTAGCTATTTGTGGATTTCTTTCTTTGATACTCTATTTCAACAGAACAGTGGTCGGCAAACTGGGGCTCTCGAGCCACGTGCGGCTTCTTTGGTCCCTGGAGTGTGGCTCTTCCACAAAATACCACGTGTGGGTGCGCAGGTACAGTTCAATTGAAACTTCGTGGCCCATGCGCAGAAGTCGGTTTTTCGGCTCTCAAAAGAAACTTCAGTCGTTGTACTGTTGATATTTAGCCCTGTTGACTCATGAGTTTGCCGACCACTGGACCAGAATGTCACTCCCTGAGGGCAAGGGCTTGGAGGAGACACAGTGAACAAGGCGCCAGGGCCTCAGGGCTCTAGGGCAGGTACCCAGCCGGCCGCCACCAAAAGGTCCATGATTGTCACCATGGGTCCCGTTCCCTGGGCACCTCTCCCGTGGGAACCTCCGAGTTTCCACGTCCCATTCTGCAGATGTGGCAGGAGGGAGCAGGTGGCGTTGCACCATTGGACGGATGGGGAAACTGAGGCTCGGGGGTGTGATGTGAGTTCCCAGTGGTCACACAGTAGGTTGGGGGGGACACCTGCACCCCTCCCTCTCTGACAAAGTGTACCACCCGCCTCCCCCAACAGAGCCGGGGGGAAGGGCTTAACCCCCTGTGAACCCATCTTCCTGCCGCTCTGCTCAGCGTCCACCCCTCTGAGACGCGGGCGAAGGGTACCGTGTTTCTCTGAAAATAAGACATCCTCCGAAAATAAGCCCTACTTACAGGTTTCCTTCTGAGTGAAATATAAGGCGGCCCCCCCGAAAATAAGCCCCCCCCCCAGGCTAACCATGAGAGATTTGGTCCACTGATTCTGAAAGAAATGGAGTCACAAGAAATTCACCAGGAAATTCAGGAATTGGATTGTTAGGATGATGTTCCAGAAGATGATGACATGATCGTCATTGAATAAATGAGTAAATTCTTGATCCTGTAGGATTCACAGCTTGTCTGGTTTGTGTTGACAACTACCGTATACTACCGTACCGTATACAGGTAATACATTTCCTTTATTTTCATTTAACAATAAATGTGTACCGTATTCTTCTTCATGGAAAAATAAGACAACCCCTGAAAATAAGACCTAGCGCACCTTTGGGAGCAAAAATTAATATAAGACACTGTCTTATTTTCGGGGAAACAGGGTAGTTCTCCGCACGCCCCTCCTCTCCTCACAGTGCGGGCAGAGCTGTGAATGGAAAAAGGTGAGAAAACGGTTCGATGGCGGGTAGATTCAGGAGCCTCTGCGACATGCAGATGGGAGCGCTGTTCCCGGCTGGGTTCCCACCACACAGATCCCGAAACTGGGAGGCAGTGCTGTCCCGGGGGCGGGGGGGGGGGGGGGGGGGGGAAGGGGGGAGAGAGACGGCCAGGCAGGGAAGAAGAGACAAATGCAGGATGACGAATCGCCAGCCGGTGGCGGCTGTGGGCACCGGGTTTGTTCCCACCGGGGCTGCGGAGGGCAAGAAGGCTGGTATCGCCGGGATTCACATCCTGGTCGGCCTAACCCCAAGATCGATTCCTCCTTCGTGCTCCATGGGGGAATTCCTTTCAGGGTGTGGGAGCTTGATTGCCTCCAGGGGACGGGGAGCTCTCCACCTTTCACAGCATACTGGTCCCTCCGGGCAGCTCTCACTGCACTGCCCTGCCCCCATGCCAGGGCCCCCCCGCACACAGCGGGGCCCTGAGCCCGGCCCTGGCCCACAGGAGGGGTCCTTGGGAGCCGCAGTCCCTCCTGTTCCAAACTCCACATCTTCGCTCTCAGCTGCCCCGAGAGGCACACTCCGCTAACCCAGGGGTAGGCAAACTCATCAGTCCACAGAACCAAATATCAACAGCACAACGACTGAAATTTCTTTGGAGGGCCCAGTTTTTTTAAACTTAAACGTCTTCTATCGCCACTTCTTCAACATAGACTCGCCCAGGCCGTGGTATTTTTTGTGGAAGAGCCACACTCCAGGGGCCAAAGAGCCACATGTGGCTCGTGAGCCGCGGTTTGCTGACCGCAGAGGTAACCACTCGGAGGTCAGGGGCAGAGACAAGGAAGTGAGCTGAGGACACAGAGCACCGTTCCCACCCGCCACACGCTCCAAATCAGAGCAGGCACGCGTGCTGGTCGTTGTTTTTATCGGCGGCCGGAGCATCGGAGCCGTTTTCAGAACCCCCAGGCTCTCGTTGGTATGAATCTGGGTTCCGAAAGTTGCTCTTCCTAGGTCAGAGCTGATCTTATTTTTCCCTTCGTGTGCGGGGCACTGTGTGGGAAGGACGGGGTGGGGAGACTGAGGCACCGGGAGCCAGCATTCCTCGCCTGCTGAGACCCGCTTAGTGGTCGCAGCTGTGCTCAGCCCGCACGGGTCCGGCTCGGCTATAAAACAGAAGGGGCTTCGGCCGAAACCGGTTTGGCTCAGTGGATAGAGCGTCAGCCTGCGGACTGAAAGGTCCCGGGTTCGATTCCGGTATGTTCGATTCAAGGGCATGTATCTTGGTTGCGGGCACATCCCCGGTAGGGGGTGTGCAAGAGGCAGCTGATCGATGATTCTCTCTCATCGATGTTTCTAGCTCTCTATCCCTCTCTCTTCCTCTCTGTAAAAAATCAACAAAATATATTTTTAAAACAGAAGGGGCTTGCCAAGACCGGTTTGGCTCAATGGATAGAGCGTCGGCTTGGGGACTGAAGGGTCCCGGGTTCGATTCCGGTCAAGGGCATGTACCTTGGTTGCGGGCACATCCCCAGTAGGGGATGTGCAAGAGGCAGCTGATCGATGACTCTCTCTCATCGATGTTTCTAACTCTCTATCTCTCTCCCTTCCTCTCTGTACAAAATCAATAAAATATATATTTAAAAAAAATAAAAATAAAATAAAACAGAAGGGGCTTCGGGAAGGGGTGAGACATGGGGGGGTGGAGGGGCTCTCTGGTCTGGGGTCTGGGGTCAGGAGGTCGGGGGGTGGGGCGGGCGGGCGGGCTACCTGCTTAATTTCTGGGCTGACGGTTCGGGGCCAAAGCCTCGCTGCAGTCTACCTCCATCCTCGGCAGCTTTCCTTCTGGGCAGTGGAGTTAAGCCCTTCCTTCTCGGGCTCTGATGGGGTTTGGGAAACGTGGGTTCCCTGTCGCCACTTACCATGCGCGCTGAGAGCTCGATACATAGCCATGGTCACTAGCAGATTAGCTCCGCACATGACGAAATGGCTTATCTAGAAGACGTGTCTCTCCTCCTCCTCCTCCCCCCTCCCCCTCCCCCTCCCCCTTCCCCCCCCCTCCCCCTCCCCCTCCCCCTTCCTCTCCCTCTCCCCCTTCCCCTCCCTCTCCTCCTCCTCCTCCTCCTCCTCCTCCTCCTCCTCCTCCTCCTCCTCCTCCTTCTTCTTCTTCTTCTTCTTCTTCTTCTTCCTCTCTCTCTCTCTCTCTCTCTCTCTCTCTCTCTCTCTCTCTCTCCATTCCTTGGCTAAGAACATAGTCATCAGAAAATAAGGGAGGAATGAGGTGAGACTGATGGTGGGGACGGTGAGAGAAGGGTGCAGGGGGAGGTGAGGGAGAGAACGTGAGTGTGAGGAGATGCCGGGGCAGGTGGCGGAGAGAAAGAGGGAAATGTGGGGAGGGGCCGGCAGAGAAGGTGGGGGAGGGAGAGAAGCTAGAGGGCGACAGAAAACGAGACCAGTTGGAGACACAGGAAAATAAAGCCACAGGAGAGAGAGAGACACAGACACAGAGAGAAATGAAGAGGGAGAGGATGAGACAAGTTGGAAAAGAGAGCTTACACACACTCCTACCCGAGAAAAGAAAAGCAGCAGCAGCAGCAGCAGCGAGGGAGGGGAAACGGAGAGAGAGAAGGAAATGTGGGCACCTCCGTGCCAGAGGGAGGTGAGTGCCCGGGGGAGTCACCTGCTGCTCCCAGGCCCCCACTGGCCAGGCCAGACCTGAGCTCGGGGCCTGTGGGGG